>NC_133113.1:13162952-13493525 GCF_022965805.1 Primulina eburnea | reverse complement strand
ATTAATTAAATTATATTGAGTCTTGTAGAGCTCAATTTAAATTAATTATTTAACTAGTGGGACTTGTGTAAATTCAAGTAATGTTTAATTAGTCTCAAATATGTTTGAGATAATTAAATTTAGTCAATTGTTTTTATTTTGATAATAAACCATATAATATGCATGCATGGGAGGTGAAGGGTTGGAGACAACTTTTGCAACTATCAAGGCTTGGTATGCTACTTTTGTCTCTACTTTTTGCAAGTCCAAGACAAGTCTCCCTTCCCTCTTCTTTCAAGCAAGATGGCCGAATTCTCATAGCATTATTCTACCAAGTTTTCTCTCAATTTTTCTCTTCAAGTGTTGAGGAAGAAAAATACTTCTCTTTGAAAAATCCTTTTATTTTTCTAGTGCAAAATAAGAGGGGTTCTAGTTTGCTAGTGGTGGGCCTAATTTTGAAGGAAAGTTTCAAGAACAAGGTGAAGCTTGTAGATTGTCTTGCCATCAAGAGCTTAGTTGTATATCAACTAAGTTGGAGCCATCATCAACCTTAAGAGGTTGATAGGTAACTATTTCTAAACACACTATGAATGTCATTTTGGTGTTTTATTGTATTTCCTACACAAAATCATGTTGGCCGAAAATTATATGCTAAAATCAAAAATTTTTGTGCTTCTGTTGCTCTTCCGGCCACCGTAACCGATCCCTTTTCAAAAATTTCAAGGAAATTCTCAGTCATGTCATGAAAGATAGCGGTCATGCACCTTTGAAATGTGGCAGGTGCATTGCATAAACCGAAGGGCATACGCCTAAACGCAAAAGTACCATAAGGACAAGTGAAAGTAGTTTTCTCTTGGTCCTCAGGTGCAATTGTGATTTTATTGTATCCCGAATATCCATCTAAAAAGCAATAGAATTCATGACCTGCTAGTCGTTCAATCATTTGATCGATAAATGACAAGGGAAAGTGATCTTTACGGGTTGCATCATTCAGTTTCCTATAATCTATGCACACACGCCAACCCGTAACAGTTCTAGTGGGAATCAACTCATTTTTTTCTTTAGTAATAACAGTAATCCCACCATTTTTAGGCACACATTGTACAGGACTTACCGACGCACTATCAGAGATAGGATAGATAATACCTGCATCCAGAAGTTTAATTGTTTCAGCCTTTACTACCTCTTGCATCTTTGGATTGAGTCTCCTTTGTGGTTGTGCTAGAGGTGAGTACTTATCTTCCATCAGAATTTTATGCATGCAGATCGAAGGACTTATCCCTTTTATGTCCGAAACCTTCCAAGCGAATGCTCCTTTATGCTCCTTAAGGACTCCCATGAGCTTACTCTCCATATCATCTGTCAAAGAAGAGGAAATAATAATAGGCAATTTATTATCTTCTCCTAAATATACGTACTTGAGATGTGGAGGTAGTGGTTTGAGCTCCAAAGTAGGTGGCTCCTCTAGGCTTGACTTCTGAGGCAATAAATTTTTCGGTCTCCCAATTCCTCTAGTCTAAGCCTCACTTGCTTTCTCCAAGGTGGAATGGCATTCAAATGAGCTACCATCTCCATCTTTTCCTCGTCTAGCTCGTCCTCCTGCTTTTCAGTAGTGAGAGTGGCCTCCAATGGTTCTTTCAATCCATCCTGCACAAAATCACAAACAATAGAATCCAAGACATCAATACGAAAGCAACTATCATTGTGCATTGTGTGATTGAGAGTATTGAAGACATCAAAAATAATTTCTTCTTCTCCAACTCTCAGTCTCAACTTCCCCTCTTCAACATCAATTAGCGCTTTCCCTGTAGCCAGAAACGGTCTCCCTAGGATTAAAGGCATCTCTAAATCTTCCTCCATGTCTAGTATCACGAAATCTGCAGGGAAAATGAACTTATCCACTTTCACCAAAACATCTTCGATAATCCCACGTGGATACTTGACAGATCTGTCTGCCAGCTGCAACGACATCATAGTTGGCTTGGGTTCACCTAATCCCAGTCTCCTAAACACAGAAAAAGGCATCAGATTAATACTCGCACCAAGATCACATAGAGCTTTATGAAAATTAATATCACCAATAATGCAAGGTATAGAGAAACTCCCTGGATCTTTTTGCTTTGGAGGCATCTTGTTTTGAACTAAAGCGGAGCAATTTTCAGTCAAATTCACCGTCATATGATCTTCTAGCTTCCGCTTATTCGCAAAGATATCTTTCAAGAATTTTGCATAACTTGGCATATTCAATAAGGCATCAGCAAAAGGAATGTTAAAATGCAATTTTTTAAATACCTCAAGAAATTTACCAAATTGTGCATCTAATTTAGCTTTCTTCATCGCTGCAGGAAAAGGTGGAGGGATAACAATTTTATTTTGTGCAATAGGTGTAGATGTAGAGTTAGAAGACTTACCTCCTCGAGTTTCTACCCCATCCTCACCGAGCTTGGTCTTTTCCTCATTGGACTCGAGTGATTTTCCACTACGCAATTCCACAGCCTTCACATGTTCTCTTGGGTTAGTTTCCGTGTTGCTTGGCAAAGCTCCTTGCTCCCTATTAGCAATCAACTTAGCCAATTGTCCGATTTGATTCTATAACCCCTTTATGGATGCATCTTGATTCTGAAATCTCGTCTCTGTTGCAGAAATAAATTTAGTCATCATTTGCTCTAAATTAGACTTCTCCTCCCGAGGCGGCTCTGGCTTGAATCCTTGGTGCATCCCATGTGGTGGACCTCTTTGTTGGCGATTTTGGCTGTTTTGACCTCCCCATGGAAAGTTTTGGTGATTCCTCCATCCCGGATTATATGTATTCGAATAAGGGTCATTTCTAGGACGGTTCTGGAATCCCACTTGTTTGACCGGTACTCCCTCAGGCACATAAAATGGATTTCCATCTTGGCAATCCTGCACGTCATGCTCACCCCCACACTTATCACAGAAAATTTCTTGCAGACACATAGCCGACCCACTCATGCTCATCCCATCAATCTTCCTATTCAAAGCCTCTAATTGTGCTGAAACCGCCGATAAATCATTAACTTGATTAACTCCAGCACCTCGTTTCTGCCTATCAGATTGAAGATGATAGCTACTCGCAGCCATCTCCTCCAATAACTCATATCCTTCCTCCGCCGTCTTTCTCAGCAGGTTACTACAGGCAGCAGCATCTATCATAGTGCGATTAGGTGTAATCAGACCATAGTAGAAAGTTTGAACAACTAACCCAAGCGGTAGCTCATGGTGTGGACATCTCCTCAACAAGTCCTTGTAGCGCTCCCATGTCTCGTAAAGTGACTCGTTCTCATATTGAGCAAACGTAGTAATGTCGGCTCTAAGCTTCATAGTCTTCGACGGAGGAAAGTACTTGATCAAGAATGCCTTTGCCATATCCTCCCATGTAGTGATAGACCCTACAGGCAAACAGTTTAACCACGACTTAGCTTTATCTCTCAGTGAAAATGGAAATAAACGCAAACGAACAGCATCATCAGAAACGCCATTAAACTTAAAAGTATCACAAATTTCAAGAAAGTCTGCTATATGAGAATTAGGGTCATCAAGTGCACTTCCCCCAAATTGGACAGTGTTCTGAATCATCTGAATGATAGCTGGCTTGATCTCAAACTGATTAACTCGGATGGCTGGTCTTACGATGCTTGGACGCGCTCCCTCAAGAGACGGCTGTGCATAATCCAACATCGGTATACGCCTTGGCTCCTCTCTTTGTTGCTCGCCTTCTATTCTTTCCATTGCTCTTTGCTGCTGTAGTCGACGTCTAGCTGTGCGTTCAATCTCGGGGTCAAAAGGTTCAAGCTTACACTCGAGTGATCTTCGCATGCACCACAAGAAAGATCTGCAACACAATGCGAGTATCAAATAACAATAAAAAAAATAAGACTAAAGACTTTAATTGAGAAATAAAAATTGTGAATCAACAGTCCCCGGCAACGGCGCCAAAAACTTGATCGAGCAAAACTTGCACAGTGAATAGTCCCAAAATTTATTTTATAAATGAAAGCTCGATTTAAATACCGCAAGTGCACGATAGTCAAGTTATAATAAACGTAAGTGAATACGAGTATCGATCCACAGGGACTGTGTTACACTATTTTTATTCTCACGTAAAATTTCTTTAGCAACGATGAATTGAGTTGATGATTAAACTAATGTAAATTGAACAATTAAAATAATTAAAATGCAAAGGAAATGTGCTCAAGAATGCAATGATTAATTTATATTAAATCAAAGGAGAAATGAATTTGTTGGGAAATTTTCAGTTCACCTACCACTCGTGTTTAAACAATTACACTCGACTTTTACTCGTGCATTCGACGGAATTCCCTAGACTAATTAATATACTCTGTCGAGCGATATTAATACTAATCATAAACATGCAGTACTCAAGTGTCCTCAAGTATTTAACAGTTCAAGATTGCATTACCTCCTATGGAATCCACTAGTTTTCATCCGGGTGAACTATCACTGTCGACACGTACCCAATTCCGTATATCTACTAAAATTGTAAATCTGTGGTTTATACTATGTGATCTTATTGTTAATTATTCTATCGACATCATTAACAACATGAAATAATCAAAGGAAGTTAGCTAAGCTTCGATTGAAACAAGAAAGAACAATAGCATAAACAAATCACTAATAAAAACGTCGATCAATAATGTTAAACAACGAGTACGGGGTAGGATCCCCTCAAATCCCAACAAATCTAGAGTTTAGCCACTAAAATTCATAATAGAAAAAAACAACAATCTAAGAATTAAAAACTGAACAATGAAAATACTAAAGATGACGACGGATGACGGCCACGACGCGTGGAAATCTCGAAGTCTTCGAAATCTCCTTTGCTCCTAGCCTTTTCCCCAAGAAAATCTGATGAAAGTGATGAAAAATCGCCCAAAACGCCGCCTCTCTCGTGTGTTAGGTCTATTGTGTAGAATAGAGTAAAAAAAAAAGGAAACATATCTTTTCAAATCTCGCAGCTCGCTAGGGCGGTCAAAAGTGTCCGCCCTAGCGAGACGTTCTCGCAGAAATTTCCTCGGCCAGATCAACATGCTCGCTGGGGCGGTCACTTTTGACCGCCCTAGCGAGTACCTCTCGCTTCTTTGGCAATTATTTCCCACTTTTTGGTTCAATTCCTACAAAATAACCACCAACTACACGAAATTAGTCATATGCTAAATAATGATAGAAAAGTGCTAAATTAAACTAAAACAAACTAATATGATGCATGAATGCGACTCGAAAACAACACTAAAAACACGTAAAAACGAGTCCTATCACCTTTTCTCGACTTTCCTTACTGATTTTCGAAGGATTCGTGCATATATATACTCGTGCATGCAAGCTAAGAGGTGTCACCATTTTTCGCACAACACGTCGCACCGCAGGTGCGGTAGGTGTAAGACCGCGGGTGCGCTCATGCTTCGGCATTCTTATCCATCTTGAAATTACATGACCGCGGGTGCGGTACATGTCAAGACCGCGGGTGCGGTCCCTGCTAACACCGCGGGTGCGGTGACCCTTCGGAAAAACTGACCAAATTTCTGTCCATGCACCGCGGGTGCGGTACATGCAAGGGCGCGGGTGCAGTGTTGCTTCGGCAACACACTCTGAAATTCAACATAAATGGCCACACATTATCTTAAATCGTGTCTCAATTGGCCCTTTCGTAATCACGTTAGATTATACGTCAATAATCCTTGATTAACAGTGATTAATTCTCGGGCATTACAAAACGTGTCTCATTTTCCATGCTGCACGTCACACCGCGGGTGCGCTCCATCTTGCACCGCAGGTGCGCTCATACTTCGGCATTCTTATCCATCTTGAAATTGCACGACCGCGGGTGCGGTACATGTCGAGACCGCGGGTGCGGTAATACTTGCACCGCCGGTGCGGTCACCCTTCGATAAAACTGACCAAGTTTCTGCCCATGCACCGCGGGTGCGGTACATGCAAGGGCGCGGGTGCGGTGTTGCTTCGGCAACACACTCTAAAATTCAGAATAAATGGCCACACATTATCTTAAATCGTGTCTCAGTTGGCCCTTTCGTAATCACGTTAAATTATAAGTCAATAATCTTTGACTAACAGTGATAAATTTTCGGGCATTACAACTTTCCACGTTTGCCAAATCTGACAACGCCTCTGAATGGGGAAATCTTCAGAAACACTCTGTCTCCTTGCTCAAATACCAACAGTCTACGTCTGATGTTGGCGTATTTCGCTTGCCTATCTTGTGCTGTCTTCATTCTTTTTTGAATGACTTTCACCTTCTCAGTCATGTCACGAATCATATCTGGCCCAAGTTCTAGTACCTCAGAGACGTCATCCCAATATAGCGGAGATCTGTACTTCTTACCATATAAAGCTTCAAACGGTGCCATTTCAATGCTCGTCTGGTAGCTATTATTGTAATAGAATTCGCAAAGAGGTAGGGAATCTTGCCAACTAGTGCCAAAATCTAGCACTACGGCTCTCAACATATCCTCTAACGTCTGGATAGTCCGCTCTGACTGTCCGTCTGTCTGAGGATGATAAGCAGTACTCAGGTGTAATGTCGTACCTAAGGCCTGTTGTAAACTGTGCCAGAAGTGTGAAGTGAATCGTGGATCACGATCTGATACGATAGACTTCGGCACACCATGTAATCTGACTACCTCTAGAACATATATCTCCGCCATCTGATCGTGTCGGTAAGTCATTCTGTACGGGATGAAACAAGCTGATTTGGTCAATCTATCGATAACGACCCAAATCGCATCACAGCCTAGGGAAGATCGGGGTAACTTCGTCACGAAATTCATGGAAATGTGATCCCATTTCCATTCTGGAATGGCTAAACTCTGAAGTAGACCTCCGGGCTTCTTCCTCTCGGCCTTCACCTGTTGGCATTTTAAGCATTTAGACACATACTCTGCGATGTCTGACTTCATCTGCTTCCACCAGAACTGTGTCTTCAGATCATTGTATATCTTCCTACCACCAGGGTGAATGCTGAACCGACTACAGTGTGCTTCGGACATAATCTGATGTCTTAAGTCTGAAACATCTGGCACTACGAGACGGTTATTGACGTACAAAACATGCTCACGCACCTGATATTCTGACAAATGCCCTGATCTGACCATTTGAATCGATCTTTGCATATTATGATCTGTTCTTTGTGCTTCTTTAATCCTCATGATCAAGTTTGGTTCAACTTGAATAGCAGCAAGTCGTAGTGGCTTCCTATCTGTATCAAATTCTAATCCAGAGAAACAGCAATTTTCAACTAGCTTTGTAACACCTATCGTTGATAAGGATAAGGAGCAAACCTTTCGACTCAGGGCGTTTGCTGCTGCATTTGACTTCCCTGGCTAATATTTGATCTCGCAATCAAAATCTTTCAGCAGATCAAGCCATCTACGCTGCCTCATGTTCAACTCCGACTGAGAAAACAAGTATTTTAGACTTTTATGGTCTGAGTAGATCTCAAATTTCTCGCCATAAAGATAATGACGCCAGATCTTCAGTGCAAATACGATAGCCGCCAATTCAAGATCATGAATGGGGTATCGAGTCTCGTGAGTCTTCAACTGTCTTGATGCATATGCGACCACATGACCTCGCTGCATAAGAACACATCCCAAACCTCTGTGAGAGGCATCACAATATACAACGAAATCACCCGTACCTGAAGGAATCATCAAGACAGGTGCACTGGTCAGCATCTTCTTCAATTCTAGAAAGCTAGACTCACACTCCTCAGACCATAGGAATGGCGCATTCTTCTGTGTCAATTGTGTAATTGGCTTCGCAATACGGGAGAAATATTGGATGAATCGTCTATAGTATCCTGCTAGACCCATGAAACTGCGTATCTCTGGCACAGAAGTCGGTCTCGACCAATTGATCACAGCTTCCACTTTACTCGGATCTACGGAAATCCCATATCCAGATATGATATGTCCCAAAAAGACAACTCGATTCAACCAAAATTCAAACTTTGACAATTTGGCATACAATCTCTCATTTCTCAGTGTCTGTAACACAATTCTGAGATGTTCTGCATGCTCATTCTTGTTCTTAGAATACACCAGAATATCATCGATAAAGACAATCACAAATTCATCCAAATACCTCTGAAAGATTTGATTCATCAAGCCCATAAATACTGCCGGAGCATTTGTTAAACCAAAAGGCATGACAATAAATTTGTAATGCCCATACCTGGTTCGAAATGTTGTCTTCGGTATGTCTACATCTCGAACTCGGAGCTGATGATATCCGGATCGCAAATCAATCTTAGAATAAACAGAGGATCCCTGCAACTGATCAAATAAATCATCAATTCTAGGCAAAGGATACGTGTTCTTTATCGTGGCCTTATTCAGTTGCCTGTAATCGATACACAACCGCATCGATCCATATTTCTTTCGCACAAATACCACCGGAGCGCCCCAAGGAGGTACACTAGGTCTGATATATCCCTTGGCTAGAAGATCTTCCAACTGTGCCTTCAATTCTTTCAATTCTATCGGTGCCATCCTATACGGAGCTCTCGAAATAGGAGTGGTACCTGGAATCAAATCAATACTAAAATCTACCTCTCGTACTGGAGGTAACCCTGGAATCTCCTCTGGAAACATATCTGCAAATTCTCGTACTACTGGCAAATCTGCCAATGTCGGGCTAGATTTCTGTACATCTACAGCATACACAAGGAACCCATCTACTCCTTTCTGCAACAACTAATTCATAGTCAAAGCCGAAACCAAGGGAATCCGAGATCTGGAACACTTACCGTAGAATTTCCACTCTTCTGCCATTGCTGGTCTAAATCTGACAATCTTGTGGAAACAATCCACGGTGGCTCTGTACTTTGTTAACATGTCAATTCCAACAATGCAATCAAAATCATCTAACCCAAGTACTATGCAATCTATATCAAAATCATCTAACCCAAGTACTAATAATCTCGAGCCTTACACCTCTAAACTATGAAAGTTTAGCAACAAATAACCATGATAAACAATTGAGAAACTGATGAACTTTCGAAGAACTTGCCCTTGACAATCCGTATGAAATCAATCGACAAACGCCACAACAACGAATCTTGATATGGGGACCCGGACGCTAATTATGTTTTTAATCATCATTGGACAATTTAATCAATTATAATAAACAGGGTCTAAATTTTTTTTTTAAAAAAAGTATTAAATGCGGAACGTAATGGAATACAATCTAATATACATATCCATATAAAAGTACATGTCTTATACAACATACATTAAACTCAAACTAAGGTTCAACAACTAAATGTCAATTGCTGAATCCTATCTACAGCAATGTCAAAGTCGGTGGTCTCCACTCCAATCAAGATCTCTCATCATCTCCTCGACCCTGATCCTGTCCCACCTGTTGCTATGTACAAATACAAACACGAAAACAGCCGGATAACTCCGGTGAGATATATATATCCCAGTATAAATCAATGAAACATGCAATCATATAAATAATGTAAAAGAATGTAATAGATATCAAGAATACATATCAAAATCTAAAAACATAATCAATATAAGACTGTCAATCAGACTTGTGACTCCACGGCTCAGACTAGACTCAATCATAGTCTAGGATCCCGGTTTCCAGACGTTGGCATTCTTATATCGAATTCAGTAATGGAAGAAACTCCAATTCTATTCAATCGATTTAAACCAAACATCTGGTGTCTTGACCTATCCGTCACAGACTGTGGCACTATCGCCAATTCACTATCTTGTGACAATGTGCAATGTGCCAGTAACGATTCCATCACTATCGGCACTTATGTCACCAGATCACTCGTCTAATACTCATATAATACATGCTTCTATAAATCAATAGAACAAGCATATCAATTCAAATCAATGTACATAACAACAATAAGTATGTGATTTAGGGAAACTCCAGTATATCATACTCGAGTCGTTCTCCCGGTACCACATTGATTTATACTTTTCTTTTATTGTAGTTCTGACTCCGTTCCTACCTGGAATTCAAGGTCTGTCAACACTCAATCTGGCAATTAAAATATCAATAATATCATATCAATATACTGCTCAAATCAATACCCATCCGTTCAATCTGGATTCACTCAAAATCAATGGAATAACGGCACAATCCCGATATTCCCGTCAACACAATCTCAACAGATATTAATTACAATCTATAACTGATATCCAATACTATCTCAAATCAATTCATAATTCAAATATGTTCAATATCAATCGATATACTCTGAAAAATCATAAAAATTCCGTAATCAACCTGTTTCTCAATCTGACTTCGATTCTACGATGTCTAACATGTCAAGAACATCATATATGAATCCTATCTGATTCTAGCAATACCAAAATTTCAAAACATATTAAAACGTAACAAAACTTACGTCTTGTTGTAGCCTACGTCGATAGAAACACAGTACTGAAGTCGGATTCTAAATCGAACGGGCGAATTTCTCGTAATCTTTAAATTCCTCGTTCGAAGAACCTAAGCTTTTCCTCAGAGATTTTCGTTCTTCTTTCGTAGCCTCTAAATAAAATTGAAGGATTGTTATATATATAACATGCATGGCAAGGATAGATGGCTGATCCTATGCCCAGCACGTCTCGCGCATATGCGCGACCCTCCTTGGCGCATATGCACGAGACATAATGTCTCAGTGCGTAGCATGTACAGCACCTCGAGCATATGCGCGCCCTCATTCGGCGCATATGCACGAGACATAATGTCTCAGCGCGTTGCATGCACAGCACCTCGCGCATATGCGCGCCCTCATTCGGCGCATATGCGCGAGGTCCTTAGCAATTCTTCACAACTCTCGGGTACCCTCGCGCATATGCGCGGATACACGTCGCGGATATGCGCGAGGTTCTCTTCCCACTCCGCGCATATGCGCCCGGCATGAACGCGCATATGCACGAGGCTCAATCCTCACGCATAATTCAAATCTCATTTCCGCCTATCCTGGTTTAATCTGTTCCATCTATAATCACATCAATTAATCAACAAATCATTTCAGATTAACAACACAGCAAATCCCGGGCATTACATTTCTCCCCCCTAAGATATGATTTCGTCCCTGAAATCACAAGCCATCAATCATATCAATAAGAAGGAATGTATAATAGAAGCTAAATAAAATACTCACATCAATGAAATAATTGTGGGAATCTCTGTCTCATGTGTGACTCCATCTCCCAGGTAGCTTCTTCGACACCGTGACGACTCCACTGAACTTTCACAAGCGGAATTGTCTTCGTTCTGAGCTGCTTTTCTTTCCGATCAAGAATCTGAATCGGCTTTTCGTTGTAGCTCAATGTCTCATCAAGCTCGGCCTCGTCTGGTTGGATGACATGTGAAGCATCAGGCATGTACTTTCGCAATAATGATACATGAAAAACATCATGTATCCCAGATAATGAAGGCGGCAATGCGAGTCGATAGGCACGATCTCCTATCTTCTCGAGAATCTCGTACGGCCCAATAAATCGTGGAGACAATTTCCCTTTCTTTCCAAATCTGACAACTCCTCGGAAAGGTGAAATCTTAAAGAACACTCGGTCTCCTACTTCAAATACCAACGGTCGTCGTCTGATGTTGGCATGTTTGGCTTGTCTGTCATGAGCTGCCTTCACTCTTTTCTGTATCATCTTCATTTTTCTGTACAGAGGGGATTCTTTCTGTACAACACTTCGAATTGAGCCATCTCAATACTCGTCTGATAGCTATTGTTGTACGAGAACTCACAAAGTGGCAATGCATCCTGCCAATTAGTTCTAAAATCAAGCACTACATCTCTCAGCATATCCTCCAGTTTCTGGATAGTCCGCTCTAACTGTCCGTCAGTCTGAGAATGATATGCGGTACTCAGATGCGACTTTGTACCTAGATCCTGCTGCAAACTCTGCCAGAAGTGCGAAGTAAACCGCGGATCACGGTCTGAAACAATCGACTTCGGCACTCCGTGCAATCTGACCACTTCTCTGACATAGATATCGGCCATCTGATCATGCCTATATGTCATATTGTATGGAATAAAGCACACGGATTTGGTCAATCGATCAATCACGTGTTAGAGTAGGTGCACGTCGAGTCAAGTGTTGGCCGACTGTTCACGATGAAACTCTTTGTATAAACGATCTTTATTTTAATAATATTTTAATTTGTTAATTTGGCGCATCTTTATCTTTATACCCATGCTAGCTGCATAGATAAAGCCCTTGAATATACAAATAGTAGAAAGAATATGAGATGCTCATATGATGAGTATCATGAAACTCATATTTGTAATACTGTATATTCTAAACTGTTCCTAGTCGATTCAGCCGCCACTGAGAAGGATAAAGGCCGCTCGAGTTAGAGACTAGTATCTGCGATGTGAGTACCATGTTTCATTGGTAGGGGACATTGTGATGTCCGAGCATGCAGATAGGTGCTCCTTGTAGAGTGCACTGAACAACCCTCCATAAAAGGATTTTCCAAGTGGTTCTCACTTATCGAGTTGAAAAGTCCTGGTTTATGGTTGTACATAATTAGTCCTTATGACCCGGGACAACATTGAGACTCTATGTGCTAGCGTTTCACTTTGACTTGTTTACCGACTCTTATGGGGTCATTAGGTGGAAAGGTTGGGTGTTACGGCGAAACATATAGGAGTCGATGCATTGTAGCCGGGGATTCACCGCTTACCTACGGGTATTGATATCCTATGTGTTTCTCATGTATGTGTGGGTTGAAATCTCTGATCAGAGTATGGTGGTAATTATGAAAGGGGTTTCATAGATTACACCATCGATGCAACCACAACATGACACATAGTATCGATTCATTGACAACTCTCGATAGACCAATAGTTGTCGAATCGATCGGGATATATGAGTTGAAGGGACCGTACTGTACGCTAACCATAATTGAATGGTTCTTGCAGGCACTATCATGTGATACCTAGGGAATCACGTAAGCGATGCTGCTAGGCGTTTAACGTGATTGGTTGGGTGCTATCAGACTTGAGTTCTGACGTTCTTACTATCAAGGAGTTGATAAGTAAGAATGGAGCAATTGGGGTATGCTCGAATAAGGACATGTTTAGTCCGAATCACATGGAGATGTGAACCCACGGCTAGTTGTATCAATGAACCATTGAGGGCCACACAAGTACTTGCTTTGTCAATCCCGAAGAGAAGTAAAAATAGTTCAAGGTATTGAACGGCTTATAAATGTGTTTATAAGCGTAAAGAAAAATAGAAGTATGACTTCTAAGAGAGAAATATAAATTTTAATTTATGGAAGTGTTCCTAAGATTAAAATTTGTCCAAGTAAATAATGTAGTTGAAAATTGTGATTTTCATAAACATTATTGTAGACTAAATTAAATTAATTCAAGTGTTGAATTAATTAAACACTAGTGGACCTAGTAGAGTCTAAATAATTAAATTAATTCAAGTGTTGAATTAATTAAATAATATTGAGTCTTGTAGAGCTCAATTTAAATAATTATTTAACTAGTGGGACTTGAGTAAAATCAAGTAATATTTAATTTATCTCAAATGTGTTTGAGATAATAAAATTTAGTCTATGGTTTTTAATGTGTTAAAAACCATATAATATACAAGTGAGACATGTAGGGATTGCATGCTTGGGAGGTGAAAAGCCTTGATTACTTTTTATTAAAATATTCAAAAGGCATGCAACTTTTGGGGAACAACTTTTGTAACACCCAAGGCTAATCTTCCCACTCCCACTCACCTCACTTGGCCGAAAATTGCAAGCAAAAAATTCTCTCCATTTTTCTTGTTTTGTTCTTCATTTTCTTGGAGCAAAAATCATTCTCTTTGAAAAATCCTTGAGTTTTTCTAGTGCAAAACTTGAGGGGATTTACATAGCTAAGTGGTGGGCCTTATTCTTGACGGGGAATAAGAAGGAGCTTGTAGATTTGTCTACCAAAGAAGAGCTAAAGTATTCATACTTTAGTTGGAGCCATTTCATCAACTCTAAGGAGTTGATAGGTAAATTTCTACAAACATCCTATGCATGTTTTTAGATTTTTGCAAACATTACACAAAATAGTTGAGGGGGCCGAAATTTTGCTCTTAAAATTTATATTTTTCGCTTCCGTTGCGTTTCCGGCCTTCGTAACCGGTCCGCTTTCAAGTGGTATCCGAGCTA
Source organism: Primulina eburnea (assembly GCF_022965805.1). NCBI lineage: Eukaryota > Viridiplantae > Streptophyta > Magnoliopsida > Lamiales > Gesneriaceae > Primulina > Primulina eburnea. Next base: position 13,479,338 of record NC_133113.1, on the reverse strand, counting down.
AGGTTACGGTTTTTGTGTAATATTTGCATAATATTATGTTGAGATCGATTTCTAACCGTGTGAGATTTTTTTTGTGCAAGAAAATCAAAGGGCCGAAAATTTTGAAGAAAAACAAAAAAAAAAAATGATTTTTCGGGCAGCATGTTGCTGCCCGAGCTGCCCTGAAATTTCGGGCAGCAAAGGGCAGCCCGAGGGGCTGCCCGAATAAGTCCAGTTTTTAAAATAAATTTTTTTTTTTTGTTGTTGTGGCCGGAATCCGGCGACGGAGCTCCGGCGACGGCGATGACGGCTAGGGTTTCCAAAAGTGTTTTGGATAATCTTAGTGTCATGGGCCTTGAGATGTTGGGCCATTGGATGGCCAACATAATTTGTGAAATTTAAATGGGCCAAAATATTTTTGTGAAAAATTGGTTTTTGGGCCCTTAAGTTTAAATTTACAATTGTTGCACATATTTTCTCATAAAATAAATAATTGAAGTAGGACTTTAATTATTTATAGTAAATTGTGATTTACAAGAAATTCGATTATAAATAAATTAATTTGAAAGTAGACAAAGGTGTTTGTATACTTTGTTAATTTAATTTATAATTGTGGCGGTTAGTGATTGGATCAAGATATATAATATTGGATCAATTAATTATAGTGATAATTAATTGATGGTGTATGATATGTGATATTATGCATGAAGGATGATCAAAAGCCCAAGCCCAATTTGCTAGGTGTATGCTAGGATATTTGTGTTGAATGATTGTAATAATTATCAATTTATAAAGTGGGCTTGGTTTATGGCCCGTTCCCACCCCCCATGAGATGTATCCCTATGTGCCATGGATATTTAATTGTAAATATTAGAATAGGGGAAGATCAAGATTGGAAGATGGTGGCCTTGGTGATTATGAAGATCGAAGACATGTAATATAGGATGCTAATGTAATAGTATAGTTGCATTGCATCCCGTGCATTTACCCTAGGATTGGACCTAGGCCCGTGTTTGGCTCACACGGGCCATTAGTGTTGGGGCAATTGATCATCCTTGTATTGTTTTCTATTTATAATATATGCATGATATGTTATAAATAATGAGTATGTGCGTTATTATTATTATAATAACAAAGTTGCATGAATCCGGCAAATATACGATCAAACATGGCGAGCTTTTAAAATAAAATTAATGATGAGACCTTTCAAAATTAAAAACCCTCATTTTGAATAAGATTCAAAATTAATATCAAGTCCGAAAAGGGGAATTATAAATTTGTTTATAATTTCCTTGTCTTCCATCGACAATGGATGCATGATGAACGCTACCCGTACTCGGGGCTCGGCTCAGATAATTGAGGGGGCCCTGGGTGCCGGAAAGCTGTGACATCCATTGACATAGTGATGTGAACTACGTGGAACTACCATGACTTCGGCTCAGATAATTGAGGGAACTCATGGCGACCGTCCATTAAGGTTCAACATCGATGGGTAAGGCTTGACACGTAAAGATGAACGACGTCTATAATGGGTCCTAATCAAACGTGAGACAAAAGTTTACGTTAAGGGTTGCATTGTGATGCAATTGAGAAACTACCTTTTAGGAATTGTGATTGGCTGTATAATCGGGATCATAATTCGCTAATTGGACCTTACGTACCTACTGAGGAAAGGAGTTTCCCGTTTTCACTAGAGGGTAGTGAAAATGTCAAAACAGTGGGAGCGATTATTTATAAAGTAAAAGTCCAAACTTTATATCTTATTAAATATTTTAAAATAGTCATTAACATTTATCTGTTTTACTTTTCAGTACAAATCTGTGACAATGTCATCAATTCGCAACCCGTTTTCCGTTATTCTCGAAAAACACGTTCTAACCGGACCAAACTATATCACTTGGCTAAGAAATTTAAAGATCGTCCTAAACTCGGAGAGAATCGCATACACACTGACTGAGTCGCCCCCTGATGAGGCTCCGACTAACTGCAGTCCCGAGGAACTGCAGACCTACAAGGATTGGTGCGACCATGACTTGAAGGCGAAGTGTTATATGCAGGCTTCGATGAACGATGAGCTGCAAAGGCGGTTCGAGGATGCTAAGAATGCTGCTGACATTCATATGCACCTCAAGGAGCTCTTCGGTGAGCAGACTCATCCTTTGAGGCATGCCACAGTAAAGGAGCTCATCACTTTACGCATGCGAGATGGGACTTCGGTCCATGAGCATGGCCTAAAGTTGATTGGGCTCGTGGACAAGCTCGTAGGCATGGATTTGGTGTTGCCTTCGGAGTTGACGACTCAGGGCGTTTGCTGCTGCATTTGACTTCCCTGGCTAATATTGATCTCGCAATCAAAATCTTTCAGCAATCAAGCCATCTACGCTGCCTCATGTTCAACTCCGACTGAGAAAACAAGTTTTTAGACTTTTATGGTCTGAGTAGATCTCAAATTTCTCGCCCTAAAGTAATGACGCCAGATCTTCAGTGCAAATACGATAGCCGCCAATTCAAGATCATGAATGGGGTATCGAGTCTCGTGAGTCTTCAACTGTCTTGATGCATATGCGACCACATGACCTCGCTGCATAAGAACACATCCCAAACCTCTGTGAGAGGCATCACAATATACAACGAAATCACCCGTACCTGAAGGAATCATCAAGGCAGGTGCACTGGTCAGCATCTTCTTCAATTCTAGAAAGCTAGACTCACACTCCTCAGACCATAGGAATGGCGCACTTCTTCTGTGTCAATTGTGTATTGGCTTCGCAATACGGGAGAATATTGGATGAATCGTCTATAGTATCCTGCTAGACCCATGAAACTGCGTATCTCTGGCACAGAAGTCGGTCTCGACCAATTGATCACAGCTTCCACTTTACTCGGATCTACGGAATCCCATATCCAGATATGATATGTCCCAAAAAGACAACTCGATTCAACCAAAATTCAAACTTTGACAATTGGCATACCATCTCTCATTTCTCAGTGTCTGTAACACAATTCTGAGATGTTCTGCATGCTCATTCTTGTTCTTAGGATACACCAGAATATCATCGATAAAGACAATCAAAATTCATCCAATACCTCTGAAAGATTTGATTCATCAAGCCCATAATATGCCGGAGCATTTGTTTACCAAAAGGCATGACAAAATTTGTAATGCCCATACCTGGTTCGAAATGTTGTCTTCGGTATGTCTACATCTCGAACTCGGAGCTGATGATATCGGATCGCAAATCAATCTTAGAATAAACAGAGGATCCCTGCAACTGATCAAATAAATCATCAATTCTAGGCAAAGGATACGTGTTCTTTATCGTGGCCTTATTCAGTTGCCTGTAATCGATACACAACCGCATCGATCCATATTTCTTTCGCACAAATACCACCGGAGCGCCCCAGGGTACACTAGGTCTGATATATCCCTTGGCTAGAAGATCTTCCAACTGTGCCTTCATCTTTCAATTCTATCGGTGCCATCCTATACGGAGCTCTCGAAATAGGAGTGGTACCTGGAATCAAATCAATACTTAATCTACCTCTCGTACTGGAGGTAACCCTGGAATCTCCTCTGGAACATATCTGCAAATTCTCGTACTACTTGCAAATCTGCCAATGTCGGGCTAGATTTCTGTACCTCTACAGCATACACAAGGAAACCCATCTACTCCTTTCTGCAACAACTAATTCATAGTCAAAGCCGAAACCAAGGGAATCCGAGATCTGGAACACTTACCGTAGAATTTCCACTCTTCTGCCATTGCTGGTCTAAATCTGACAATTTGTGGAAACAATCCACGGTGGCTCTGTACTTTGTTAACATGTCAATTCCAACAATGCAATCAAAATCATCTAACCCAAGTACTATGCAATCTATATCAAAATCATCTAACCCAAGTACTAATAATCTCGAGCCTTACACCTTAAACTATGAAAGTTTAGCAACAAATAACCATGATAAACAATTGAGAAACTGATGAACTTTCGAAGAACTTGCCCTTGACAATCCGTATGAAATCAATCGACAAACGCCACACAAACGAATCTTGATATGGGGACCCGGACGCTAATTATGTTTTTAATCATCATTGGACAATTTAATCAATTATAATAAACGGGTCTAAATTTTTTTTTTAAAAAAAGTATTAAATGCGGAACGTAATGGATACAATCTAATATACATATCCATATAAAAGTACATGTCTTATACAACATACATTAAACTCAAACTAAGGTTCAACACTAATGTCCATTTTGACTCCTATCTACAGCAATGTCAAAGTCGGTGGTCTCACCTCCAATCAAGATCTCTCATCATCTCCTCGACCCTGATCCTGTCCCACCTGTTGCTATGTACAAATACAAACACGAAAACAGCCGGATAACTCCGGTGAGATATATATATCCCAGTATAAATCAATGAACATGCAATCATATAAATAATGTAAAAGAATGTAATAGATATCAAGAATAAATATCAAAATCTAAAAAATATCAATATAGACTGTCAATCAGACTTGTGACTCCACGGCTCAGACTAGACTCAATCATAGTCTAGGATCCCGGTTTCCCGACGTTGGCATTCTATATCGAATTCCGTAATGGAAGAAACTCCAATTCTATTCAATCGATTTAAACCAAACATCTGGTGTCTTGACCTATCCGTCACAGACTGTGGCACTATCGCCAATTCACTATCTTGTGACAATGTGCAATGTGCCAGTAACGATTCCATCACTATCGGCACTTATGTCCCAGATCACTCGTCTAATACTCATATATACTGCTTCTATATCAATAGAACAAGCATATCAATTCAAATCAATGTACATAACAACAATAAGTATGTGATTTAGGGAAACTCCAGTATATCATACTCGAGTCGTTCTCCCGGTACCACATTGATTTATACTTTTCTTTTTTGTAGTTCTGACTCCGTTCCTACCTGGAATTCAAGGTCTGTCAACACTCAATCTGGCAATTAAAATATCAATAATATCATATCAATATACTGCTCAAATCAATACCCATCCGTTCAATCTGGATTCACTCAAAATCAATGGAATACGGCACAATCCCATATTCCCGTCAACACAATCTCAACAATATTAATTACAATCTATAACTGATATCCAATACTATCTCAAATCAATTCATAATTCATATGTTCAATATCAATCGATATACTCTGAAAAATCATAAAAATTCCGTAATCAACCTGTTTCTCAATCTGACTTCGATTCTACGATGTCTAACATGTCAAGACATATATGAATCCTATCTGTTCTAGCAATACCAATTCAAAACATATTAAAACGTAACAAAACTTACGTCTTTTGTAGCCTACGTCGATAGAAACACAGTACTGAAGTCGGATTCTAATCGAACGGGCGAATTTCTCGTAATCTTAAATTCCTCGTTCGAAGACCTAAGCTTTTCCTCAGAGATTTTCGTTCTTCTTCGTAGCCTCTAAAAAAATTGAAGGTTTATATATATAACATGCATGGCAAGGATAGATGGCTGATCCTATGCCCAGCACGTCTCGCGCATATGCGCGACCCTCCTTGGCGCATATGCACGAGACATAATGTCTCAGTGTAGCATGTTACAGCACCTCGAGCATATGCGCGCCCTCATTCGCGGCCATATGCACGAGACATAATGTCTCAGCGCGTTGCATGCACAGCACCTCCGCATATGCGCGCCCTCATTCGGCGCATATGCGCGAGGTCCTTAGCAATTCTTCACAACTCTCGGGTACCCTCGCGCCTATGCGCGGATACACGTCGCGGATATGCGCGAGGTTCTCTTCCCACTCCGCGCATATGCGCCCGGCATGAACGCGCATATGCACGAGGCTCAATCCTCACGCATAATTCAAATCTCATTTCCGCCTATCCTGGTTTAATCTGTTCCATCTATATCACATCAATTAATCAACAATCCTTTCAGATTAACAACACAGCAAATCCCGGGCATTACATTTCTCCCCCCTAAGATATGATTTCGTCCCTGAAATCACAACCATCAATCATATCAATAAGAAGGAATGTTATAGAAGCTAATAAAATACTCACATCAATGAAATAATTGTGGGAATCTCTGTCTCATGTGTGACTCCATCTCCCAGGTAGCTTCTTCGACACCGTGACGACTCCACTGAACTTTCACAAGCGGAATTGTCTTCGTTCTGAGCTGCTTTTCTTTCCGATCAAGAATCTGATCGGCTTTTCGTTGTAGCTCAATGTCTCATCAAGCTCGGCCTCGTCTGGTTGGATGACATGTGAAGCATCAGGCATGTACTTTCGCAATAATGATACATGAAAACATCATGTATCCCAGTAATGAAGGCGGCAATGCGAGTCGATAGGCCGATCTCCTATCTTCTCGAGAATCTCGTACGGCCCAATAAATCGTGGAGACAATTTCCCTTTCTTTCCAAATCTGACAACTCCTCGGAAAGGTGAAATCTTAAAAAACTCGGTCTCCTACTTCAAATACCAACGGTCGTCGTCTGATGTTGGCATGTTTGGCTTGTCTGTCATGAGCTGCCTTCACTCTTTTCTGTATCATCTTCATTTTTCTGTACAGAGGGGATTCTTCTGTACAACACTTCGAATTGAGCCATCTCAATACTCGTCTGATAGCTATTGTTGTCGAGAACTCACAAAGTGGCAATGCATCCTGCCAATTGTCTTAAATCAAGCACTACATCTCTCAGCATATCCTCCAGTTTCTGGATAGTCCGCTCTAACTGTCCGTCAGTCTGAGAATGATATGCGTACTCAGATGCGACTTTGTACCTAGATCCTGCTGCAAACTCTGCCAGAAGTGCGAAGTAAACCGCGGATCCGGTCTGAAACAATCGACTTCGGCACTCCGTGCAATCTGACCACTTCTCTGACATAGATATCGGCCATCTGATCATGCCTATATGTCATATTGTATGGAATAAGCACACGGATTTGGTCAATCGATCAATCACGTGTTAGAGTAGGTGCACCGTCGAGTCAAGTGTTGGCCGACTGTTCACGATGAAACTCTTTGTAAACGATCTTTTTAATAATATTTTAATTTGTTAATTTGGCCATCTTTATCTTATTACCCATGCTAGCTGCATAGATAAAGCCCTTGAATATACAAATAGTAGAAGAATATGAGATGCTCATATGATGAGTATCATGAAACTCATATTTGTAATACTGTATATTCTAAACTGTTCCTAGTCGATTCAGCCGCCACTGAGAAGGATAAAGGCCGCTGAGTTAGAGCTAGTATCTGCGATGTGAGTACCATGTTTCATTGGTAGGGGACATTGTGATGTCCGAGCATGCGATAGGTGCTCCTTGTAGAGTGCACTGAACAACCCTCCATAAAAGGATTTTCCAATGGTTCTCACTTATCGAGTTGAAAAGTCCTGGTTTATGGTTGTACATAATTAGTCCTTATGACCCGGGACAACATTGAGACTCTATGTGCTAGCGTTTCACTTTGACTTGTTTACCGACTCTTATGGGGTCATTAGGTGGAAAGTTGGGTGTTACAGGCGAAACATATAGGAGTCGATGCCTTGTAGCCGGGGATTCACCGCTTACCTACGGGTATTGATATCCTATGTGGTTCTCATGTATGTGTGGGTTGAAATCTCTGATCAGATATGGTGGTAATTATGAAAGGGGTTTCATAGATTACACCATCGATGCAACCACAACCTGACACATAGTATCATTCATTGACAACTCTCGATAGACCAATAGTTGTCGAATCGATCGGGATATATGGTTGAAGGGACCGTACTGTCGCTAACCATAATTGAATGGTTCTTGCAGGCACTATCATGTGATACCTAGGGAATCACGTAAGCGATGCTGCTAGGCGGTTAACGTGATTGGTTGGGTGCTATCAGACTTGAGTTCTGACGTTCTTACTATCAAGGAGTTGATAAGTAAAATGGAGCAATTGGGGTATGCTCGAATAAGGACATGTTTAGTCCGATCACATGGAGATGTGAACCCACGGCTAGTTGTATCAATGAACCATTGAGGGCCCCACAAGTACTTCGCTTGTCAATCCCGAAGAGAAGTAAAAATAGTTCAAGGTATTGAACGGCTTATAAATGTGTTTTAAGCGTAAAGAAAAATAGAAGTATGACTTCTAGAGAGAAATATAAATTTAATTTATGGAAGTGTTCCTAAGATTAAAATTTGTCCAAGTAAATAATGTAGTTGAAAATTGTGATTTTCATAAACATTATTGTAGACTAAATTAAATTAATTCAAGTGTTGAATTAATTAAACACTAGTGGACCTAGTGAGTCTAAATAATTAATTAATTCAAGTGTTGAATTAATTAAATAATATTGAGTCTTGTAGAGCTCAATTTAAATAATTATTTAACTAGTGGGACTTGAGTAAAATCAAGTAATATTTATTTATCTCAAATGTGTTTGAGATAATAAAATTTAGTCTATGGTTTTTAATGTGTTAAAAACCATATAATATACAAGTGAGACATGTAGGGATTGCATGCTTGGGAGGTTAAAGCCTTGATTACTTTTTATTAAAATATTCAAAAGGCATGCAACTTTTGGGGAACAACTTTTGTAACACCCAGGCTAATCTTCCCACTCCCCTCACCTCACTTGGCCGAAATTGCAAGCAAAAAAATCTCTCCATTTTTCTTGTTTTGTTCTTCATTTTCTTGGAGCAAAAATCATTCTCTTTGAAAAATCCTTGAGTTTTTCTAGTGCAAAACTTGAGGGGATTTACATAGCTAAGTGGTGGGCCTTATTCTTGACGGGGAATAAGAAGGAGCTTGTAGATTGTCTACGTCTTCGAATCTCCTTTGCTCCTAGCCTTTTCCCCAAGAAAATCTGATGAAAGTGATGAAAAATCGCCCAAAACGCCGCCTCTCTCGTGTGTTAGGTCTATTGTGTAGAATAGAGTAAAAAAAAAAGGAAACATATCTTTTCAAATCTCGCAGCTCGCTAGGGCGGTCAAAAGTGTCCGCCCTAGCGAGACGTTCTCGCAGAAATTTCCTCGGCCAGATCAACATGCTCGCTGGGCGGTCACTTTTGACCGCCCTAGCGAGTACCTCTCGCTTCTTTGGCAATTATTTCCCACTTTTTGGTTCAATTCCTACAAAATAACCACCAACTACACGAAATTAGTCATATGCTAAATAATGATAGAAAAGTGCTAAATTAAACTAAAACAAACTAATATGATGCATGAATGCGACTCGAAAACAACACTAAAAACACGTAAAAACGAGTCCTATCACCTTTTCTCGACTTTCCTTACTGATTTTCGAAGGATTCGTGCATATATATACTCGTGCATGCAAGCTAAGAGGTGTCACCATTTTTCGCACAACACGTCGCACCGCAGGTGCGGTAGGTGTAAGACCGCGGGTGCGCTCATGCTTCGGCATTCTTATCCATCTTGAAATTACATGACCGCGGGTGCGGTACATGTCAAGACCGCGGGTGCGGTCCCTGCTAACACCGCGGGTGCGGTGACCCTTCGGAAAAACTGACCAAATTTCTGTCCATGCACCGCGGGTGCGGTACATGCAAGGGCGCGGGTGCAGTGTTGCTTCGGCAACACACTCTGAAATTCAACATAAATGGCCACACATTATCTTAAATCGTGTCTCAATTGGCCCTTTCGTAATCACGTTAGATTATACGTCAATAATCCTTGATTAACAGTGATTAATTCTCGGGCATTACAAAACGTGTCTCATTTTCCATGCTGCACGTCACACCGCGGGTGCGCTCCATCTTGCACCGCAGGTGCGCTCATACTTCGGCATTCTTATCCATCTTGAAATTGCACGACCGCGGGTGCGGTACATGTCGAGACCGCGGGTGCGGTAATACTTGCACCGCCGGTGCGGTCACCCTTCGATAAAACTGACCAAGTTTCTGCCCATGCACCGCGGGTGCGGTACATGCAAGGGCGCGGGTGCGGTGTTGCTTCGGCAACACACTCTAAAATTCAGAATAAATGGCCACACATTATCTTAAATCGTGTCTCAGTTGGCCCTTTCGTAATCACGTTAAATTATAAGTCAATAATCTTTGACTAACAGTGATAAATTTTCGGGCATTACAACTTTCCACGTTTGCCAAATCTGACAACGCCTCTGAATGGGGAAATCTTCAGAAACACTCTGTCTCCTTGCTCAAATACCAACAGTCTACGTCTGATGTTGGCGTATTTCGCTTGCCTATCTTGTGCTGTCTTCATTCTTTTTTGAATGACTTTCACCTTCTCAGTCATGTCACGAATCATATCTGGCCCAAGTTCTAGTACCTCAGAGACGTCATCCCAATATAGCGGAGATCTGTACTTCTTACCATATAAAGCTTCAAACGGTGCCATTTCAATGCTCGTCTGGTAGCTATTATTGTAATAGAATTCGCAAAGAGGTAGGGAATCTTGCCAACTAGTGCCAAAATCTAGCACTACGGCTCTCAACATATCCTCTAACGTCTGGATAGTCCGCTCTGACTGTCCGTCTGTCTGAGGATGATAAGCAGTACTCAGGTGTAATGTCGTACCTAAGGCCTGTTGTAAACTGTGCCAGAAGTGTGAAGTGAATCGTGGATCACGATCTGATACGATAGACTTCGGCACACCATGTAATCTGACTACCTCTAGAACATATATCTCCGCCATCTGATCGTGTCGGTAAGTCATTCTGTACGGGATGAAACAAGCTGATTTGGTCAATCTATCGATAACGACCCAAATCGCATCACAGCCTAGGGAAGATCGGGGTAACTTCGTCACGAAATTCATGGAAATGTGATCCCATTTCCATTCTGGAATGGCTAAACTCTGAAGTAGACCTCCGGGCTTCTTCCTCTCGGCCTTCACCTGTTGGCATTTTAAGCATTTAGACACATACTCTGCGATGTCTGACTTCATCTGCTTCCACCAGAACTGTGTCTTCAGATCATTGTATATCTTCCTACCACCAGGGTGAATGCTGAACCGACTACAGTGTGCTTCGGACATAATCTGATGTCTTAAGTCTGAAACATCTGGCACTACGAGACGGTTATTGACGTACAAAACATGCTCACGCACCTGATATTCTGACAAATGCCCTGATCTGACCATTTGAATCGATCTTTGCATATTATGATCTGTTCTTTGTGCTTCTTTAATCCTCATGATCAAGTTTGGTTCAACTTGAATAGCAGCAAGTCGTAGTGGCTTCCTATCTGTATCAAATTCTAATCCAGAGAAACAGCAATTTTCAACTAGCTTTGTAACACCTATCGTTGATAAGGATAAGGAGCAAACCTTTCGACTCAGGGCGTTTGCTGCTGCATTTGACTTCCCTGGCTAATATTTGATCTCGCAATCAAAATCTTTCAGCAGATCAAGCCATCTACGCTGCCTCATGTTCAACTCCGACTGAGAAAACAAGTATTTTAGACTTTTATGGTCTGAGTAGATCTCAAATTTCTCGCCATAAAGATAATGACGCCAGATCTTCAGTGCAAATACGATAGCCGCCAATTCAAGATCATGAATGGGGTATCGAGTCTCGTGAGTCTTCAACTGTCTTGATGCATATGCGACCACATGACCTCGCTGCATAAGAACACATCCCAAACCTCTGTGAGAGGCATCACAATATACAACGAAATCACCCGTACCTGAAGGAATCATCAAGACAGGTGCACTGGTCAGCATCTTCTTCAATTCTAGAAAGCTAGACTCACACTCCTCAGACCATAGGAATGGCGCATTCTTCTGTGTCAATTGTGTAATTGGCTTCGCAATACGGGAGAAATATTGGATGAATCGTCTATAGTATCCTGCTAGACCCATGAAACTGCGTATCTCTGGCACAGAAGTCGGTCTCGACCAATTGATCACAGCTTCCACTTTACTCGGATCTACGGAAATCCCATATCCAGATATGATATGTCCCAAAAAGACAACTCGATTCAACCAAAATTCAAACTTTGACAATTTGGCATACAATCTCTCATTTCTCAGTGTCTGTAACACAATTCTGAGATGTTCTGCATGCTCATTCTTGTTCTTAGAATACACCAGAATATCATCGATAAAGACAATCACAAATTCATCCAAATACCTCTGAAAGATTTGATTCATCAAGCCCATAAATACTGCCGGAGCATTTGTTAAACCAAAAGGCATGACAATAAATTTGTAATGCCCATACCTGGTTCGAAATGTTGTCTTCGGTATGTCTACATCTCGAACTCGGAGCTGATGATATCCGGATCGCAAATCAATCTTAGAATAAACAGAGGATCCCTGCAACTGATCAAATAAATCATCAATTCTAGGCAAAGGATACGTGTTCTTTATCGTGGCCTTATTCAGTTGCCTGTAATCGATACACAACCGCATCGATCCATATTTCTTTCGCACAAATACCACCGGAGCGCCCCAAGGAGGTACACTAGGTCTGATATATCCCTTGGCTAGAAGATCTTCCAACTGTGCCTTCAATTCTTTCAATTCTATCGGTGCCATCCTATACGGAGCTCTCGAAATAGGAGTGGTACCTGGAATCAAATCAATACTAAAATCTACCTCTCGTACTGGAGGTAACCCTGGAATCTCCTCTGGAAACATATCTGCAAATTCTCGTACTACTGGCAAATCTGCCAATGTCGGGCTAGATTTCTGTACATCTACAGCATACACAAGGAACCCATCTACTCCTTTCTGCAACAACTAATTCATAGTCAAAGCCGAAACCAAGGGAATCCGAGATCTGGAACACTTACCGTAGAATTTCCACTCTTCTGCCATTGCTGGTCTAAATCTGACAATCTTGTGGAAACAATCCACGGTGGCTCTGTACTTTGTTAACATGTCAATTCCAACAATGCAATCAAAATCATCTAACCCAAGTACTATGCAATCTATATCAAAATCATCTAACCCAAGTACTAATAATCTCGAGCCTTACACCTCTAAACTATGAAAGTTTAGCAACAAATAACCATGATAAACAATTGAGAAACTGATGAACTTTCGAAGAACTTGCCCTTGACAATCCGTATGAAATCAATCGACAAACGCCACAACAACGAATCTTGATATGGGGACCCGGACGCTAATTATGTTTTTAATCATCATTGGACAATTTAATCAATTATAATAAACAGGGTCTAAATTTTTTTTTTAAAAAAAGTATTAAATGCGGAACGTAATGGAATACAATCTAATATACATATCCATATAAAAGTACATGTCTTATACAACATACATTAAACTCAAACTAAGGTTCAACAACTAAATGTCAATTGCTGAATCCTATCTACAGCAATGTCAAAGTCGGTGGTCTCCACTCCAATCAAGATCTCTCATCATCTCCTCGACCCTGATCCTGTCCCACCTGTTGCTATGTACAAATACAAACACGAAAACAGCCGGATAACTCCGGTGAGATATATATATCCCAGTATAAATCAATGAAACATGCAATCATATAAATAATGTAAAAGAATGTAATAGATATCAAGAATACATATCAAAATCTAAAAACATAATCAATATAAGACTGTCAATCAGACTTGTGACTCCACGGCTCAGACTAGACTCAATCATAGTCTAGGATCCCGGTTTCCAGACGTTGGCATTCTTATATCGAATTCAGTAATGGAAGAAACTCCAATTCTATTCAATCGATTTAAACCAAACATCTGGTGTCTTGACCTATCCGTCACAGACTGTGGCACTATCGCCAATTCACTATCTTGTGACAATGTGCAATGTGCCAGTAACGATTCCATCACTATCGGCACTTATGTCACCAGATCACTCGTCTAATACTCATATAATACATGCTTCTATAAATCAATAGAACAAGCATATCAATTCAAATCAATGTACATAACAACAATAAGTATGTGATTTAGGGAAACTCCAGTATATCATACTCGAGTCGTTCTCCCGGTACCACATTGATTTATACTTTTCTTTTATTGTAGTTCTGACTCCGTTCCTACCTGGAATTCAAGGTCTGTCAACACTCAATCTGGCAATTAAAATATCAATAATATCATATCAATATACTGCTCAAATCAATACCCATCCGTTCAATCTGGATTCACTCAAAATCAATGGAATAACGGCACAATCCCGATATTCCCGTCAACACAATCTCAACAGATATTAATTACAATCTATAACTGATATCCAATACTATCTCAAATCAATTCATAATTCAAATATGTTCAATATCAATCGATATACTCTGAAAAATCATAAAAATTCCGTAATCAACCTGTTTCTCAATCTGACTTCGATTCTACGATGTCTAACATGTCAAGAACATCATATATGAATCCTATCTGATTCTAGCAATACCAAAATTTCAAAACATATTAAAACGTAACAAAACTTACGTCTTGTTGTAGCCTACGTCGATAGAAACACAGTACTGAAGTCGGATTCTAAATCGAACGGGCGAATTTCTCGTAATCTTTAAATTCCTCGTTCGAAGAACCTAAGCTTTTCCTCAGAGATTTTCGTTCTTCTTTCGTAGCCTCTAAATAAAATTGAAGGATTGTTATATATATAACATGCATGGCAAGGATAGATGGCTGATCCTATGCCCAGCACGTCTCGCGCATATGCGCGACCCTCCTTGGCGCATATGCACGAGACATAATGTCTCAGTGCGTAGCATGTACAGCACCTCGAGCATATGCGCGCCCTCATTCGGCGCATATGCACGAGACATAATGTCTCAGCGCGTTGCATGCACAGCACCTCGCGCATATGCGCGCCCTCATTCGGCGCATATGCGCGAGGTCCTTAGCAATTCTTCACAACTCTCGGGTACCCTCGCGCATATGCGCGGATACACGTCGCGGATATGCGCGAGGTTCTCTTCCCACTCCGCGCATATGCGCCCGGCATGAACGCGCATATGCACGAGGCTCAATCCTCACGCATAATTCAAATCTCATTTCCGCCTATCCTGGTTTAATCTGTTCCATCTATAATCACATCAATTAATCAACAAATCATTTCAGATTAACAACACAGCAAATCCCGGGCATTACATTTCTCCCCCCTAAGATATGATTTCGTCCCTGAAATCACAAGCCATCAATCATATCAATAAGAAGGAATGTATAATAGAAGCTAAATAAAATACTCACATCAATGAAATAATTGTGGGAATCTCTGTCTCATGTGTGACTCCATCTCCCAGGTAGCTTCTTCGACACCGTGACGACTCCACTGAACTTTCACAAGCGGAATTGTCTTCGTTCTGAGCTGCTTTTCTTTCCGATCAAGAATCTGAATCGGCTTTTCGTTGTAGCTCAATGTCTCATCAAGCTCGGCCTCGTCTGGTTGGATGACATGTGAAGCATCAGGCATGTACTTTCGCAATAATGATACATGAAAAACATCATGTATCCCAGATAATGAAGGCGGCAATGCGAGTCGATAGGCACGATCTCCTATCTTCTCGAGAATCTCGTACGGCCCAATAAATCGTGGAGACAATTTCCCTTTCTTTCCAAATCTGACAACTCCTCGGAAAGGTGAAATCTTAAAGAACACTCGGTCTCCTACTTCAAATACCAACGGTCGTCGTCTGATGTTGGCATGTTTGGCTTGTCTGTCATGAGCTGCCTTCACTCTTTTCTGTATCATCTTCATTTTTCTGTACAGAGGGGATTCTTTCTGTACAACACTTCGAATTGAGCCATCTCAATACTCGTCTGATAGCTATTGTTGTACGAGAACTCACAAAGTGGCAATGCATCCTGCCAATTAGTTCTAAAATCAAGCACTACATCTCTCAGCATATCCTCCAGTTTCTGGATAGTCCGCTCTAACTGTCCGTCAGTCTGAGAATGATATGCGGTACTCAGATGCGACTTTGTACCTAGATCCTGCTGCAAACTCTGCCAGAAGTGCGAAGTAAACCGCGGATCACGGTCTGAAACAATCGACTTCGGCACTCCGTGCAATCTGACCACTTCTCTGACATAGATATCGGCCATCTGATCATGCCTATATGTCATATTGTATGGAATAAAGCACACGGATTTGGTCAATCGATCAATCACGTGTTAGAGTAGGTGCACGTCGAGTCAAGTGTTGGCCGACTGTTCACGATGAAACTCTTTGTATAAACGATCTTTATTTTAATAATATTTTAATTTGTTAATTTGGCGCATCTTTATCTTTATACCCATGCTAGCTGCATAGATAAAGCCCTTGAATATACAAATAGTAGAAAGAATATGAGATGCTCATATGATGAGTATCATGAAACTCATATTTGTAATACTGTATATTCTAAACTGTTCCTAGTCGATTCAGCCGCCACTGAGAAGGATAAAGGCCGCTCGAGTTAGAGACTAGTATCTGCGATGTGAGTACCATGTTTCATTGGTAGGGGACATTGTGATGTCCGAGCATGCAGATAGGTGCTCCTTGTAGAGTGCACTGAACAACCCTCCATAAAAGGACTTTCCAAGTGGTTCTCACTTATCGAGTTGAAAAGTCCTGGTTTATGGTTGTACATAATTAGTCCTTATGACCCGGGACAACATTGAGACTCTATGTGCTAGCGTTTCACTTTGACTTGTTTACCGACTCTTATGGGGTCATTAGGTGGAAAGGTTGGGTGTTACGGCGAAACATATAGGAGTCGATGCATTGTAGCCGGGGATTCACCGCTTACCTACGGGTATGGATATCCTATGTGTTTCTCATGTATGTGTGGGTTGAAATCTCTGATCAGAGTATGGTGGTAATTATGAAAGGGGTTTCATAGATTACACCATCGATGCAACCACAACATGACACATAGTATCGATTCATTGACAACTCTCGATAGACCAATAGTTGTCGAATCGATCGGGATATATGAGTTGAAGGGACCGTACTGTACGCTAACCATAATTGAATGGTTCTTGCAGGCACTATCATGTGATACCTAGGGAATCACGTAAGCGATGCTGCTAGGCGTTTAACGTGATTGGTTGGGTGCTATCAGACTTGAGTTCTGACGTTCTTACTATCAAGGAGTTGATAAGTAAGAATGGAGCAATTGGGGTATGCTCGAATAAGGACATGTTTAGTCCGAATCACATGGAGATGTGAACCCACGGCTAGTTGTATCAATGAACCATTGAGGGCCACACAAGTACTTGCTTTGTCAATCCCGAAGAGAAGTAAAAATAGTTCAAGGTATTGAACGGCTTATAAATGTGTTTATAAGCGTAAAGAAAAATAGAAGTATGACTTCTAAGAGAGAAATATAAATTTTAATTTATGGAAGTGTTCCTAAGATTAAAATTTGTCCAAGTAAATAATGTAGTTGAAAATTGTGATTTTCATAAACATTATTGTAGACTAAATTAAATTAATTCAAGTGTTGAATTAATTAAACACTAGTGGACCTAGTAGAGTCTAAATAATTAAATTAATTCAAGTGTTGAATTAATTAAATAATATTGAGTCTTGTAGAGCTCAATTTAAATAATTATTTAACTAGTGGGACTTGAGTAAAATCAAGTAATATTTAATTTATCTCAAATGTGTTTGAGATAATAAAATTTAGTCTATGGTTTTTAATGTGTTAAAAACCATATAATATACAAGTGAGACATGTAGGGATTGCATGCTTGGGAGGTGAAAAGCCTTGATTACTTTTTATTAAAATATTCAAAAGGCATGCAACTTTTGGGGAACAACTTTTGTAACACCCAAGGCTAATCTTCCCACTCCCACTCACCTCACTTGGCCGAAAATTGCAAGCAAAAAATTCTCTCCATTTTTCTTGTTTTGTTCTTCATTTTCTTGGAGCAAAAATCATTCTCTTTGAAAAATCCTTGAGTTTTTCTAGTGCAAAACTTGAGGGGATTTACATAGCTAAGTGGTGGGCCTTATTCTTGACGGGGAATAAGAAGGAGCTTGTAGATTTGTCTACCAAAGAAGAGCTAAAGTATTCATACTTTAGTTGGAGCCATTTCATCAACTCTAAGGAGTTGATAGGTAAATTTCTACAAACATCCTATGCATGTTTTTAGATTTTTGCAAACATTACACAAAATAGTTGAGGGGGCCGAAATTTTGCTCTTAAAATTTATATTTTTCGCTTCCGTTGCGTTTCCGGCCTTCGTAACCGGTCCGCTTTCAAGTGGTATCCGAGCTAAGGTTACGGTTTTTGTGTAATATTTGCATAATATTATGTTGAGATCGATTTCTAACCGTGTGAGATTTTTTTTGTGCAAGAAAATCAAAGGGCCGAAAATTTTGAAGAAAAACAAAAAAAAAAAATGATTTTTCGGGCAGCATGTTGCTGCCCGAGCTGCCCTGAAATTTCGGGCAGCAAAGGGCAGCCCGAGGGGCTGCCCGAATAAGTCCAGTTTTTAAAATAAATTTTTTTTTTTTGTTGTTGTGGCCGGAATCCGGCGACGGAGCTCCGGCGACGGCGATGACGGCTAGGGTTTCCAAAAGTGTTTTGGATAATCTTAGTGTCATGGGCCTTGAGATGTTGGGCCATTGGATGGCCAACATAATTTGTGAAATTTAAATGGGCCAAAATATTTTTGTGAAAAATTGGTTTTTGGGCCCTTAAGTTTAAATTTACAATTGTTGCACATATTTTCTCATAAAATAAATAATTGAAGTAGGACTTTAATTATTTATAGTAAATTGTGATTTACAAGAAATTCGATTATAAATAAATTAATTTGAAAGTAGACAAAGGTGTTTGTATACTTTGTTAATTTAATTTATAATTGTGGCGGTTAGTGATTGGATCAAGATATATAATATTGGATCAATTAATTATAGTGATAATTAATTGATGGTGTATGATATGTGATATTATGCATGAAGGATGATCAAAAGCCCAAGCCCAATTTGCTAGGTGTATGCTAGGATATTTGTGTTGAATGATTGTAATAATTATCAATTTATAAAGTGGGCTTGGTTTATGGCCCGTTCCCACCCCCCATGAGATGTATCCCTATGTGCCATGGATATTTAATTGTAAATATTAGAATAGGGGAAGATCAAGATTGGAAGATGGTGGCCTTGGTGATTATGAAGATCGAAGACATGTAATATAGGATGCTAATGTAATAGTATAGTTGCATTGCATCCCGTGCATTTACCCTAGGATTGGACCTAGGCCCGTGTTTGGCTCACACGGGCCATTAGTGTTGGGGCAATTGATCATCCTTGTATTGTTTTCTATTTATAATATATGCATGATATGTTATAAATAATGAGTATGTGCGTTATTATTATTATAATAACAAAGTTGCATGAATCCGGCAAATATACGATCAAACATGGCGAGCTTTTAAAATAAAATTAATGATGAGACCTTTCAAAATTAAAAACCCTCATTTTGAATAAGATTCAAAATTAATATCAAGTCCGAAAAGGGGAATTATAAATTTGTTTATAATTTCCTTGTCTTCCATCGACAATGGATGCATGATGAACGCTACCCGTACTCGGGGCTCGGCTCAGATAATTGAGGGGGCCCTGGGTGCCGGAAAGCTGTGACATCCATTGACATAGTGATGTGAACTACGTGGAACTACCATGACTTCGGCTCAGATAATTGAGGGAACTCATGGCGACCGTCCATTAAGGTTCAACATCGATGGGTAAGGCTTGACACGTAAAGATGAACGACGTCTATAATGGGTCCTAATCAAACGTGAGACAAAAGTTTACGTTAAGGGTTGCATTGTGATGCAATTGAGAAACTACCTTTTAGGAATTGTGATTGGCTGTATAATCGGGATCATAATTCGCTAATTGGACCTTACGTACCTACTGAGGAAAGGAGTTTCCCGTTTTCACTAGAGGGTAGTGAAAATGTCAAAACAGTGGGAGCGATTATTTATAAAGTAAAAGTCCAAACTTTATATCTTATTAAATATTTTAAAATAGTCATTAACATTTATCTGTTTTACTTTTCAGTACAAATCTGTGACAATGTCATCAATTCGCAACCCGTTTTCCGTTATTCTCGAAAAACACGTTCTAACCGGACCAAACTATATCACTTGGCTAAGAAATTTAAAGATCGTCCTAAACTCGGAGAGAATCGCATACACACTGACTGAGTCGCCCCCTGATGAGGCTCCGACTAACTGCAGTCCCGAGGAACTGCAGACCTACAAGGATTGGTGCGACCATGACTTGAAGGCGAAGTGTTATATGCAGGCTTCGATGAACGATGAGCTGCAAAGGCGGTTCGAGGATGCTAAGAATGCTGCTGACATTCATATGCACCTCAAGGAGCTCTTCGGTGAGCAGACTCATCCTTTGAGGCATGCCACAGTAAAGGAGCTCATCACTTTACGCATGCGAGATGGGACTTCGGTCCATGAGCATGGCCTAAAGTTGATTGGGCTCGTGGACAAGCTCGTAGGCATGGATTTGGTGTTGCCTTCGGAGTTGACCACTGATGTGTTACTGCTGTCGCTGCCTAGCTCTTTCGATCCTTTCGTTGTGAACTTCAATATGAACAAGCTCGAGCCCAGCCTTGAAGAGTTGGTGAACATGCTTGTGACCTTTGAGTCCACAATCAAAAAGGAGAAGCAGGTTCTTTATGTGGGCTCTTCATCTGGCACGAAGACTGGTCCACCTGGGAAGGGAAAGAAGCGTTCTTTCCAGCGTACCAAGAAGAGCGAGCCCTTGAAGAGGCAGACTTCGAGTCCCGTAGTGGCAGTCGCGCCAGCCAAGGCTGAGAAGACTGTTGACATCTGTCACCACTGCAAGAAGCCTGGACATTGGAGGCGTAACTGCAGGGAATATCTTGCGCAGAAGGGTTCTTGCAAGGGTATGTTCTATATTGAAGTAAATATCTCGATTAATTCTACTTCTTGGGTATCAGATACCGGCTGTGGCTCACATCTCTGTAATGATTTGCAGGTGATGGGAAGAAGTAGGAAGCTCCGAGAGGGTGAGACCTTCCTGAGGATGGGCAATGGAGCAAGGGTTGCTGCCAAAGCCGTAGGAGATGTTTATTTAATATTGAACAATGATTTTAAGCTTGTTTTGAGAGATGTTTTGTATGTACCAGACTTGGTTAAAAACATTATTTCCATTTCTATGCTTGATATTGATGGATTTTCTTGTTTATTTAGCAAAGGTGTTTGCAATATTTACAAGAATGAATGTTTAGTTGGTACGGGTGAACTTGAAAACAATCTCTACACCTTAAAATTAAAAGATATTCCACTTAACAATGTCCAAACAATAACAACAACAAATAAGCGCAAACAAGATACTTTTAATTCGGCACAATTATGGCATGCTCGATTAGGTCATATTTCCTCAAGAAGGATGAACAAGCTAGTGGGAGTTGGCATGTTTGATATGTCTGATATAAACGCTCTCACGACTTGTGAATCCTGTCTGAAAGGAAAGATGACCAAAATTCCCTTTAAGGGCCATGCGGAGCGAGCCAAAGGGTTATTGGATTTGATCCATACCGATGTGTGCGGTCCGCTTAGCATCACCACTAAGCATGAACATGCCTACTTCATCACCTTTACCGATGACCATTCGAGGTATGGGTATGTGTATTTGATGAAATACAAGTCTGAAGCCTTTGAAAGGTTCAAAGAATTCAGAAGTGAAGTAGAGAAACAATTGGGACGAAGCATCAAGACACTTCGATCGGATCGAGGTGGTGAGTACTTGAGTGCCGAGTTCCAAGAGTATCTAAGGGAGAATGGGATTCTCTCGCAGTGGACTCCGCCCGCTACACCACAGTTGAATGGTGTTTCGGAGCGTCGTAACCGGACTTTGATGGACATGGTTCGGTCTATGATGGGGTTCACGGAGTTGCCGCCATCCTTTTGGGGATATGCGCTTGAGACAGCGGCACTGTTGTTGAACCATGTCCATACAAAAGCAGTTGATAAGACACCATATGAGATATGGATGGGTAAGCCACCCAAATATTCTTATTTTAGAATATGGGGGTGCCCTGCTTATGTGAAGCAGGTAGTGGGAGATAAATTGGATAGTCGATCCATTTTATGCTACTTTGTGGGATATCCAAGGAATTCAGCTGGATATTATTTCTATCATCCTCAAGAAACAAAGGTGTTTGTTTCTAGGAACGCAACCTTTTTGGAAAGGGAATTTCTATTGGATAGAAAAGGCGAGATGATAGAACTCGAAGAGGTTCGAGAGACACCCACAGTTGTAGAACCCACACCCGAGAAACCAAGTGAGGAGATACAAGCTCCTAGAAGATCCGAGAGAGTCTCGAGACCACCTGTGAGGTATGGTCTGCTTCTTGAAGAGGGCCATGATGAGCCTAATCTTGGATGTGATCCAAGGACCTTCAAGGAAGCGTTATCGGATGCCGATTCATCCAAATGGCTTGAAGCAATGGAATCTGAGATGAATTCCATGCATTCGAACCAAGTGTGGAATCTTGTGGATCCACCTGAGGGAACTGTTCCCATAGGGTGTAAATGGATTTACAAGAGGAAACTTGGGGCGGATGGGAAGGTATTGACCTTCAAAGCGCGATTGGTAGCAAAAGGGTATACTCAAAGGCAAGGTGTTGACTATGAGGAAACCTTTTCTCCAGTTGCGATGTTCAAGTCCATTAGGATATTGCTAGCCATAGCTGCATGGTTTGACTATGAGATATGGCAGATGGATGTGAAGACAGCCTTCCTTAATGGGGATATTAAGGAAGAAATTTACATGTCTCAACCTGAAGGGTTTACATCCATCGGAAGTGAGCATATGGTATGCAAACTTCAAAGATCTATTTATGGTCTTAAGCAGGCATCGAGGAGCTGGAACCTCAGATTCGATAGTACAATCAAAGAGTTTGGTTTTGCTAAGAATCCTGAGGAACCCTGTGTGTATAAGAAGGTCAGTGGGAGTGCTGTGACATTCCTTGTTCTTTATGTTGATGACATTCTACTCATTGGGAATGATGTAGGAATGTTGCAATCAACAAAGATATGGTTAGCAAGTAAGTTCTCAATGCAGGACTTGGGTGAAGCATCTTTTGTATTGGGAATACAGATCTATAGAGATAGATCAAGAAGATTGCTTGGTCTCACCCAGTCCACATACATTGATACCATCGTGAAGCGGTTCTCGATGGATGAGTCCAAGAGAGGACATCTACCAATGTGTCATGGCGTGTCCCTATCCAAGTCTATGTCTCCCAAGACTGATGCAGAGATAGCGGCGATGACACGAATTCCGTATGCTTCGGCTATTGGTAGTATCATGTATGGGATGATATCTACACGTCCTGACGTGGCATTTGCACTAAGTGTAGTGAGTAGATATCAATCCAACCCTGGTCTTCCACACTGGAAAGCTGTGAAAGACATCCTCAAGTATTTGAGAAGGACCAATAAGTTGTTTTTGGTCTATGGGGGTGGAGAACTAAAATTGGAAGGCTACACCGACTCTAGCTTCCAAAGCGATATTGATGACTCGAAGTCAACCTCCGGATTCATATTCATGCTCAATGGTGGTGCTGTCTCTTGGAAGAGTTCCAAGCAAGACAGTACTGCGGATTCCACCACTGAGGCAGAATACATTGCTGCATCGGCTGCAGCAAAGGAGGCTGTTTGGATTAGGAATTTCGTCCAAGAGTTGGGCGTCATTCCAAATGGAGTTGCTCCTATCCCGATGATGTGCGACAACACGGGAGCCATAGCTCAGGCGAAGGAGCCAAGGTCTCATCAGAAGTCCAAACACGTATTGAGAAAGTACCACATCCTCAGAGAGATCGTGGAAAGAGGAGATGTCGTGATTGACAAAGTCGGCTCCGCAGATAATGTTGCTGATCCACTAACTAAGCCTTTACCAGGACCATCGTTCGAGAAGCATCGCGAATCAATGGGTCTAAAGTATATAGGTAGTTGGCTCTAGTGCAAGTGGGAGATTGTTAGAGTAGGTGCACGTCGAGTCAAGTGTTGGCCGACTGTTCACGATGAAACTCTTTGTATAAAAGATCTTTATTTTAATAATATTTGAATTTGTTAATTTGGCGCATCTTTATCTTTATACCCATGCTAGCTGCATAGATAAAGCCCTTGAATATACAAATAGTAGAAAGAATATGAGATGCTCATATGATGAGTATCATGAAACTCATATTTGTAATACTGTATATTCTAAACCGTTCCTAGTCGATTCAGCCGCCACTAAGAAGGATAAAGGCCGCTCGAGTTAGAGACTAGTATCTGTGATGTGAGTACCATGTTTCATTGGTAGGGGACATTGTGATGTCCGAGCATGCAGATAGGTGCTCCTTGTAGAGTGCACTGAACAACCCTCCATAAAAGGACTTTCCAAGTGGTTCTCACTTATCGAGTGGAAAAGTCCTGGTTTATGGTTGTACAGAATTAGTCCTTATGACCCGGGACAACATTGAGACTCTATGTGCTAGCGTTTCACTTTGACTTGTTTACCGACTCTTATGGGGTCATTAGGTGGCAAGGTTGGGTGTTACGGCGAAACATATAGGAGTCGATGCATTGTAGCCGGGGATTCACCGCTTACCTACGGGTATGGATATCCTATGTGTTTCTCATGTATGTGTGGGTTGAAATCTCTGATCAGAGTATGGTGGTAATTATGAAAGGGGTTTCATAGATTACACCATCGATGCAACCACAACATGACACATAGTATCGATTCATTGACAACTCTCGATAGACCAATAGTTGTCGAATCGATCGGGATATATGAGTTGAAGGGACCGTACTGTACGCTAACCATAATTGAATGGTTCTTGCAGGCACTATCATGTGATACCTAGGGAATCACGTAAGCGATGCTGCTAGGCGTTTAACGTGATTGGTTGGGTGCTATCAGACTTGAGTTCTGACGTTCTTACTATCAAGGAGTTGATAAGTAAGAATGGAGCAATTGGGGTATGCTCGAATAAGGACATGTTTAGTCCGAATCACATGGAGATGTGAACCCACGGCTAGTTGTATCAATGAACCATTGAGGGCCACACAAGTACTTGCTTTGTAAATCTCGAAGAGAAGTAAAAATAGTTCAAGGTATTGAACGGCTTATAAATGTGTTTATAAGCGTAAAGAAAAATAGAAGTATGACTTCTAAGAGAGAAATATAAATTTTAATTTATGGAAGTGTTCCTAAGATTAAAATTTGGCCAAGTAAATAATGTAGTTGAAAAATGTGATTTTCATAAACATTATTGTAGACTAAATTAAATTAATTCAAGTGTTGAATTAATTAAACACTAGTGGACCTAGTAGAGTCTAAATAATTAAATTAATTCAAGTGTTGAATTAATTAAATAATATTGAGTCTTGTAGAGCTCAATTTAAATAATTATTTAACTAGTGGGACTTGAGTAAAATCAAGTAATATTTAATTTATCTCAAATGTGTTTGAGATAATAAAATTTAGTCTATGGTTTTTAATGTGTTAAAAACCATATAATATACAAGTGAGACATGTAGGGATTGCATGCTTGGGAGGTGAAAAGCCTTGATTACTTTTTATTAAAATATTCAAAAGGCATGCAACTTTTGGGGAACAACTTTTGTAACACCCAAGGCTAATCTTCCCACTCCCACTCACCTCACTTGGCCGAAAATTGCAAGCAAAAAATTCTCTCCATTTTTCTTGTTTTGTTCTTCATTTTCTTGGAGCAAAAATCATTCTCTTTGAAAAATCCTTGAGTTTTTCTAGTGCAAAACTGGAGGGGATTTACATAGCTAAGTGGTGGGCCTTATTCTTGAAGGGGAATAAGAAGGAGCTTGTAGATTTGTCTACCAAAGAAGAGCTAAAGTATTCATACTTTAGTTGGAGCCATTTCATCAACTCTAAGGAGTTGATAGGTAAATTTCTACAAACATCCTATGCATGTTTTTAGATTTTTGCAAACATTACACAAAATAGTTGAGGGGGCCGAAATTTTGCTCTTAAAATTTATATTTTTCGCTTCCGTTGCGTTTCCGGCCTTCGTAACCGGTCCGCTTTCATCACGACCCAAATCGCATCAAAACCTCTGGAGGATCTCGGTAACTGCGTCACAAAATCCATGGAAATGTGATCCCATTTCCTCATGTGAATCCACGTACGAATAAAAAGCAAACATGATTAAAATTGAATCGTGTCCTCAATTTAATAACGAACTAGGAATCGTTGTTGTGTCCCCATCTTTTGAATCAAGTATGGTGTGATTTTCACCCCTAAACTACAAGGTTTAGTAATAAATAATCACGATGAAACAATCGAAACTAGAACGAACCTTCAAAGAAGTTGCCTTTGACAATCCACGTAAGAACAATCGACAAACGCCACAAAGTATGTGGTATTGACTGGAATGTCGAGATCGTTCTGTTATGCCGTTGATTTTGAGTTGAATCCAGATTGATCAGATTTGTATTGATTTGAGCATTATATTGATATGATATTATTGATATTGTCCTTGCAAGATTGATGGATTGACAGATTTTGAATTTCAGACAGGAACTTCGTTAGAACTGCAATAAAAGAAAGATATAAGTCAATGTGGTATTGGGAGATCGACTCGAGTAGGATATACTTGAGTTTCCCTAAATCACATACTTATTATTATTATGTTCATTGATTGATTTGATATGCTGGTTCTATGAATGTATAGAAAGCAGGTTTTAGTCGAGTGATCATGTGACATCAGTGCCAATAGTGATGGAATTGTCACTAGCACATTGCACGTCATCACAAGATAGTTAATTGACGATAGTGCCAAAGTCTGTGACGGATAGGTCAAGACACCGGATGTTTGGTTATTACGAAGTGGATAGAATTGGATTTTCTTCTATTACTGATGTTCGGTATAGGAATAACAACATCTGGAAATCGGGATCCATAGACTAGGATTGAGTCTAGTCTGAGACGTGGAATCACGAGTAAGATTGACAGTTTCGTATTGATTATGTTTTCAGATTTGATACATATTAATGATATTTATTACATGCTTTTACGTTGTTTATATGATTGCATGTTTCATTAATTTATACTGGGATTTTATTCTCAACAGAGTTATCCGGCTGTTGTCGTGTTTGTATGAGTGCATGACAATAGGTGGGACAGGTTCGGGGTCAAGGAGATGAAGAGCGATCGTGATTAGAGTGGAGACTACGGACTTTGATTTGAGATAGGGTTTGGAATACTTGATATGTAGTGGTTAAACCTTACTTCGAATGATTGTATATATTACCAAACTTGTACTTTTAATACTGATATGTGTTTTGCATGTACTCCATTACGTTCCGCAATTTAAAAAAAATAAAAAATTTAGAACCTGTTTATTATAATTAATTAAATTGTCCAAATGATGATTAAGAACATGATTAGCGTCCGGGTCCCCACAACTCTAAACTAGGAAACTAGGATTTTCCCGTAACTGACTCGCGCCCGGGCGGTAGAATATGACCGCTCGAGCGTCGAGGGTTCTGTACTATTCGGGCACGGGCGGTAGAATATGACCGCTCGGGCGTGAGGCGTTCTGGAAATCTTCTCCTTGGACAGTAAATGTGGCGCTCGGGCGGTAATATTTGGCCGCTCGAGCGCCGATGCTTCTGGACTTCTCTTCATTTATCACTTGAATAATGTTCCTTTGGCTCCCAACCTTACTCCCTTCCATCATGAACCCTCCAGCACTTTGCATCCCGCTTGTAAGTCCTTCTTCCTTGCTCATAAGCACCTGCAATGCTTCCTTGAATCTCTTTAGTCTCCCCCTCGTGATTGGTCCCTCTGGCTACTCTAAAGTGTCCCACGTTTTCCTTGGGGTTTTACCATCCGTGCTCGCATCATTTCCATTCAGGAATAGATAAACTCTGTAACAATCCTCCTGGTTTCTTTCTTTTTGCCTTCACCTGTTGGCAATTCAGACACTTGGTTACAAATTCAGTAACATCAGATTTCATCTGTTCCACCAATACTGTGTCTTCAAATCATTATACATTTTCCTGCCACCAGGATGAATGCTAAAACGACTGCTGTGCGCTTCTGCTAGTATACGCTGTCTCAAATCTGAAACATTCGGCACAAAAATATGGTTATTCACATACAAAACACCGTTACGAACCTGATATTCCGATTGATGTCCACCTCTGACCATACCAATCGAATTTTGTACATTCTGATCAATTTTCTTTGCCTCTATGATTCTCAATATCAGTTCTCGTTCAGGTCGAATAGTACATAATCTCAGAGGCTGACAATCTGTTTCAAAAGCTAATCCAGACATCCAGCAATATTCTATCAAATTTGAAACACTTATCGTCGATAAGGATAAGGAACATACCTTTCGACTCAATGCATCTGCTGCTGCATTAGATTTTCCTGGATAATACTTGATTTCACAACCGAAGTCTTTAAGCGAATCAAGCCATCTTCGTTGTCTCATATTCAACTCGGACTGTGAAAACAGATACTTCAGGCTTTTATGATCAGAATAGATCTCAAACTTTTCACCGTACAGATAATGTCACCATATCTTCAATGCAAAGACGATGGCAGACAATTCGAGATCGTGAATTGGATAACGAGTCTCATGGGGCTTCAACTGTCTTGAGGCATAAGCGATAACATGCCCTCGCTACATCAAAACTCAACCCAATCCTCGGTGAGAAGCATCACAATAAACTACGAAATCACCAGTACCTGATGGAATCGTCAAGATCGGTGCACTGGTCAGTCTCTTCTTTAGTTCGAGAAATCTGGTTTCACATTATTCAGACCATACAAACGGAGCATTTTTCTGAGTCAACTACGTAATCGGCTTGGCAATGCTAGAAAAATCTTTAATAAATCGACGATAATATCCTGCCAAACCCATAAAGCTGCGAATCTCGGGTACTGATGTTGGTCTCGGCCAAGAAATCACTGCCTCAACCTTACTGGGATCCACTGATATACCGTCTCCGGATATAATATGCCCCAGAAATACAACCTGTCTCAACCAAAACTCACATTTCGACAGTTTCGCATACAGTTTCTCAGCCCTCAAAATTTTCAACACAGTTCTTAAATGCTTGGCATGTTCAATCATATTCTTAGAATAAATCAGAATATTATCAATGAATATGATAACAAAATCATCAAGATATCTCTGAAAGACACGGTTCATCAATCCCATAAATACAGCGGGTACATTCGTCAAACCAAATGGCATGACAATAAATTCATAGTGTCCATACCTGGTTCTAAATGCGGTCTTCGAGATATCAGAATCCGTGAATCTCAATTGATGGTATCCAGATCTCAGATCGATCTTCGAATAGACAGAAGAACCCTGCAACTGATCAAACAAATCATCAATGCAAGGCAAGGGATGTTTATTCTTTACCGTTGGTTTGTTCAGTTGCCGGTAGTCAATGCAGAGTCTCATTGAACCGTCTTTATTTCTCACAAAAAGTACTGGAGCACCCCAAGGAGACACACTCGGTCTGATATACCCCTTGGACAGTAAATCCTCCAACTGTTCTTTCAACTCTTTCAACTCAATCGGTGCCATTCTGTACGGAGCCCTCATAATCGGAACTGTACCTGGCATCAACTCAATGCTGAAGTCTATATCTCGAATCAGAGGCAAAAAAGGAATCTCATCTGGGAAGACATCAGCAAACTCACACACCACTGGCAAATCCGCCAATGATGGACTCGATTTCAGTAAATCAACTGAATAGACAAGGAATCCATCCACTCCTTTCTGCAATAATCGAGTCATATTCATAGCAGATATCAAAGGAATTCTTGCTCGAGAACCCATACAATAAAATTTCCACTCCTCAGCCATTTCAGGTCTGAATCTCACACTCTTGTGGAAACCATCAACAATGGCTCTGTACTGGGTTAACATATCGATGCCGATAATACAGTCAAAATCAGAAAACCCATGCACAATACAGTCTAATTCAATTTCATGTCCGTCATACTGCAGTATACAATATCTAACAGACTTCATTGATATCAAACATGTCCCTAACGGAGAAGAGACATACACTACCGCAGACAATGACTCAGCAGGCAAAGCATGAATCAATGCAAATCGTTCAGAAATAAAAGTATGTGAAGCACCGGTATCAATCAAATACATATGCAGGGTAACAACATAAAGAACAGTTACCTGCAACAACGTCATCCGGTGCTTCCTGAGCCTGCTCCTCAGTCAGAGTGAATACTCTGGCCTGCTGTCTAGGAGGCTGGATGACTATCTGGCTTCCTCCTGGCCTCAGCTGTGACTGAGATGGTGCTGACTGGAATGAATAAACTGCAGCTGGTGGTCGTCTACCAGTCTGAGCTACTGATCCAGATGATTCAGCACCCTGTGATCTCTGAGTATCTCTTTGGGGACAAAATCTCGCAAAGTGTCCCTCCTGTCTACAAATGCGACAACTGCCAAACACTCCTCGGCACTGCTATGTGGAATGCTTCCCTCCACAAGTGCTACAGTAAGGTCCGGTATAACTCTGGCCCTGACCAGTCTGTCTCAAGCCACTAGAACTGGATGAACTGCTTCCAGATCTTTTAAATTGCTTTCCTCTAGCTTTCAAGAAATCTTTCTTTCCGTCACTGCTGCTGCCACCCTCAAATCTGGAAGGAGGTGGTTGCTGTGGTCTCGGTGCTGGAGACAAAAATGAAGCTCCTCTCTGTCTCATCAGTCCGGCTTCGGCTCTCTTGGCTCTGTTCAAGGCATCCGTAAAATTATTCGGTCTCCTGGTATTCACCAAGGTAAAGATTTCAAGATTCAGGCCATTAAGGAACTGATCAGCAACGGATTTGTCATTTTCAGCCACATGGGTAGCAAATTGTAGTAATGTAGAGAACTTGGCCACATACTCTTCAATGTTTAGCTGTCCCTGTCTCAGATTTGAAAATTCTGCCCTTTTTTCCTTCTTGTATGACAATGGAAAGAATCTCTGATAAAACTCAGTTCTAAATGCATTCCAGGTGATAACTGTACCTCGATGTTCCAAGGCCCGCTTTGTTGTAATCCGCCAGTTCTTTGCCACATAATGTAACTAATGCCCAATCAGTTTCACCCTCCGCTCATCGGTGTAATCCAAGGACTCAAACAACATCTCAATGTTGTCTAACCAACTCTCGCAATCAACTGCAGTCTCAGTACCCTTCAGAGTCGGTGGATGAAATGACTGAAATCTTTTCAAGAAAGTCTCCATAAGTGTTGCTGTCACATCCATTGGATGATTCGAAGTGCTACCCTGTTCCGGTACTATTCGGGGAGGCATATCTGATTATCAAAAAAGTTAGCGACCAAATATAACAAATCTGTTTCAGTCCTCCTCCGATCATATTAATGCTGATCCAGAATTGGCTCTAATTCGTTCTCAATAACACATGTTTTCAAATCAACTCAGATAAACATGCATTATAAAGCAGTAAATCATGCTAGCAATCAAAATGAAGGAAAGAAAACTCATTCTACCCCGCTCACTAGCTCGTATCTAAATTTAAAGGATCTATCGCTCTGATACCACCTGTTGTGGGGACCCAAATGCTAATTATGTTTCTAATCATCATTGGGACAATTTAATCAATTATAATAAACAAGGTCTAATTTTTTTTAAAAAAATACAGTATTAAATACGGAACGTAATGGAATACAATCTAATATACATATCCGTATATATCCTTATAAAAGTACATGTCTTATACTACATACATTAAACTCAAACTAAGGTTCAACAACTAAATTTCAAGTGCTGAATCCTATCTACAGCAATGTCTATGTCCGTGGCCTCCACTCTAATCACGATCTCTTTGTTAGAGTAGGTGCCGTCGAGCCAAGTGTTGGCCGAGTGTTCACAATGAAACTCTATGTATAAGCAATCTTTATTTTAGTAATATTTGATATTATTATTTTGGCACATCTTTATCTGTATACCAATGCTAGTTGCATAGATAAAGCCCTTGAATATACAAATGGTAGAAAGAATATGAGATGCTCATATGATGAGTATCATGAAACTCATATTTGTAATACTGTATATTCTAAACGGTTCCTAGTCGATTCAGCCGCCACTAAGAAGGATATAGGCCGCTCGAGTTCGAGACTAGTATCTGTGATGTGAGTACCATGTTTCATTGGTAGGGGACATTGTGATGTCCGAAAATGCAGATAGGTGCTCCTTGTTGAGTGCACTGAACAACCCTCCATAAAAGGACTTTCCAAGTGGTTCTCACTTATCGAGTGGAAACGTCCTAGTTTATGGTTTTACACCATTAGTCCTTATGACCCGGGACAACATTGAGACTCTATGTGCTAGAATTACACTTTGACTTGTTTACCGACTCTCATGGGGTCATCAGGTGGCAAGGTTGGGTGTTCTGTCGAAACACATAGGAGTCGATGCATTGTAGTTGGGGATTCACCGCTTACCTTCGGGTATGGATATCCTATGTGTTATCATGTGTATGTAGGTTGAAATCTCTGGCCAGAGTATGGTTGTAATTATGAAAGGGGTTTCATAGAATACACCATCGATGCAACTACGACATGACACATAGTATCGATTCATTGAAAACTCTCGATAAACCAATGGTTGTCGAATCGATCGGGATATATGAGTTGAAGGGACCGTACTGTACGCTAACCATAATTGAATGGTTCTTGCAGGCAATATCATTTGATACCTATGGAATCATGTAAGCGATGTTGCTAGGCGCTTAACATGGTTGGTTGGGTACTATCAGACTTGAGTTCTGACGTTCTTGTTATCAAGGGGTTGATAAGTAAGAATGGAGCAATTGGGGTATGCTCATATAAGGACATGTTTAGTCCGAATCACATGGAGATGTGAACCCACGGCTAGTTGTATCAATATACCATTGAGGGCCACACACGTGCTGGCTTTCTATATCCTGTTGAGAAGTAAAAATATTTCAATGTGTTGAACGGCTTATAAAGAAGTTTATAAGCGTAAGGAAAATTAGAAGTATGACTTCTATAAAGGAGAAAATAGTTCAATGTGTTGAACGGCTTATAAATGAGTTTATAAGCGTAAAGAAAAATAGAAATATGACTTCTATAAGAGAAATGTAAATTTTAATTTATGGAAGTGTTCCTAAATTAAAAGTTGGCCAATTGAATAATGTATTTGAAAATTTTGATTTTCATAAACATTATTATGGACTAAATTAAATTAATTCAAGTGTTGAATTAATTAAACACTAGTGGACCTAGTAGAGTCCAAATAATTAAATTAATTCAAGTGTTGAATTAATTAAATCATATTGAGTCTTGTAGAGCACAATTTAAATTAATTATTTAACTAGTGGGACTTGAGTAAATTCAAGTAATGTTTAATTAGTCTCAAATATGTTTGAGATAATCAAATTTAGTCCATGGTTTTTTTAATTTGTTAAAAAACCATATGATATATACATGCATGGGAGGTGAAGGGTTGGAGACAACTTTTTCAAATATCAAGGCATGGCATGCTACTTTTGTCTCTACTTTTTGCAAGACCAACACAAGTCTCCCTCCCCTTCACTCCCAACTACAATGGCCGAAAAATAGAAGATTATTCTCCCTCATTTTTCTCTCAATTTTCTTCTTCAATTGTTGAGGAAAGAAATCACTTCTCTTTGAAAAATCTTCTTATTTTTCTAGTGCAAAATAAGAAGGGTTCTAGCTAGTTGGTGGTGGGCCTAATTTGAAGGAAAGATTTCAAGAACAAGGAAAGCTTGTAGAGGGTCTTGCCATTCAAGAGCTTAGTTGTTTGACAACTAAGTTGGAGCCATAATCAATCTCTTGAGATTGATAGGTATATCTCTCAAACACCCTATGAATGTCATTATTTGGTGTTTTTGTATTTGCTACACATTATACTTTGAAAAAACTTCTTATTTTTCTAGTGCAAAATAAGAAGGGTTCTAGCAAGTTGGTGGTGGGCCTAATTTGAAGGAAAGATTTCAAGAACAAGGAAAGCTTGTAGAGGGTCTTGCCATTCAAGAGCTTAGTTGTTTGACAACTAAGTTGGAGCCATAATCAATCTCTTGAGATTGATAGGTAAATTTCTTAACATCCTATGTATGACATATGTTTGTTATTGTATTTGCTACACATTCTTGAGGTGGCCGAAAATTTTCTTGTGTAAAATTCGATTTTTGAACTTCCGTTGCACTTCCGGTCACCGTAACCGATCCCCTTTCAAGTGGTATCAGAGCTATGGTTACGTTTTTGTGTAGAAAATACAAGATATTATGTTGAGATCGATTTCTAACCGCATGAGACAACCAAAACAACAAATCGAGGGCCGATTTTTGGGGTGTTTTTGGGCAGCATGTTGCGGCCCATTTCGGGCAGCAAGGGCAGCCCGAGGGGCTGCCCGAACAGCCCCTACTTTTAATTTAAAAAAAAATATTGTGGCCGGAATCCGACGACGGAGCTCCGGCGACGGCGATGACGGCTAGGGTTTCCAAAAGTGTTTTGGAATATCAAAGTGTCATGGGCCTTGAGTTGTTGGGCCATTGGATGGCTAACATGTTTGTGAATTTTAAATGAGCCAAATTGTTTTTGGTGAAAAATAAGTTTTTGGGCCCTTAAGTTTAAAATTACAAAAGTTGCAAATATTTTCTCATGAAATAAATAATTTAAGTTGGACTTTAATTATTTATAGTAAATTGTGATTTACAAGAAATTCGGTTATAAATAAATTAATTTGAAAGTAGACAAAGGTGTTTGTATACTTTGTTAATTTAGTTTATAATCGTGGCGGTTAGTGATTGAATCAAGATATATAATATTGGATCAATTAATTATTGTGATAATTAATTGATGGTGTATGATATGTGATATTATGCATGAAGGATGATCAAAAGCCCAAGCCAAATTTGCTAGGTGTATGCTAGGATATTTTGTGTTGAATGATTGTAATAATTATCAATTTATAAAGTGGGCTTGGTTTATGGCCCGTTCCCACCCCAAGAGATGTATCCCTATTTGCCATGGATATTTATTTGTAAATATTAGTATGGTGGATGATCAAGATTGGAAGATGGTGGCCATGATGATTATGAAGATCAAAGACATGTAAATATTGGAAGTTTATGTAATAGTTGCATTTGCATCCCGTGCATTTCCCTAGGATTGGACCTAGGCCCGTGTTTAGCTCACACGGTCCGTTAGTTTTGGGGCGATTGATCATCCTTGTTTGTTTACTGTTTATAATATATGCATGATATGTTATAAATAATGAGTATGTGAGTTATTATTATGATAATAACAAAGTTGCATGAATCCGGCAAACATACGATCAAACATGGCGAGCTTTTAAAATAAAATTAATGATGAGACCTTTCAAAATTAAAACCCTCATTTTGAATAAGATTCAAAATTAATATCAAACCCGAAAAGGGGAATTATAAATTTGTTTATAATTTCCATGTCTTCCATCGACAATGGGTGCATGATGAACGCTACCCGTACTCGGGGCTCGGCTCATATTATTGGGGAAGCTTTGGGTTCCGGAAAGCTGTGACATCCATTGACATGGTGATGTGAACTACGTGGAACTCCCATGATTTCGGCTCATATTATTGGGGGAACTCATGGCGACCGTCCATTAAGGTTCCACATCGATGGGTAAGGCTTGACACGTGAAGATGAACGACGTCATATTATTGGGTCCTAATCAAACGTGAGACAAAAGTTTACGTTAAGGGTTGCATTGTGATGCAATTGGAAACTACCTTTTAGGAATTGTGATTGGCTGATATTATTCGGGATCATAATTCGCTAATTGGACCTTATGTACCTACTGAGGAAAGGAGTTTCTCGTTTTCACTAGAGGGTAGTGAAAGATGTCAAAACAGTGGGAGGAAATATTTATGAAGTGAAAGTCCAAACTTCATATCTTACTAAATATTTTAAAATAGTCATCAACATTTATCTGTTTTTACTTTTCAGTACAAATTGACAATGTCTTCGATTCTGTAAGGCTCGAGAATTATCCGTGTCATCGATGTGAGAGTTGAAGAGGATTATGCATGACATGAAAAATGTGAGTTGGAGCAAGTATGGCCGAGACAAGACCGCACCTGCGGTACTAACATCACCGCACCCGCGGTGTGAAGATAGAAAAATGTAATGCCCAAGAATTTAATTACCGTAATCTGAAATGATTTGGATACGATTACTGTAATCTGAGATTAATCTGGGATGATTTATTGAAGTAATCGCGATAATTATAGACGGGACGGATCGGACTAGAACACATGAAAAAGGTGTGAAATGTGTGTGCCAAGAAAGAACCCCGCGCACATGCGCGAAGTATTGCGCGCACATGCGCGGAGCAGGCCAGCAACATGCGCGCACATGCGCGGCAACAATGCGCGCACATGCGCGCAGGGTACAGGGGCTCGCGCGCACATGCGCGAGATGGTGGGCGCACATGCGCGGAGATGGCAGCAGCAGCAGCGCACATGCGCGAAGACAATGGCGCACATGCGCGGAGCTGGCCGAGGAGTTAGCGCACATGCGCGAAGACGATGGCGCACATGCGCGAGCACTCCAGTAGCTTCGGAAGCAAAACAGAGCGCTGCGCGCACATGCGCGAGCAGCGTTGGGGCGAGGCCGAGAGTCTCGCGCATATGCGCGAGAATACGCGCGCATATGCGCGAGTCGTTTTGTGGCAATTTTTGGAAATGACACGTACGAGTTACATGCATGATATATATATGTGTAAAACTCGAAATCTTCTTCATTCTTCAGAGAAAATCGAGAAATGGGAGGAAGCTTCGTTCTTAATTTTAGAATTCGATTTACGAGCAAACCGTTTATCTGAATTGGAATCCGACTTCAGTTCTGAGCTCCTCTCGCTACAGGCTACGCAAGGACGTAAGTTTTATTACGTTTAGACAAGATTTGATTAGGACTGCATGATTATATGGATGTGGCTTCCTAGATCATGGAACCCATCGTTATTGCTTCCAGTTGTGCTAGCATGTTTTTATGTTTTGGATTGGTTATATGCATGTTTAACTGAGTTGAAGTACATGCTTGTTGTGACTAGATTTCATAGCTTATGAAATCTAATATTTTGATTTTATTCGTGACAGCATGTTTCATGAATTATTTTATGTATGTACATGTTTACCATGCTTTATACTGGGATTTATTTCTCACCGGAGTTATCCGGCTGTTGTCTTGTTTTGTATGTGTGCATGACAACAGGTGGGGCTGGATCAGGGTCGAGATGACGATTAGAGAAGACGAGTTAGCGTGGTGATTCCGGACTTACAGTAGACTTGGTTTTATTACTTGAATTTAGTAGTTGAACCTTAGACTAGATTATTGTCTTTTAATACTGAAATGTATTTTATACAGATATGTATATTATGTTAGATTCCATTACCTTCCGCAGGTTTTATTTAAAACGAAAAATTTTTAGACCCTGTTTATCAGAATAGATAATTAAATCCCAATGATGATTAAGAAAATGATTAGCGTCCGGGTCCCCACAAAAAATGAGTTTTGTGCGAACAGACACCGCACCCGCGGTCCTGTAATGACCGCACCCGCGGTCATTGAATTTCAGGAAATAAAATGTCGTCGTGAGCACAGCGCACCCGCGCTCCTGAGCTACCGCACCCGCGGTCTGCATGCGAAAATGCCACCTTCGATTTTTATGTTGACACATGGCAGGTTGTATATATATTTGGCAATGACACCTCACTTTTTCCCTTTCAGTAAGAGAGAACCGAGACAAGGCCATGCAATTCCTCAAGCTTTCTTCCTAGTAAACTTTGAATTGTGAAAGATCTAGCTAACCGATTTTAATTCCGAGTTCGGATTATTGATCCTTGCAGCATTGGCAACGAAAGGACGTAAGTTTCTTACATTTCCAGCAGATTTCGGTAGTTATGTGTTGGAAGAATTCAGATTTGAGCTTTAAATTGTGTTCTTGATATCTTGAGCTTGTTATATTTACTATCAGATTGATTTTCGGATATCGTATGCTTTTGTTCGAAATTCCAGCATGTATTATGTGAAGATTTTACAGATTCTAGCTGGTGGATTGATGTTTAGATGAGTTTATGAGTTGATTATGATTGAGCATGTTGAGATTGAGTTATCGGTATCACGAGAATACGCCGTTATGCCGTCGATTGTTACCGAGATGGAGTATTGACTTGTACCAGATTTTGATATGAGTTATATCTTGATAGAATGCATTGTTATATTGTCATTTCAGATTAGTTTTGACAGAGTGACATTCCGACTTCGAGACTTCGAACGACGATTCGACAAGAAAGGTATAATTCATGTGGTCACGGGATTGCACAACTCGATTCAGATTTGATACGAGTTTCCCTAAATCACATACTAGATTGTTATTACATTGATTATGTAATGTTTCGTTTATTGATTTATATTCGAGTCCTGAGATAGGAGATATTGGCAGATTTGCCAAAACTAGACGTTTCGGTGTATCGTCGCATAGGAGCAGATTTGCTATATGTGTAGACCCTCGATACAGAGTTGACCGAAGTCTAGGAATAAGACGTACCGTTGCCCCGAGTGGTTGGGTAGGTGACAGACCGTCTTATTCACACCGGGATCCCTAGATTAGAAACGAGTCGAGTCAAGATTTGAATGTTGAATACAGATTTGTATTCTTCTACATGTTTAGATTTATATTCATGTTACTTGTTATATGCTATGCATTTGTATATGATTATTACATTGCATGCATCCATGTTTTATACTGGGATATGTTCTCACCGGAGTTATCCGGCTGTTGTCGTGTCTGTATGTGTGCATGGCAACAGGTGGGGCAGGATCAGGGTCACGACGAGGAAGAGAGAATTGATAGCGTGGTGATGCCGGGTGTAGCAGCAGATTACTAGTAGTTGCTGTTTAGATCTGAACTACTTGTATTTGAGATTCGAACACTAGTGTATGTTTGTACGAACAGACTTGTATGTACATTACGTTGTTTAATTTCTATCGAAATATGTTATGCTTTAGTTATTGCATTTGAATTAATGTTTAAAGCAAATTTTTGACCCACATTTTCGAACAAAGATCCAATTAAATCCCAAAAGAATTGAGTTAGAACCCGGGTCCCCACAACAGGTGGTATCAGAGCAGTAGGTTCTGTAGACTGAGATAGAATAGAATGAGCGGGGTAGATCGAGTCGTCTTCCTTGCTTTTGGGATGCTAGCATGCTTTATTGCTTTCCCTATTATATGTTGTTGTATTATCTGAATTGATTTACAGCATTTCAAGCCTGAATCAGAACCGATTCTCGATCAGAGGTATATGATCAGAGGAGGGCTGAGACATATGATATTGATTGTGTACTAATCAGTTTGATAATCAGATTTATGCCGCCTAGACGAGTGCCACAGCCAGAGCAGGGTAGCACGTCCGGTGCGCAGATGGATGTTACCGCTACGCCGATGGAGACCTTATTGAAGAGATTTCAGTCTTTCCATCCGCCTACCCTGAAGGGCACAGAGAGTGCAGTAGAGTGCGAGAGCTGGCTTGATGATATCGAGATGTTGTTTGAGTCTTTGGCATATACTGATGAGCGACGTGTGAAGTTGATAGGGCATCAAATGCAAGAGGTTGCCAAGAGCTGGTGGTTGACGACGAAGAGAGCCTTGGAGCACCGAGGCATTGATATCACGTGGAAAGTTTTCAAAGATGAGTTCTATCAGCGTTTCTTCCCCGTCTCCTACCGGAAAGATAAAGGAGCTGAATTTGCGAATCTGAGACAGGGGCAGTGGAACATCGAGGAGTATGTTGCTAAATTTTCTGCATTGCTACGATTTGCACCTCATGTGGCCGGAAACGACGAGGCAGTGGCCGATCAGTTCATCAACGGGTTGAACCCAGATGTCTTTACTTTGGTGAACACGGGACGGCCTAACACTTTTTCAGAGGCACTGAACAGAGCTAAGGGAGCAGAGGCTGGCTTGATCAGGTAGCGAGGGGCTTCCTACGGTGTTCAGGGGCAGAGACCGCCACAGTCCACGACCGTACAGTTTCCACCACCTCCTCCTCATTTTGACAGTGGAGCTAGTGGCAGTGGCAAGAAGGAATTCCTGAAGGCTAAAGGCAAACAGTTTAAGAAATCTGGGAGTAGTTCATCGAGTTCGAGTGGATCTCGACAGAGAGGTCAGGGTTCAGATTATAGTGGCGCATACTGTGGTTCGTGCGGAGGGCGACATACCACGGAGCAGTGTCAAGGAGTTCTGGGACGCTGCAACATCTGCAGTGTAATGCCCAGAACACTGAGTGATCATTCTGAATTGATAGATATGCTATGAGCAAGGTGCATAGAGATAAGAAATAAAAGATGAAGAAGTATGGCTTGAAATTGAGAATTATGCAATTGTAATTCGAAGCCATACCGCACCTGCGGTATAAGACAGCACCGCACCCGCGGTGTAAAGAGGGAAAAAAATAAGAATTGGTGCGAAGTAAGACCGCACCCGCGGTCTTAACCATACCGCACCCGCGGTGTAAGTACCGTAGGGGTATCGCACCCGCGATCGCAACTTTACCGCACCCGCGGTCGATGCAATATGAAAAATACTGGAACTGCCGTGGGCACAGCGCACCCGCGCTCCTAAGGGCACTGCACCCGCGGTCATGCGTGGCTTATAAAGAAGGAGCCATGTGTTCAAACCATGCAAAGTATATATAGAATTGTCTCGTTTCTTTCTTCATTTCAGCAGAAGTGTTCGAGAATTCCAAGGAGAGAAACTTCATTTCTTAGACTCTGTAATTGTGCTTTTGTAAGATTTACTCATCCAAATTTAAATCCGACTGCGGTTTTGAGCTCCTCTCGTTACTAGCCACAAAGTGATGTAAGTTTTATGTAATTTCAACAGGTTTTCAAATTCAGATGTTAGAGGAATTGGAATATGATAGTTATATTATGTTCTTGACGTATTGAGCATGATATATTTGTAAACAGATCGAAGAACAGATATCATATGCAATTTTTATGAATTTCAGCATATTTAGGAATAAGAGATATCGATTTTGACTATGGTGTTATGCATATGATTTGAGTATGAGTTGAGGATAATATAGTATTGATATTTGTTGAGAATTGGATTGACCGGTATCGAGAATTACGTCGTTATGCCGTCAATTTATATCAAGATCACGTAGTGACTTGGATATATGTTGGTTTAGATTAGAAATTGATAGATTTTGTATCAAGATTTCCATTTCAGATTTGTATTGTCAACCGTGACAGCAACAGTGCAACGAAAGGTATAGTACATGTTTTGTTTGGGGAATCATGACTCAAATGAGATCACATTTGAGTTTCCCAACCAAAACCACATACTTGTTTTATTGTTTATACCTTGATATGATTATGATTGTTATAGATTTGTGTATAGAACTCGTATGCAGATCTTGCTATACTTTGTTTACAGATCATGTATCATTGTATTATGCTTGTTTACAGATTTTGTATTCATGCATTAAGATAGGGAAGTCTGGAGATAAGGCAGACTACTAGATGTTCGGCGATATCACAGCTTAGGGGAAGATCACCGCCCCTATTGTAGACGCGGATACAGATCAGGCCGAAATCTAGGAATAAGACGTACAGAACCACGATTGGTAGGGTAGGTGACAGACAGTGACGTATTATTCACAACGGGATCCCTAGAGTTTTAGTCGAGTCGCATCTAGACATGATTAGACTCGCATTGCATGATTATATATGCATGATATTCATATTAGCATGTTTCATGTTTTAGATTGTTTTATATTCATGTTACATGTTTATACTGGGATTTGTTCTCACCGGTTTTCCGGATGTTGTTATGTCTGTATGTGTGCATAACAACAGGTGGGGCAGGATCTGGGTCGAGACAGAGATGATCGTGATAGCGTGGTGATCTTGGGCGCAGCAGAGGACTAGTGGTTCTTTTGTTAGACTTGTACTACCGTTTGTTTATAGATGGTATTGAACACTAGTTTGTAAGAACAAGACTTGTACTTCATGTTTATATTGTAAGTTAAACTAAGAATTATGTTTGTTTAGTTACATTTGATTTAATGTAAAAAGCAAAAAAAAATTGACCCACGTTTTTGAATAACAATCCAATTAATCCCAAGAAAAAGAATTAGAGCCCGGACCCCCACAACAGGTGGTATCAGAGCAGTAGGTTCTGTAGACTGAAATAGAGTAGAATGAGCGGGGTAGATCGAGTCATCTTCCTTGCTTTTGTGTGCTAGCATGATTATTGTTTTCCCTATTATGTGTTGTATTGTATCTGATGTGATTACATCATGTAATTGACTGAATCAGAACCGATTCTGGATCAGAGGTAAATGATCCGAGGAGGGCTGAGACGGTTGTATAGACTATATACTAATCTGTTTGAATATCAGATTCATGCCTCCTAGAAGAGCAGCCGTACCTCTACGACCAGCAGCGCTAGAACAGGGGAGCACATCTGGAGATCCTATGGATGTTACGGCGACTCCTATGGAGACGTTGCTGAAGCGATTCCAATCCTTTCGACCTCCCACCTTAAAAGGTACCGAGAATGCCATCGAGTGCGAAAGTTGGCTTGAAGATATTGAGATGTTATTCGAGTCTTTAGGGTACAGTGATGAGAAGAGAGTGAAGCTCATTGGCCATCAACTGCAAGACATTGCTAAACATTGCTGGTTGAATATCAAAAGAGCACTAGAACAGCGTGGCACTGAGATTACATGGAAAGTGTTCAGGACGGAGTTCTATCAGCGATTCTTTCCTGTATCCTATCGTAAAGATAAAGGCGCTGAATTCGCAAACCTGAGGCAAGGGCAATTGAACATTGAAGAGTACGTTGCTAAATTTTCCTCTTTGCTTCGTTTTGCACCTCATGTTTCAGGAAATGACGAGGCCATGGCAGATCAGTTTATAAATGGCCTGAATCCAGATATCTTTACGTTGGTCAATACTGGGAGACCCGATAATTTCTCGGATGCACTGAATCGTGCCAAAGGAGCTGAAGCAGGATTGCTTAGGCAACGGAGTGCTCCGTATATTGCACCGAGTCCGAGACCGCCACTACCTCCATCCCAAGTTCCTCCTCCTCGATTCGAAAGTGGTGGTAGTAGTAGTGGATGCAAAGAACAGCTGAAGGCGAAGGGGAAACAGTTTAAGCGACCTGGGAGCAGTTCGTCGAGCTCCAGCGGATCAAGACAGACTGGTTTTGATCAGAGTAGCAGGTACACAGGTGTTTATTGCAGTTCCTGTGGAGGAAAGCATGCGACTGAACAGTGCCAGGGAGTTACAGGCCGATGCAACATTTGTAGGCAACCGGGGCATTTTGCCAAAGTCTGTCCACAGAGAGGTGTACAGCAAGGCCAGAGTGGAAGAGCATCCGGTTCAGTACCTCAGTTTGAGCGGCAGGCATCATCGGTTCAC
Source organism: Primulina eburnea (assembly GCF_022965805.1). Lineage (NCBI taxonomy): Eukaryota > Viridiplantae > Streptophyta > Magnoliopsida > Lamiales > Gesneriaceae > Primulina > Primulina eburnea. The sequence goes on along the minus strand of NC_133113.1, from coordinate 13,435,902 downwards.
TCTTTTCAGCCTCCACCAGCACCGACTCCACCCAGAGGCCGAGGTAGTCAGACGGTGAGTCAACCTCCGCGGCAACAGGCCCAAGTGTTTGCATTGACCGAAGAGCAAGCACAAGATGCACCCGATGATGTGATAGCAAGTAACTGCTCTCTTTATGGTTATCCTGCTTATATCTTGATAGATACAGGTGCATCGCATACATTCATATCAGAACGATTTGCATTGTTGCATTCCTTGCCTGTTGAGTCCTTGCTAGATGTGGTATCTATTAATTCTCCGTTGGGAAGTGGATTAATATCTGTAACTACGGTTAGACATTGCATTATACAGTTTGAGGGGCATGAGATTGACCTAGATTGTATAGTGTTGGGTCTAGCTGATTTTGATTGTATAGTCGGTATTGACATGCTAACAAAGTACAGAGCCACCGTGGATTGTTTCCACAAGATTGTCAGATTCAGACCCGAGATGACAGACGAGTGGAAATTCTATGGAAAGGGTTCCAGATCTCGGATTCCCTTGATTTCGGCTCTTACTATGAACAGATTGTTACAGAAAGGAGCGGATGGTTTCTTTGTTTATGCTGTAGATATGCAGAAGTCGAGCCCGGCATTGGCAGATCTGCCAGTAGTGCGGGAATTTCCAGATATTTTTCCAGATGAAATCCCAGGATTACCTCCGGTTCGAGAGGTAGATTTCAGTATTGATCTTACACCAGGTACCGTCCCTATTTCGAGAGCTCCATATAGGATGGCACCCATCGAACTCAAAGAACTGAAAGCACAGTTAGAAGATCTTCTGGCCAAGGGATATATCAGACCTAGTGTATCTCCTTGGGGCGCTCCGGTGCTGTTTGTGCAAAAGAAAGACGGTTCGATGCGATTGTGTATAGACTACCGGCAGCTGAATAAAGCAACAATCAAGAATAAATATCCTTTGCCTAGGATTGACGATTTGTTTGATCAGTTGCAGGGATCCTCCGTGTATTCGAAGATTGATTTGCGTTCTGGGTATCATCAGCTCAGAGTTCGAGATATAGACATACCAAAGACAGCATTTCGAACCAGGTATGGACATTACGAATTTATTGTCATGCCTTTTGGTTTAACCAATGCTCCTGCGGTATTTATGGGCTTGATGAACCAAGTGTTTCAGAAATATTTGGATGAATTTGTTATTGTTTTCATCGATGATATTTTGGTGTACTCGAAGAACAGAAATGAGCATGCAGAGCATCTCAGAATTGTTTTGCAGACGTTGAGAAACGAGCGACTGTATGCTAAATTGTCAAAGTGAGAGTTTTGGTTGAATCGAGTTGTATTCTTGGGGCATATCATTTCTGGAGATGGTATTTCTGTAGATCCAAGTAAAGTGGAAGCTGTGATCAGTTGGTCGAGACCGACTTCTGTACCAGAAATACGCAGTTTCATGGGCTTAGCCGGATACTACAGAAGATTTATCAAAGATTTCTCCAGTATTGCAAAGCCAATAACGCAATTGACGCAAAAGAATGCACCATTTGTTTGGTCAGAGGAGTGCGAGTCTAGCTTCATGGAATTGAAGAAAAGGCTGACTAGTGCTCCAGTACTGACGATACCTTCAGGTACGGGTGATTTCGTTGTATATTGTGATGCTTCTCATAGAGGTTTGGGATGTGTTCTTATGCAGCGAGGCCATGTGATCGCATACGCCTCGAGACAACTGAAGCTACACGAGATCCGATACCCCATTCATGATCTGGAAATGGCGGCTATCGTATTTGCATTAAATATTTGGCGTCATTATCTCTACGGCGAGAAATTTGAGATCTTCTCCGATCACAAAAGCCTGAAGTACCTATTTTCTCAATCAGAACTGAATATGAGGCAGCGTAGATGGCTAGATCTTTTGAAAGACTTTGATTGTGAAATCAGATATTATCCAGGAAAGTCAAATGCAGCAGCAGATTCCTTGAGTCGTAAGGTATGTTCTTTGTCCTTATCGACGATTGGTGTTAGCAAGTTAGTTGAAAGTTGTTGTTGTTCTAGATTAGCATTTGATACAGATAAAAAGCCATTACGACTTGCTGCTATCCAAGTTGAGCCCAATTTGATTTTGAGGATCAAAGAAGCACAAAGAACCGATCAGAATGTGCAGAAATCGATCCAAATGGTTAGATCAGGGCATGTATCAGAATATCAGGTACGTGATCATGTGTTGTACGTCAATAACCGTCTTGTAGTGCCAGATGTTCCAGATTTGAAACATCAGATTATGTCCGAAGCACACTGCAGTCGGTTCAGCATCCATCCTGGTGGCAGGAAGATGTACAATGACATAAAGACACAGTTCTGGTGGAAACAGATGAAGTCAGACATCGCAGAATATGTGTCTAAATGCTTGAACTGCCAACAGGTGAAAGCCGAGAGGAAGAAGCCGGGAGGTTTACTTCAAAGTTTATCTATTCCAGAATGGAAATGGGACCACATTTCCATGGATTTCGTGACGAAGTGACCTCGATCATCCAGAGGCTGCGATGCAATTTGGGTTATTATTGACAGATTGACCAAATCTGCTTGTTTCATTCCATACAGAATGACGTATGGACAAGATCAGATGGCAGAGATTTATATTCGAGAGGTAGTTAGGTTGCATGGAGTGCCAAAGTCCATCGTATCAGATCGTGATCCACGATTCACTTCGCACTTCTGGCACAGCTTACAGCAGGCCTTAGGTACGACATTACACCTGAGTACTGCTTACCATCCTCAGACAGACGGACAGTCAGAACGGACTATCCAAACTCTAGAGGATATGTTGAGAGCCGTGGTGCTAGATTTTGGCATTAGTTGGCAAGATTCCCTACCTCTTTGCGAATTTTCTTACAATAATAGCTATCAGACGAGCATTGAAATGGCACCGTTTGAAGCTTTATATGGCAAGAAGTGCAGATCTCCGCTATATTGGGATGATATCTCAGATGTGCCAGAACTTGGGCCAGACATGATTCGTGACATGACAGAGAAGGTGAAACTTATTCAGAAGAGGATGAAGACAGCACAAGATCGACAAGCAAAGTATGCCAATATCAGACGTAGACCGTTAGTATTTGAGGCAGGAGATAGAGTATTCTTAAAGATTTCTCCATTCAGAGGCGTTGTTCGATTTGGCAAACGCGGGAAACTATCTCCTCGATACATTGGTCCTTACGAGATTCTTGAGAAGATTGGCGATCGAGCTTATCGACTTGCACTTCCTCCTTCTCTATCCGGGATACATGACGTGTTCCATGTATCAATGTTGCGAAGATATATGCCAGACGTTTCTCATGTTATTCAACCTGACGAAGGTGAACTTGATCAGACTTTGAGCTACGTGGAACAACCGATACAGATCCTTGATCGGAAAGAAAAGAAACTCAGAACGAAGATTATTCCACTTGTGAAAGTTCAGTGGAGTCGTCATGGCATTGAAGAAGCAACGTGGGAGACGGAAGAAAATATGCGACAGAAACACCCCGAGCTATTTATATGATGTAAGTATTTATTCAGTTTTAGATAGTAATGTTGTGTTAAATACTCTAATTGATTTATTTCAAGTTCGAGGACGAACTGATGTCTTAGAGGGGGAGAAATGTAATGCCCAGAACACTGAGTGATCATTCTGAATTGATAGATATGCTATGAGCAAGGTGCATAGAGATAAGAAATAGAAGATGAAGAAGTATGGCTTGAAATTGAGAATTATGCAATTGTAATTCGAAGCCATACCGCACCTGCGGTATAAGACAGCACAGCACCCGCGGTGTAAAGAGGGAAAAAAATAAGAATTGGTGCGAAGTAAGACCGCACCCGCGGTCTTAACCATACCGCACCCGCGGTGTAAGTACCGTAGGGGTATCGCACCCGCGATCGCAACTTTACCGCACCCGCGGTCGATGCAATATGAAAAATACTGGAACTGCCATGGGCACAGCGCACCCGCGCTCCTAAGGGCACCGCACCCGCGGTCATGCGTGGCTTATAAAGAAGGAGCCATGTGTTCAAACCATGCAAAGTATATATAGAATTGTCTCGTTTCTTTCTTCATTTCAGCAGAAGTGTTCGAGAATTCCAAGCAGAGAAACTTCATTTCTTAGACTCTGTAATTGTGCTTTTGTAAGATTTACTCATCCAAATTTAAATCCGACTGCGGTTTTGAGCTCCTCTCGTTACTAGCCACAAAGTGATGTAAGTTTTATGTAATTTCAACAGGTTTTCAAATTCAGATGTTAGATGAATTGGAATATGATAGTTATATTATGTTCTTGACGTATTGAGCATGATATATTTGTAAACAGATCGAAGAACAGATATCATATGCAATTTTTATGAATTTCAGCATATTTAGGAATAAGAGATATCGATTTTGACTATGGTGTTATGCATATGATTTGAGTATGAGTTGAGGATAATATAGTATTGATATTTGTTGAGAATTGGATTGACCGGTATCGAGAATTACGTCGTTATGCCGTCAATTTATATCAAGATCACGTAGTGACTTGGATATATGTTGGTTTAGATTAGAAATTGATAGATTTTGTATCAACATTTCCATTTCAGACTCGTATTGTCAACCGTGACAGCAACAGTGCAACGAAAGGTATAGTACATGTTTTGTTTGGGGAATCAAGACTCAAATGAGATCACATTTGAGTTTCCCAACCAAAACCACATACTTGTTTTATTGTTTATACCTTGATATGATTATGATTGTTATAGATTTGTGTATAGAACTCGTATGCAGATCTTGCTATACTTTGTTTACAGATCATGTAGCATTGTATTATGCTTGTTTACAGATTTTGTATTCATGCATTAAGATAGGGCAGTCTGGAGATAAGGCAGACTACTAGATGTTCGGCGATATCACAGCTTAGGGGAAGATCACCGCCCCTATTGTAGACGCGGATACAGATCAGGCCGAAATCTAGGAATAAGACATACAGCACCACGATTGGTAGGGTAGGTGACAGACAGTGACGTCTTATTCACAACGGGATCCCTAGAGTTTTAGTCGAGTCGCATCTAGACATGATTAGACTCGCATTGCATGATTATATATGCATGATATTCATATTAGCATGTTTCATGTTTTAGATTGTTTTATATGCATGTTACATGTTTATACTGGGATTTGTTCTCACCGGTTTTCCGGCTGTTGTTATGTCTGTATGTGTGCATAACAACAGGTGGGGCAGGATCTGGGTCGAGACAAAGATGATCGTGATAGCGTGGTGATCTCGGGCGCAGCAGAGGACTAGTGGTTCTTTTGTTAGACTTGTACTACCGTTTGTTTATAGATGGTATTGAACACTAGTTTGTAAGAACAAGACTTGTACTTCATGTTTATATTGTAAGTTAAACTAAGAATTATGTTTGTTTAGTTACATTTGATTTAATGTAAAAAGCAAAAAAAATTTGACCCACGTTTTTTAATAACAATCCAATTAATCCCAAGAAAAAGAATTAGAGCCCGGGTCCCCACATGCAGGCAACAGGGACATTTCGCCAGAGTTTGTCCCAAGAGAGGTGCACAACGATTCCAGAGTACAGGGTCATCAGCACCAGTGCCACAGATGGAGAGACATGCATCTTCTGTACACTCCTTTCAGCCACCCTCCACACAGACCCAGCAGAGACCAGGAGGTAGTCAGACCGTGAGTCAGCCTCCCAGACAGCAGGCACGTGTTTTTTCCCTGACAGAGGAGCAGGCGCAGGAAGCGCCAGATGACGTTATTGCAGGTAGCTATTTTCTTTGCGGTTATCCTGCATATGTGTTGATTGACACAGGTGCATCTCATACATTCATCTCCGAACATTTTGCATTGAGACATGCATTACCTATTGAGTCGATGTCTACAGTAGTGTCTATAGTTTCTCCGTTGGGGAGTGGTTTGATATCTGTAACTACTGTTAGACACTGTATGCTTCAGTTTGAGGGGCATGAGATCGATCTTGATTGTGTAGTACTTGGTTTAGCTGATTTTGACTGTATAGTTGGTATAGACATGTTGACCAAGTACAGGGCCACTGTAGATTGTTTCCACAAGATTGTCAGATTCAGACCCGAAATGACAGACGAGTGGAAATTCTACGGCAAGGGTTCCAGATCTTGGATTCCCTTAGTATCTGCTCTGACTATGAGTAGATTGCTTCAGAGAGGAGCAGAGGGCTTTCTCGTATATTCAGTAGATCTACTGAAGTCGAGCCCAGCATTGGCAGATCTGCCAGTGGTTTGCGAGTTTGCAGATGTTTTTCCTGATGAGATTCCAGGGTTGCCTCCGGTTCGAGAGCTTGATTTCAGCATTGATCTTGTGCCAGGCAGTGTTCCTATCTCGAGAGCTCCATATAAGATGGCACCGATAGAGCTGAAAGAGTTGAAAGCACAGTTGGAGGATCTTTTGTCCAAGCGATATATCAGACCCAGTGTATCTCCTTGGGGTGCTCCGGTGCTTTTCGTTAGGAAGAAAGATGGTTCGATGCGATTGTGTATTGAATATAGGCAGTTGAACAAGGCAACAGTGAAGAACAAGTATCCTTTGCCTCGCATCGACGATCTGTTTGATCAGTTACAGGGATCTTCGGTATACTTGAAGATTGATTTGAGATCAGGATATCATCAGCTCAGAGTTCGAGACGTTGATATTCCGAAGACTGCATTCCGAACCAGGTATGGGCACTACGAGTTTGTTGTTATGCCTTTCGGTTTGACGAATGCACCTGCGGTGTTTATGAGTTTGATGAACCGCATTTTTCAGAGATATTTAGATGATTTTGTGATTGTGTTTATCGATGATATTCTGGTATATTCGAAGAGTTTGACTGAGCATGCAGATCATCTGAGGATCGTATTGAAGACTTTGAGGAATGAGCAGTTGTATGCTAAACTGTCCAAGTGTGAATTCTGGTTGCGACAGGTTGTCTTCTTGGGGCATATTATATCCGGAGAGGGTATTGCGGTAGATCCGAGTAAAGTTGAGGCTGTGATCAGTTGGCCTAGACCGACTTCTGTGCCTGAGATACGCAGTTTCATGGGTCTAGCCGGGTATTATCGAAGTTTTATTCGAGACTTCTCCTGTATAGGGAAGCCTATCACCCAGTTGACACAGAAGAACATGCCATTTGTGTGGTCAGAAGAGTGTGAGAGCAGTTTTGTTGAGCTAAAGAAGAGGCTGACTAGTGCGCTTATCTTGACGATTCCTACCGGTACAGGTGAGTTCGTTGTATATTGTGACGCATCTCACAGAGGACTAGGGTGTGTTCTTATGCAGCGAGGGCACGTGATAGCGTACGCCTCTAGGCAGTTGAAGCCACACGAGACCCGCTATCCGATTCATGACCTTGAATTGGCGGCGATTGTCTTTGCCTTGAAGATTTGGCGTCATTATCTGTATGGTGAGAAATTTGAGATCTATTCCGATCATAAAAGCCTGAAGTATCTCTTTTCTCAGTCAGAGTTGAACATGAGGCAGCGACGATGGCTTGATCTGCTGAAAGATTTTGATTGCGAGATCAAGTACCATCCAGGGAAGTCGAATGCAGCGGCAGACGCCTTGAGTCGAAAGGTATGTGCTCTTTCCTTGTCGACTGTAGGTGTATCGAATTTAGTAGAGGATTTTTGCTTGTCTGGGTTGACATTTGATACAGAGAGTAGACCGTTGCGACTTGCTGCGATTCAGATTGAGCCAGACTTGAGTTTGAGGATCAAAGAAGCGCAGAGAACCGATCCGAGTGTGCAGAGATCGATTGATATGGTCAGAGTTGGACATATCTCAGAGTATCAGGTCAGAGATTCTGTTCTGTATGTGAATAACCGTCTAGTGGTGCCATAAGTTTCAGATTTGAGACGACAGATTATGTCAGAGGCACATTGTAGTCGGTTCAGCATTCATCCTGGAGGCAGAAAGATGTACAATGACTTGAAGACGCAATTCTGGTGGAAGCAGATGAAGACAGATATTGCAGAATTTGTGTCTAGATGTCTGAATTGCCAACAGGTGAAGGCAGAGCGGAAGAAGCCCGGAGGTTTACTTCAGAGTTTTTCTGTTCCTGAATGGAAATGGGACCACATTTCCATGGATTTCGTGACGAAGTTACCTCGATCATCCCGGGGCTGTGATTCGATTTGGGTCATCATTGATAGACTGTCCAAATCAGCTTGCTTTATTCCATACAGAATGACCTATCGACACGATCAGATGGCAGAGTTGTATGTTAGAGAGGTCGTCAGATTGCACGGTGTGCCGAAGTCGATCGTATCAGATCGTGATCCACGATTCACTTCTCACTTTTGGCACAGCCTGCAGCAGGCTTTGGGTACGACTTTACACCTGAGCACTGTTTATCATCCTCAAACAGATGGACAGTCAGAGCGGACTATCTAGACTTTAGAGGATATGCTGAGAGCTGTAGTACTAGACTTTGGTACTAGTTGGCAAGATTCATTGCCGTTGTGTGAGTTTTCATATAACAACAGCTATTAGACGAGCATAGAGATGGCACCGTTCGAAGCTTTATACGGAAAGAAGTGCAGATCTCCGTTGTACTGGGATGATATTTCTGAGGTACCAGAGTTGGGACCTGATATGATTCGTGGGATGAACGATAAAGTGAAGATGATTCAGAAGAGAATGAAGACAGCACAGGATAGGCAAGCGAAGTATGCCAATATCAGACGCAGACCGTTAGTGTGATCAAGGGAGACAGAGTATTTTTCAAGATTTCCCCTTTCAGAGGAGTTGTCAGATTTGGCAAGCGAGGAAAGTTGTCTCCTAGATACGTCGGTCCGTATGAGATCCTTGAGAAGATTGGCGATCGAGCTTACAGACTTGCTCTTCCTCCTTCACTGTCCGGTATACGTGATGTTTTTCATGTATCGATGTTGCGCAAATATATGCCAGATGATTCTCATGTCATTCACCCTGACGAAGCCGAGTTAGATCATACTCTGAGCTATGTAGAAAGACCGATACAAATTCTTGATTGAAAAGAAAAACGGCTCAGAACGAAGATCATTCCGCTTGTGAAGGTTCAGTGGAGTCGCCATGGCATTGAGGAAGCAACTTGGGAGACGGAGTCTGAGATGAGACAGAGGCATCCCGAGCTATTCTTATGATGTGAGTCTTTCTTCCCGTTTCGACTTTACTGTTTTGTGTATACTTGCATGATTAATTGCTTGTGAGTTCGAGGATGAACTCTTGTCTAAGAGGGGGAGAAATGTAAGGCTCGAGAATTATCCGTGTCATCGATGTGAGAGTTGAAGAGGATTATGCATGACATGAAAAATGTGAGTTGGAGCAAGTATGGCTGAGACAAGACCGCACCTGCGGTACTAACATCATCGCACCCGCGGTGTGAAGATAGAAAAATGAGTTTTGTGCGAACAGACACCGCACCCGCGGTCCTGTAATGACCGCACCCGCGGTCATTGAATTTCAGGAAATAAAATGTCGCCGTGAGCACAGCGCACCCGCACTCCTGAGCTACCGCACCCGCGGTCTGCATGCGAAAATGCCACCTTCGATTTTTATGTTGACACATGGCAGGTTGTATATATATTTGGCAATGACACCTCACTTCTTCCCTTTCAGTAAGAGAGAACCGAGACAAGGCCATGCAATTCCTCAAGCTTTCTTCCTAGTAAACTTTGAATTGTGAAAGATCTAGCTAACCGATTTTAATTTCGAGTTCGGATTATTGATCCTTGCAGCATTGGCAACGAAAGGACGTAAGTTTCTTACATTTCCAGCAGATTTCGGTAGTTATGTGTTGGAAGAATTCAGATTTGAGCTTTAAATTGTGTTCTTGATATCTTGAGCTTGTTATATTTACTATCAGATTGATTTTCGGATATCGTATGCTTTTGTTCGAAATTCCAGCATGTATTATGTGAAGATTTTACAGATTCTAGCTGGTAGATTGATCTTTAGATGAGTTTATGAGTTGATTATGATTGAGCATGTTGAGATTGAGTTATCGGTATCACGAGAATACGCCGTTATGCCGTCGATTGTTACCGAGATGGAGTATTGACTTGTACCAGATTTTGATATGAGTTATATCTTGATAGAATGCATTGTTATATTGTCATTTCAGATTAGTTTTGACAGAGTGACATTCCGACTTCGAGACTTCGAACGACGATTCGACAAGAAAGGTATAATTCATGTGGTCACGGGATTGCACAACTCGATTCAGATTTGATACGAGTTTCCCTAAATCACATACTAGATTGTTATTACATTGATTATGTAATGTTTAGTTTATTGATTTATATTCGAGTCCTGAGATAGGAGATATTGGCAGATTTGCCAAAACTAGACGTTTCGGTGTATCGTCACATAGGAGCAGATTTGCTATATGTGTAGACCCTCGATACAGAGTTAACCGAAGTCTAGGAATAAGACGTACCGTTGCCCCGAGTGGTTGGGTAGGTGACAGACCGTCTTATTCACACCGGGATCCCTAGATTAGAAACGAGTCGAGTCAAGATTTGAATGTTGAATACAAATTTGTATTCTTCTACATGTTTAGATTTATATTCATGTTACTTGTTATATGCTATGCATTTGTATATGATTATTACATTGCATGAATCCATGTTTTATACTGGGATATGTTCTCACCGAAGTTATCCGGCTGTTGTCGTGTCTGTATGTGTGCATGGCAACAGGTGGGGCAGGATCAGGGTCACGACGAGGATGAGAGAATTGATAGCGTGGTGATGCCGGGTGTAGCAGCAGATTACTAGTAGTTGCTGTTTAGATCTGAACTACTTGTATTTGAGATTCGAACACTAGTGTATGTTTGTACGAACAGACTTGTATGTACATTACGTTGTTTAATTTCTATCGAAATATGTTATGCTTTAGTTATTGCATTTGAATTAATGTTTAAAGCAAATTTTTGACCCACATTTTCGAACAAAGATCCAATTAAATCCCAAAAGAATTGAGTTAGAACCCGGGTCCCCACAGATTCGAAATCCGATATCCATAATACTCGACAAACACATATTAACTGGACCTAATTACCTCACTTGGCTAAGAAACCTGAAAATCGTCTTGAATTCGGAAAGGGTAGCGTATACACTGACTGAGTCGCCCCCTGTTGAGGCTCTGACTGACTGCAATCCTGAGGAATTTCAGGCTTACAAGGAATGGTGTGATCATGACTTGATAGCCAGGTGTTATATGCTGACTTCTATGAATGATGAGCTGCAGAGCCGTTTTGAGGATGCAAAGAATGCTGCTGACATTCATAAGCACCTCAAAGAGCTCTTTGGTGAGCAGACTCGGCATCTTAGGCATGCTACCGTCAAGGAGCTGATCACTATGTGCATACGAGATGGGGCCTAGGTCCATGAGCATGGCTTAAAGATGATCGGGCTCGTGGACAAGCTCGTTGGCATGGATCTGATCTTGCCTTCGGAGTTGACCACCGACGTGTTGCTCTTATCGCTGCCTAGCTCCTTTGATCCTTTTGTGGTGAACTTCAACATGAACAAGATGGAGCCGATCCTTGAGGAGTTGGTGAACATTCTTGTTACGTTTGAATCCACCATCAAGAAAGAGAAGTAGGTTCTTTATGTGGGTTCTTCATCTGGTACGAAGATTGATCCACATGGGAAGGGAAAGAAGAGTTCTTTCCAACGTCCCAAGAAGAACGTGCCCATGATGAGGCAATCTCCGAATCCCGTTGAGGCAGCCAGACCAGTTAAGGCTGACGAGACTGATGATGTATGTCATCACTGCAAGAAGCCTGGACATTGGAGGCGTAACTGTAGAGAGTATCTTGCCCAGAAAAGTTCTGGAAATGGTATGTTCTACATTGAAATAACATTTCAATTAACTCTACTTCTTGGGTATTGGATACCAAATGTTGATCACATCTCTGTAATGTGTTGCAGGTGATGGGAAGAAGTAGGAAGCTTAGGGAAGGTGTGACCTTCTTGAGGATGGGCAATGGAGCAAGAGTTGCTGCCAAGACCTTAAGAAATGTTTACTTATTGTTGAAAAATGATTTTTAAGTTAATTTTAAGAGATGTTTTATTTGTACTTGTTTGGTGTAAAACATTGTTTCCATTTCTATTGTGATAAAGATGGATATTCTTGTTTATTTAGCAAAGGTGTTTGCAACATTTACAAGAATGAATGTTTAATTGGTACTTGAGAACTTGAAAATGATCTCTATAACTTAAAATTAAAATATATTCTACTAAATGTCCATTCAAAGGCATACACCATATGAGATATGGATGGGTAAGCCTCCTAAGTATTCTTATCTTAGAATATAAGGTGCCCTGCTTATCAAGCAGGTAGTGAGAGATAAATTGGATAGTCGATCCATTTTATGTTACTTTGTGGAATATCCAAGGAATTAAGTTGGATATTATTTCTATCATCCCCAAGAAACAAAAGTGTTTGTTTCTAGAATGCAACCTTTTTGGAAAAGAAATTTCTATTGGATAGAAAATGGGAGATGATAGAACTCGAAGAGGTTCGAGAGACACCCACCATTATAGAACCCACACCCGAAGAGCCAAGAGAGGAGATACAAGCTCCTAGAAGATCCGAGAAAGTCTCCAGACCACCTATGAGGTATGGTCAGCTTCTTGAAGAGGGCCATGATGAGCCTAACCATGGATGTGATCCAAGGATCTTCAAGGAAGCGTTATCTGATGCCAATTCATCCAAATGGCTTGAAGCTATGGAATCTAAGATGAATTCCATGCATTTGAACCAAGTGTGAAATCTCGTAGATCCACCTGAGGAAACGATTCCCATAGGGACTTGGGGCGGATGGGAAGGTATTGACCTTCAAGACGCGATTGGTGGCAAAAAGGATGTATTCAAAGACAAGGAGTTGACTTTGAGGAAACCTTTTCCCCAGTCGCAATGTTCAAGTCTATAAGGATATTGTTAGCCATAGCTGCATAGTATGACTATGAGATATGGCAGATAGATGTTAAGACAGCCTTTCTTAATGTGGATATTAAGGAAGTGATTTACATGTCTCAACCTGAAGGGTTTACATCTATTGGAAGTGAGCATATGGTATGCAAACTTCATATATCTATTTATGGTCTAAAGCAGGCATCTAGGAGTTGGAACCTTAGATTCGCTAGTACAATCAAAGAGTTTGATTTACTAAGAATCCTGAGGAACCCTGTGTGTATAAGAAGGTCAGTGGGAGTGTTGTGACATTCCTGGTGCTTTATGTTGATGACATTCTACTCATTGGTAATGATGTAGGAATGTTGCAATCAACTAAGATATGGTTAGCAAGTGAGTTCTCGATATAGGACTTGGGTGAAGCATCTTTTGTATTGGGAATACAGATCTATAGAGATAGATCAAGAAGATTGCTTGGTCTCAACCAGTCCACATACATTGATACCATCGTAAAGCAGTTCTCGATGGATTAGTCCAAGAGAGGACATCTACCAATGTGTCATGGCGTGTCCCTATCCAAGTATGTCTCCCAAGACTGATGCATATATAGCGGCGATGACAAGCATTCCTTATGCATCTACGATTGGTAGCATCATGTATGGGATGATATCTACACGTCCTGACGTGGCTTTCGCACTAAGTGTAGTGAGTAGATATCAATCGAACCCTGGTCTTCCACACTGGATAGCTGTGAAAGACATCCTCAAGTAGTTGAGAAGGACCAATAAATTGTTCTTGGTCTATGGGGTGGAGAACTAAAATTGGAAGGCTATACCGACTCTAGCTTCCAAAGAGATATCATTGACTCGAAGTCAACCTCTGGGTTTGTATTCATGCTCATATTATTTCTACTATTTGTATATTCAAGGGCTTTATCTATGCAACTAGCATGGGTATACAGATAAAGATTTGCCAAAATAATAATTTCAAACATTATTAAAATAAAGATAGCTTATACATAGAGTTTCATTGTGAACACTCGGCCAACACTTGGCTCGACGGGCACCTAGTCTAACAGTCTAACCGTGGTCACAGCTATCAAACCACTTCCCAACGGAGAAGTAATAGACACAACATCTAACAAAGACTCAACAGGCAAGGAATGCAATAATGCAAATCGTTCTGATATGAATGTATGCGATGCGCCCGTATCTATCAATATATAAGCAGGATAACCGCAAATAGAACAGTTACCTGCAATGACATCATCTGGGGCATCTTGTGCTTGCTTCTCGGTCAACGCAAACACTTGAGCCTGTTGTCGGGTCGGCTGGCTCCCGGTCTGACCACCTCTGGCTCGAGGCTTGGTCTGTGCAGCTGGCGGCTGAAATGAGTGAACAGATGAAACTTGCCTCTCAGGCTGAGTCACTGAGGCAGACGACCCTGCAGCCTGGAATCTCGATGCACCACTTCTCTGAGGACAGACCTTGGCATAATGCCCCGGTTGCTTGCATATGTTACACCTGCCCACTACACCCTGACACTGTTCTGTGGCATGCTTACCTCTACACGTACTGCAATATCCACTCATCGCCTCTACACCCTGGCCAGGACCTCTCTGTCTTGACCCGCTGGAGCTCGACGAACTGCTCCCTGCCCTCTTAAACTGTTTGCCCTTTTCTTTTAACGGATCCTTCCGCCCGCTGCTACTACCACCGCTATCAAATGTAGGAGGATGTTGTGCTGGAGGTAGTGGCGGTCTCGGACTCAAAGCAACATATGGAACACTCCGTTGTCTCAGCAACCCTGCTTCTGCTCCTTTGGCACGGTTCAATGCTTCAGCGAAATTATTGGGTCTCCCAGTATTAACCAATGTAAAGACATCAGGATTTAAGCCGTTTATAAACTGATCTGTCACGGCCTCATCACTACCTGAAACATGAGGTGCAAAACGAAGCAAAGAAGAAAATTTAGCAACGTACTCTTCAATGTTCAATTGCCCTTGCCTCAGGTTTGCAAATTCAGCGCCTTTATCTTTGCGATAGGATACAGGGAAAAATCGCTGATAGAACTCCGTCTTGAATGCTTTCCATGTAACCTCGGTGCCACGCTGTTCTAGTGCTCTCCTTATATTCACCCACCAATACTTAGCCACATCTTGCAGTTGATGGCCAATGAGTTTCACTCGCTTCTCGTCACTATATTCCAGAGACTCGAATAACATTTCGATATCCTCCAACCAGCTTTCACATTCGATTGCATTTTCTGTACCCTTTAAGGTCGGTGGTCGGAATGACTGGAATCGCTTTAATAGAGTCTCCATAGGCGTATCAGTGACATCAATCGTATCTCCGGATGTGCTACCCTGTTCTGGCGCTGGTGGTCGTACTGGCACAACTGCTCTTCTAGGATGCATGTATCTAATAATCCAACTGATTAGAATACAAGATATACAACTGTCGCAGCCCTCCTCTAGTCAGTTACCTCTGATCTAGAATCGGTTCTGATTCAGTTTATTACACGCTGTAATCAATCAAATAACAAACAACATGTAATAAAGAAAGCAATAAACATGCTAGCACATCATAAGCAAGGAAGAAGACTCGATCTACCCCGCTCATTCTATCTTATCTCAGTCTACAGAACCTACGGCTCTGATACCACCTGTTGTTGGGACCCGGGCTCTAACTTTTTCCTTTGGGATTCAATGGATCGTTAATATAAAAGTGGGTCAAATTTTTCGCTTTTCAACACTACATCTAATGTATATAAACAAACATAAATTCTTTATTGAAATTACAAACATAAGATACAAACATGTCTTGTTCCATTCTTATTTACCAACTAGTAATTAAATACAGTACATGATAAAAGTACAACTACTAGTCCTTCTGCTAAGCCCGAGATCACCACGCTATGTCCATCTCTCATCCTCTGCGTGACCCAGATCCTGCCCCACCTGTTGTTATGCACACATACAGACATAACAACAGCCGGAAACTCCGGTGAGAACAAATCCCAGTATAAACATGTATACATGCATATAATCAATTAAACATGAAACATGCTATCATGAATGACATCATATGTACATGCAATGCAATGTGAATCAAACCATGTCTGGACTCGACTCGACTAGAACTCTAGGGATCCCGATGTGAATAAGACATCAATGGCTGTCACCTACCCTCCCACTCGGGGTGACTGTACGTCTTATTCCTAGACTTCGGTCTGAGCTGTATCAACGACTACAATAGGAGTCAGGGCTGCTCCTAAGCTGAGATACACCGAACATCTATGTATTTTACAATGCCTGTCAAATGACTCTCCTATCTTAAATGCAATGACTATCAACCTGTAACAAAGCATGCTCATATTCATATCTGAATATCACAATAATCTTACATGCTTGAATACATTTCTATAATCAAAGCATAATCGTGTAACAAGATTTGAATATAATTCTATAAACAAGTCATAAACATGTTACAATTAAATACAACCAATTCTAGTATGTGATTTTGATTTGGGAAACTCAAATAATATCTTATTTGAGTTGTAGCTTCCCAAACAACATTATTTATACCTTTCGTCGTACAATATCTGTCGATGTCAAAACCTCGATGTCAAAGTCATCGACACCAATCTGAAATAGCAATGTGATATGCATTCTATCAATATATATATATTACATCAAGTCCGGTACAAGTCATTATTTAATCTTGGTCCAATTCGGTAGCATAACGGCGTAGTTCTCAATACCGGTCATATCAACTCAATATAATCAACCTAAGAACCATGTCGTCAATTTAATATTACACCATCTATCTACCAAGGTCTCAAAATCTGCATAATCTCATGTCCATATGTACTGAAATTCGAAACATTCACCTACGGTATCCGATAATCAATCTGATTGCAACTATATTATGCTTCACATATCAAGAACACAATATGGAGTTCAATTCATCATTTTTCCCAACACATAATTACCAAAACATGCTAGATTTGAATGAAACTTACATTACTTTGTAGCTAACAATGAGAGAAGCTCAAAACCGAACTCGGATTCAAGTTTGAATTGCTAAATCTTGCACATGGTTTAATCCAAAGATGGAAGAAGCTTGCACTTTCCTTGGAGCTCTCTCGGGGATCTTCAGCTGAGGAGAAGGGGAAATGAAGACACCTATATCATTTATGCATGGCAAGGACAAGTGCTTTAGTCTTTGAGTTACACGCATGACCGCGGGTGCGGTAGCTGTAAGGAGCGCGGGTGCGCCACGCTCTCGGCCATTCTATCCAAAAATGCAGAACATCGACCGCGGGTGCGGTCTCAGAAAGACCGCGGGTGCGGTCTTGTCACCACAGGTGCGGTCTTGCTTCACCGCGGGTGCGGTGGTGCTACGGAAATTTTGGCAAACTTACTGTCCATGCACCGCGGGTGCGGTGTCTACAAGTACCGCGGGTGCGGTATGGCTTCGGCCATGCTTGCTCAAAATTCCATAATTCATGCAATAGTTTATACTTTCATCTTATGACATGCATTCTCATATCTTCCGAGTCGTACGTCAATGAAGACTAATAATCTCGAGCCTTACATTTCTCCCCCTCTAAGAAATGATTTCGTCCTCGAAATCGCATGCCATTCTACTAATGCAAGTATACAAAATAATAACATCAAAGCCAGATAAATACTTACATCAAGTAAATAACTCGGGATGTCTCTGTCGCATGTCTGCTTCTGTTTCCCAAGTCGCTTCTTCGATGCCATGACGACTCCATTGGACTTTCACTAATGGAATAGTCTTCGTTCTGAGCTTCTTTTCCTTTCGATCAAGAATCTGTATTGGTTGTTCAACGTAGCTTAAAGTCTGATCAAGCTCAGTTTCGTCAGGACGAATGACATGAGAAACATCAGGCATGTATTTAAGCAACATCGATACATGAAAGAAGTCATGTATCACAGATAAAGAAGGAGGAAGAGCCAGTCGATATGCTCGATCGCCAATATTCTCTAGAATCTCGTAAGGACCGACGTATCTAGGAGACAACTTTCCACGCTTGCCAAATCTGACAATGCCTCTGAATGGGGAAATCTTTAGAAACACCCTGTCTCCTTGCTCAAATACTAACGGTCTACGTCTGATGTTGGCGTATTTCGCTTGTCTGTCTTGCGCCGTTTTCATCCTCTTCTGAATGACTTTCACTTTCTCTGTCATGTCACGAATCATATCTGGTCCAAGTTCTGGTACCTCTACAATGTCATCCCAGTATAGCGGAGATCTGCACTTCTTACCATATAAAGCTTCAAACGGTGCCATCTCAATGCTCGTCTGGTAGCTATTATTGTAAGAGAATTCGCAAAGAGGTAGGGAATCTTGCCAACTAGTGCCAAAATCTAGCACTACGGCTCTCAACATATCCTCTAAAGTCTGGATAGTCCGCTCTGACTGTCCGTCTGTCTGAGGATGATACGCAGTACTCAGGTGTAATGTCGTACCTAAGGCCTGCTGTAGACTGTGCCAAAAGTGTGAAGTGAATCGTGGATCACGATCTAATACGATAGACTTCGGCACACCATGTAATTTGACTACCTCTCGAACATATATCTCCGCCATCTGATCATGTCTGTGGGGACCCGGACGCTAATCATCTTCTTAATCATAGTTGGGATTTAATTATCAGTTCTAATAAACAGGGTCTAAAAATTTTTCGTTTTAAATAAAAACTGCGGAAGGTAATGGCATCTAATAATATACATATCTGTATAAAATACATTTCAGTATTAACATACAATACTCTAGTCTAAGGTTCGACTATTAAATTCAAATAATAAAACCAAGTCTACTGTAAGTCCAGAATCACCACGCTAACTCGTCTTCTCTCATCGTCATCTCGACCCTGATCCAGCCCCACCTGTTGTCATGCACACATACAAAACAAGACAACAGCCGGATAACTCCGGTGAGACATAAATCCCAGTATAAAACATGGTACGCACGTATATAAACAACCTAATTTATAAGACATGCCCTCATGTATAAAAACAATATATTTCATAATCTATGAAATTAAATAAAATAAGCATGCAACTCAAACCAGATAACCATGCTTAAAACCATCTAAATCATACAAACATGCTATCATGCCTGAAAGCAATAACGATGGGTTCCATAATCTAGGAAGCCACATCCATATAATCATGCAGTCCTAATCAAATCATGTCTAGACTTGACTCGACTAAAACTCTAGGGATCCCGGTGTGAATAAGACGTCACTGGCTGTCACCTACCCAACCAATCGTGGTGCTGTACGTCTTATTCCTAGACTTCGGTCCGAGCTGTATCGACGGCTGGCAATAGGAGTAATGCCTACTCCAAAGCTGAGATACACCGAACGTCTAGAAGTCTGACAATGACTGTCAAGACTTTCCTATCTTAAATGCAATGAATAATAATCTGTAACCAAAGCATAATCATATTCATATCTGAATATGGCAATAATCTCATATATTTGAATAAAATGCTAAAATCAAAGCATAAACATATCAAATATAAAGAACAGTATAGTATGTGATTTTGTTGGGAAACTCAAATGAAATCTGATTTGAGTTATGGTTTCCCGAATATCACATGAATTATACCTTTGTCTTCCTGATCTGATGAAGACGACGTCTCGAAATCGAACTTGTCCATATCTGATCTGAAATGACAATAACCAATACACTGTATCAATGTGTAGCTCAAAATACAATCTGTTCTGATCAATACCCAATTTAGTACAAAATCTGATCACATCAACAATAACACGAGTAACAGAAACCAACACTGAATCTGATCAATCTGTACCAACTGATGTTTAGACGGCATAACAATACAATCTTGTAATCCCATCGGTCTTAACATCACTAATAACTTATCAGAATTCGGAATCAATACCATAATATTATTCTTCTAATTCCAGCATATGAATGTCTAACAAATGCATCTTCAGAAATGCTGAAATATATAACACAGACATACGGTATTATTTCCTCTATCACTGAATAACCTATCTAGACCCATAAGACTAATCCTCTATTCACCATTCAATCAAGGATACTACCATTTAGTTTGAATTCTCAGTCAATACCTTCGAAAATTCATAACAATTGTATAATCAATCTATTCTTAAATCTGTCTTCGATTATACAATATCTACGGTAGTACAAACACCATATCTGAATCATATACAGTTCTAACAACATCATAAATTCAATTCTTGTCTAAACGTAATAAAACTTACGTCCTTGTGTAGCCTGTAGCGAGAGGAGTTCAGAACTGAAGTCGGATTTCAATTTGGATAGACGGTTCGCTCGCAATTCAATTTCTAAAATCAAGAACAAAACCTTCCTCCCATTTCTCGATTTTTCCTCTAAAATCTGAAGGAAAACGAGCTCTATATATATATATATACCTACACTTACATGCAGCAAAGCACTTGGCTCGTCCCTCGCGCAACACGTCTCGCGCATATGCGCGACAATCATCGGCGCATATGCGCGAGACATAAATCTGTGGCGCGTGTCTCGGCAGCATCTTCCGCGCATATGCGCGCCATTTTTCGCGCATGTGCGCCACAGCCTCTGGACGCTCCGCGCATGTGCGCGCGTTATCTCGCGCAGGTGCGCGCAGGGTTCTGCCATCTCCGCGCATGTGCGCGACTTCATCCGCGCATGTGCGCGCATGTCTCGGCCACTTCCGCGCATGTGCGCGACTTCCTCCGCGCATGTGCGCGCATGCCTCGGCCACTCTCGTGCACGCTCCACGCGCATGTGCGCCCTCTCACTTCTTGCACACACATTTCACACCTTTTTCATGTGTTCTAGTCCGATCCGTTCCGTCTATAATCATCTTGATTAATTCTATAAATCATTTCAGATTAATCTCAGATTACTGTAATCATATCCAAATCATTTCAGATTACGGTAATTGAATTCTCGGGCATTACATTTCTCCCCCTCTTAGATCTGAGTTCGTCCCCGAACTCTTTAACAATCAATTCACATCTATCAGAAGAAATAAATGACAGAGCTTACCATCCAAACTCATTCTAGCCGAATCAATCCCATATTACTGGCTATACAACATCCGTATACGCCCATTGCAATTTATAACAAAGCAATACCACCTGTAGTTGCTATTCCATTTTCGGCTCCCAATACCAATCGTCATCATCCGACATTGGTTTCCTACATTTATTCCTTCTGCACTATCTCGATAACTAGTGTTAACATCCAGCACTAAAGTTCTATCAATATCTTTCAATATCTGAATACTACACGCTGACTACCTGTCAATCTGTAACAAGCCTGAGCTAAATAACTTAGATATAACCTACCATAAGTGCAAACTTCATCACAATCACATCAATCTGATTATTTCTTTGACAATGATCTCTGTCATTTGGTTCTGTTTGTACATCATCTGATACAAACTAATAGATAGAGATTGACTAATCTATCACTCATAATCACGTCATATCCCAAATCTGGATAAAATGGCGGTAATATCATTACAAAAGCCATAGAAATGTATTCCCATATCTATTCAGGAATATACAAAGTCGGTAATCATCTTCTGATTCCTAGCTTTCTGGCTTCTTTTGTTAGCGATTCAGACCTATCAGTACACTTTCTGCCCATATTTCTGTACAATTTCTGTTACCACTGATCCAATCTGTCTATATCACCCCTATCTGTTCGAATATCATACCTTTTTAATCATCTGAATAAAAAAACTGAATTCCCCTACGGTGCATTTCTGACACTACCTGAGAGTTCAGATTCGAACTAAGCTGTAAAAGATCAGTTAATAACATAAAATAAATAAGAAATACCTACCTGGTATTCGGCTCTGACTATCAATACCAAAAGCTGTAACAATTTAAAACATTCTGATATAACACGATAATCGGTCTTATACAAAACACAAATTACATAGCTGTTATACTGATCTGATCAACAAAATACAGTTCTGAACATTCTGATTACATCTCTGGCTGTTTACACTAGTCTGCATCACACACTGACTCCCAATAACATCAAATTCTGAATAGAAAGAACCTATACATATCTAGTGAGTTTAAGAAAACTCATAACATAATAGATTCTGGGTGGCTGACTAATCTTCATACTGCCCAGATCAACTGCTATATCTCATCTGCAATTAGAATATACTCCCAACCAATATAAGATGTCTCAAATACTGATTTAGATTCATAACAATACTCAGCAGACATAATGCAATACAATACAAAGAACATCAGAAGAAGATAATCTGGTTCTGACATATCTGACATTCTGTTAATGCTGACATTTCTGATACCGCATAGTCTGAATGAAAACCTATATCAGTAACTGCATACCGGATTCATACCTGACCCATTGCTGTATACAATAATCACAATTCTTGAAATATTTAACACAGGTCTTCAAATATTCAATATAATCAATTGAATGCTGCCCATATATCAATAAATCATAGAGATAACAAGCATTATTCTTCAGACTATCCTTGAACACATAATCTGTCAATCTAGAAACAGAACTGAAATGTCTTCAAGAGAAATATGTAATCAACTGGATTCCTTAGCCCATGCTTTAATCTGTCAATTCTTTCAATTTTCTCTGATAGAGAACCCATCTGACATCTTATCTAAGAAAACACCAGTCAATTATGATATTACTATCACATTTTAGGCTCGATTTCAGTGGATCTACTGAATACATAAGGACGCCCTCTGTTCCTTTCTGTAATAATCGAGTCCTAAACCTTAACAGTTTCTAAGGACTTCTGCATCGAAAATCCTCATTTATCAACTAGATCTAGTCTTAATCTTACTATTTCTGGAACACATGCTACGATATTTCTGTACTTGTTTAGCATTACCTATCAATACTGAGATCGAAATCATATAACACAAGTACATCATAACCTAGCCCAATCCCGGTTTCATTCTACTGTAGTATATAACATGACATAGAAATCTCCGATATCAACATATTCCTCCAAACAGTAAGGAATCAATACTACAGCGCAAACAGACCCCATAAATATAGCATATCACCATGCTACTCAATCACAGATACTCATGAAGAATGCATTAGTATATATCAGTACATCTGCAATATAATCATAAAGAAGAGTACCTGTTGTAGTTTCTGGGTTTGTTTCTCACGCATTGCCACCCGATGGTCCTGCTCCCCAGAATCTTTGGGAACCCTTCTGAGGACACACTCTAGCAAAATGCCCATGTTGTCCGCAGACATTGCATCTACCAGTCACTCCCTGGCATTGTTCGGTGGGATGTCTCCCTCCACACCTAGCGCAATGAATTCCAGTATAACTTGGACTGGAACCACTGGAACTGGAGGAACCACTACCTAACTTCTTGAACTATTTCTTCCGAGCTTTCAGCAAATCTTGCTTTCCACTCGTGCTGCCACGTTCGAATCTCGAAGGGGATTGTGGTGTCTGGGGTTGCTTCACACACAACCTCGCTAATTGTCGAATCAGACTCTCTTCTGCTCTCTTTGCTTTACTCAAGACATCAGCAAAATGATAGGGTCGCTGTAGATTCATGAAAGCAACTATCTCCGAATTCAATCCTCTAATGAATTGAGTCACTACAGCTTCATCATCCCTAGCCATATGAGGAGCAAAACGCAACAGAGTAGAAAATTTAGCAGCATAATCATCAATCTTCAATTGACCTTGACTTAAATTCTCAAATTCTGCTTTCTTGTCTTCTCGGTACGAAGCGGATAAAAATCTTTGATAGAATTCAGTCATGAAGACTTCCCATGTGATCACAGTACCACGCAGTGCCAATACTCTGTTGATTGTAATCCACCAACTTCTGGCAGCCTCTTGTAATTGGTGAAATACCAATTTAACTCTCTGGTCATCTGTACAATCCAGTAGATCAAACAATATCTCTATGTCCTCAACCCAGTGCTGACACGTTTCTGGCGTCTCTGTACCACTTAGAATCGGCGGCTGAAATAACTGAAATTCTGCCAACTTGGTTTCCATCGGAGTCGCTGACATATCTATCTGCGGTTCTGGTATATATGGCTGCTCATACGAAGTATTGCCTGTTTCCACAATCCTTCGGGGAGGTACATCTGATTACCACAAACATTAGTAACCCAATAATACAAATCTGTGCCAATCTTTCCTGATCATGATCATCTTACTGCTGATCATGAATCCGATCTGATTATATTCAAGAATACATAATACCAATTTAAATCATATAATCAGGTAAGCATGTATCTTAAAGCAGTAAAACATATAGCCTCATGCTAGCATCACAATGTCAATCAACATGAAAATCAATCTCATGCTAGCACAAACATGCAAGGAAATAAAATTCATCTACCCCGCTCATTCTCTTCTATCTTAATCTAAGTCAGTCTAAGCAAAATCTATCAGTTCTGACTATCTCAATCTAAAGGTCTATCTCTAAAGGATCTTCGCTCTGATACCACCTGTTGTGGGGACCCGGACGCTAATCATCTTCTTAATCATAGTTGGGATTTAATTATCAGTTCTAATAAACAGGGTCTAAAAATTTTTCGTTTTAAATAAAAACTGCGGAAGGTAATGGCATCTAATAATATACATATCTGTATAAAATACATTTCAGTATTAACATACAATACTCTAGTCTAAGGTTCGACTATTAAATTCAAATAATAAAACCAAGTCTACTGTAAGTCCGGAATCACAACGCTAACTCGTCTTCTCTCATCGTCATCTCGACCCTGATCCAGCCCCACCTGTTGTCATGCACACATACAAAACAAGACAACAGACGGATAACTCCGGTGAGACATAAATCCCAGTATAAAACATGGTACGCACGTATAAAAACAACCTAATTTATAAGACATGCCCTCATGTATAAAAACAATATATTTCATAATCTATGAAATTAAATAAAATAAGCATGCAACTCAAACCAGATAACCATGCTTAAAACCATCTAAATCATACAAACATGCTATCATGCCTGAAAGCAATAACGATGGGTTCCATAATCTAGGAAGCCACATCCATATAATCATGCAGTCCTAATCAAATCATGTCTAGACTTGACTCGACTAAAACTCTAGGGATCCCGGTGTGAATAAGACGTCACTGGCTGTCACCTACCCAACCAATCGTGGTGCTGTACGTCTTATTCCTAGACTTCGGTCCGAGCTGTATCGACGGCTGGCAATAGGAGTAATGCCTACTCCAAAGCTGAGATACACCGAACGTCTAGAAGTCTGACAATGACTGTCAAGACTTTCCTATCTTAAATGCAATGAATAATAATCTGTAACCAAAGCATAATCATATTCATATCTGAATATGGCAATAATCTCATATATTTGAATAAAATGCTAAAATCAAAGCATAAACATATCAAATATAAAGAACAGTATAGTATGTGATTTTGTTGGGAAACTCAAATGAAATCTGATTTGAGTTATGGTTTCCCGAATATCACATGAATTATACCTTTGTCTTCATGATCTGATGAAGACGACGTCTCGAAATCGAACTTGTCCATATCTGATCTGAAATGACAATAACCAATACACTGTATCAATGTGTAGCTCAAAATACAATCTGTTCTGATCAATACCCAATTTAGTACAAAATCTGATCACATCAACAATAACACGAGTAACAGAAACCAACACTGAATCTGATCAATCTGTACCAACTGATGTTTAGACGGCATAACAATACAATCTTGTAATCCCATCGGTCTTAACATCACTAATAACTTATCAGAATTCGGAATCAATACCATAATATTATTCTTCTAATTCCAGCATATGAATGTCTAACAAATGCATCTTCAGAAATGCTGAAATATATAACACAGACATACGGTATTATTTCCTCTATCACTGAATAACCTATCTAGACCCATAAGACTAATCCTCTATTCACCATTCAATCAAGGATACTACCATTTAGTTTGAATTCTCAGTCAATACCTTCGAAAATTCATAACAATTGTATAATCAATCTATTCTTAAATCTGTCTTCGATTATACAATATCTAAGGTAGTACAAACACCATATCTGAATCATATACAGTTCTAACAACATCATAAATTCAATTCTTGTCTAAACGTAATAAAACTTACGTCCTTGTGTAGCCTGTAGCGAGAGGAGTTCAGAACTGAAGTCGGATTTCAATTTGGATAGACGGTTCGCTCGCAATTCAATTTCTAAAATCAAGAACAAAACCTTCCTCCCATTTCTCGATTTTTCCTCTAAAATCTGAAGGAAAACGAGCTCTATATATATATATATACCTACACTTACATGCAGCAAAGCACTTGGCTCGTCCCTCGCGCAACACGTCTCGCGCATATGCGCGACAATCATCGGCGCATATGCGCGAGACACAAATCTGTGGCGCGTGTCTCGGCAGCATCTTCCGCGCATATGCACGCCATCTTTCGCGCATGTGCGCCACAGCCTCTGGACGCTCCGCGCATGTGCGCGCGTTATCTCGCGCAGGTGCGCGCAGGGTTCTGCCATCTCCGCGCATGTGCGCGACTTCATCCGCGCATGTGCGCGCATGTCTCGGCCACTTCCGCGCATGTGCGCGACTTCCTCCGCGCATGTGCGCGCATGCCTCGGCCACTCTCGCGCACGCTCCACGCGCATGTGCGCCCTCTCACTTCTTGCACACATATTTCACACCTTTTTCATGTGTTCTAGTCCGATCCGTTCCGTCTATAATCATCTTGATTAATTCTATAAATCATTTCAGATTAATCTCAGATTACTGTAATCATATCCAAATCATTTAAGATTACGGTAATTGAATTCTCGGGCATTAATATGTCTGTAGGTCATTCTGTATGGGATGAAACAAGATGATTTGGTCAATCTGTCGATAACGACCCAAATCGCATCACAGCCTCGGGAAGATCGGGGTAACTTCGTCACAAAATCCATGGAAATGTGATCTGATTTCCATTCAGGAATAGACAAACTCTGAAGTAACCCTCCGGGCTTCTTCCTCTCGGCCTTCACCTGTTGGCAGTTTAAGCATTTAGACACATACTCTGCGATGTCTGACTTCATCTGTTTCCACCAGAACTGTGTCTTCAGATCATTGTACATCTTCCTGCCACCAGGATGAATGCTGAACCGACTACAGTGTGCATCGGACATAATCTGATGCTTCAAATCTGAAACATTTGGCACAACAAGATGGTTATTGACGTACAAAACATGCTCACGCACCTGATATTCTGACAAATGCTCTGATCTGACCATTTGAATCGATCTTTGCACATTCTGATCTGTTCTTTGTGCTTCTTTGATCCTCCGGATCAGGTCTGGCTCCGCTTGAATAATAGCGAGTCGTAGTGGCTTCTTATCTGTATCAAATTCTAATCCAGAGAAACAGCAATTTTCAACGAGTTTTGTGACACCTATCGTCGATAAGGATAGGGAAAAAACCTTTCGACTCAAGGCATCTGCCGCTGCATTCAACTTTCCTGGATAATATTTGATCTCACAATCAAAGTCTTTCAATAGATCAAGC
This sequence comes from Primulina eburnea, assembly GCF_022965805.1. NCBI lineage: Eukaryota > Viridiplantae > Streptophyta > Magnoliopsida > Lamiales > Gesneriaceae > Primulina > Primulina eburnea. Next base: position 13,408,376 of record NC_133113.1, on the reverse strand, counting down.
CATCTACGCTGTCTCATGTTCAACTCCGACTGAGAGAACAAGTACTTTAGGCTTTTATGGTCTGAATAGATCTCAAATTTCTCGCCATAAAGATAATGACACCAGATCTTTAATGCAAATACGATAGCCGCCAATTCAAGATCATGAATGGGGTATCGAGTCTCGTGAGTCTTCAACTGTCTTGAGGCATAAGCGACCACATGACCTCGCTGCATAAGAACACATCCCAAACCTCTGTGAGAGGCATCACAATATACAACGAAATTACCCGTAACTGAAGGAATCATCAAGACAGGTGCACTGGTCAGCCTCTTCTTCAATTCTAGAAAGCTCGACTCACACTCCTCAGACCATAGGAATGGCGCATTATTCTATGTCAATTGTGTGATTGGCTTGGCAATTCGGGAGAAATCTTGGATGAATCGTCTATAGTATCCTGCTAGACCCATGAAACTGCGTATCTCTGGCACGGAAGTCGGTCTCGGCCAACAGATCACAGCTTCCACTTTACTCAGATCTACAGAAATACCATCTCCAGATATGATATGTCCCAAAAAGACAACTCGATTCAACCAAAATTCACACTTTGACAATTTGGCATACAATCTTTCATTTCTCAGTGTCTGCAACACAATTCTGAGATGTTCTGCATGCTCATTCCTGTTCTTAGAATACACCAGAATGTCGTCGATAAAGACAATAACAAAATCATCCAAATACCTCTGAAAGATTTGATTCATCAGTCCCATAAATACCGCCGGAGCATTTGTTAAACCAAAAGGCATGACAATAAATTCGTAATGTCCATACCTATGTTCGAAATGCTGTTTTCGGTATGTCTACATCTCGAACTCGAAGCTGATGATATCCGGATCGCAAGTCAATCTTTGAATACACAGAGGATCCCTGCAACTGATCAAATAAATCATCAATCATAGGCAAAGGATATTTATTCTTGATCGTTGCCTTATTCAGTTGCCGGTAATCGATACACAACCGCATCGATCCATCTTTCTTTCGCACGAATAGCACCGGAGCACCCGAAGGAGATACACTAGGTCTGATTTATCCCTTGGCTAGAAGATCTTCCAACTGTGCCTTTAATTCTTTCAACTCTATCGGTGCCATCCTATACGGAGCTCTCGAAATAGGAGTGGTACCTGGAATCAAATCAATACTAAAATCTACCTCTCGCACCGGAGGTAACCCTGGAATATCCTCTAGAAACACATCTGCAAATTCCCGTACTACTGGCAAATCTGCCAATGTCGGGCTAGATTTCTGTACATATACAGCATACACAAGGAACCCATCTGCTCCTTTCTGTAACAACTTATTCATAGACAAAGCTGAAATCAAGGGAATCCGAGATCTGGAACCCTTTCCGTAGAATTTCCACTCGTCTGTCATTTCTGGTCTGAATCTGACAATCTTGTGGAAACAATCCACGGTGGCTCTGTACTTTGTTAACATGTCAATTCCAACAATACAATCAAAATCATCTAACCCGAGTACTATGCAATCTAGATCAATTTCATGACCCTCAAACCATAAGATGCAATGTCTATGAAAGCGGACCGGTTACGGTGGCCGGAAGCGCAACGGAAGCACAAAAATCGAATTTTTGAGGAAAATTTTCGGCCACCATAGTATTGTGCAATATTTACAATAAAAACACATTCATAGGGTGTTTTAGAATTTTTTACCTATCAATCTTTAAAAGATTGATTGTGGCTCCAACTTTGTTGTCAAACAACAAAGCTCTTCAAGGCATGAAGATCTACAAGCTCCTCCTCCAAATCCTTGAATCTTTCCTTCAAATTAGGCCCACCACCAACTATGTAGATCCCCTCTTAATTTGCACTAGAAAACTAAGAGGATTTTTCAAAGAAAAGTGTAGTGTTCCTCAACAAATTGAAGAACACAAAAATGGAGAAAAATGGAGAGAAATGGGAGCAATGTTTTCGGCCATCACAAGTGGGAGGGAAGGAAGAATGAATTAATTTTCTTGTCTTGGTTGTGAGAAAAGCAAAAAGCAAAAAGGTGCATGCCTTGCATTATTTTAATAAAAAGTAATCTCCAACCCTTCACCTCCCATGCATGCATATAATATAGTTTTTAATCAAATTAAAAACTTTGGACTAAATTTAATTATCTCAAACATATTTGAGACTATTTAAACATTACTTGAATTTACCCAAGTCCCACTAGTTAAATAATTATTTTAATTGAGCTCTACAAGACTCAATATTATTTAATTAATTCAACACTTGAATTAATTTAATTATTTAGACTCTACTAGGTCTACTAGTGTTTAATTAATTCAACACTTGAATTAATTTAATTGAGTCCCCAATAATGTTTATGAAAATCACAATTTTCAACTACATTATTTACTTGGCCAAATTTTAATCTTAGGAACACTTCCATAAATCAAAATTTACATTTCTCTCATAGAAGTCATACTTCTATTTTTCTTTGCACTTATAAACTCATTTATAAGTCGTTCAACACATTGAACTATTTTCTCCTTTATAGAAGTCATACTTCTAATTTTTCTTTATGCTTATAAACTCCTTTATAAGCCGTTCAACACATTGAACTATTTTACTTCTCAACGGGATCTAGAAAGCTAGTACTTGTGTGGCCCTCAATGGTTCATTGATACAACTAGCCGTGTGTTCACATCTCCATGTGATTCGGACTAAACATGTCCTTATTCGAGCATACCCCAATTGCTCCATTCTTACTTATCAACACCTTGATAATAAGAACCTCAGAACACAAGTCTGATAGTACCCAACCAATCACGTTAAACGCCTAGCAGCATCGCTTACGTGATTCCCTAGGTATCACATGATAGTGCCTGCAAGAACCATTCAATTATGGTTAGCGTACAGTACGGTCCCTTCAACTCATATATCCCGATCGATTCGACAACCATTGGTTTATCGAGAGTTGTCCATGAATCGATACTATGTGTCATGTTGTAGTTGCATCAATGGTGTAATCTATGAAACCCCTTTCATAATTACAACCATACTCTGGCCAGAGATTTCAACCTACATACACATGATAACACATAGGATATCCATACCCGAAGGTAAGCGGTGAATCCCCGACTACAATGCATCGACTCCTATGTGTTTCGACAGATCACCCAACCTTGCCACCCGATGACCCCATGAGAGTCTCAATGTTGTCCCGGGTCATAAGGACTAATTCTGTACAACCATAAACCATGACTTTTCCACTCGATAAGTGAGAACCTCTTGGAAAGTCCTTTTATGGAGGGTTGTTCAGTGCACTCTACAAGGAGCACCTATCTGCATGTTCGGACATCACAATGTCCCCTAACAATGAAACATGGTACTCAAATCGCAGATACTAGTCTCTAACTCGAGCGGCCTATATCCTTCTTAGTGGCGGCTGAATCGACTAGGAACCGTTTAGAATATACAGTATTACAAATATGAGTTTCATGATACTCATCATATGAGCATCTCATATTTTTTCTACTATTTGTATATTCAAGGGCTTTATCTATGCAACTAGCATGGGTATACAGATAAAGATTTGCCAAAATAATAATTTCAAACATTATTAAAATAAAGATTGCTTATACATAGAGTTTCATTGTGAACACTCGGCCAACACTTGGCTCGACGGGCACCTACTCTAACAATCTCCCACTTGCACTAGAGCCAACTACCCATATGCATCAAACACATTGATTCGCGATGCTTGTCGAATAATGGTCCAGGTAAAGGCTTAGCTAGTGGATCAACAACATTATCGGCGGAGCCGACTTTGTCAAAAGACACTTCTCCTCTTTCCACAATCTCTCCGAGGATGTGGTACTTTCTCAATACTAGTTTGGATTTCTGATGAGACCTAGGCTCCTTTGCTTGAGCTGTAGCTCCCGTGTTGTCACACAACACCGGGACAGGAGCAACTCCATTAGGAATGACGTCCAACTCTTAGACGAAATTCCTTATCCAAACAGCCTCCCTTGCTGCATCTGATGCAGCAATGTATTCGGCCTCTGTGCTGGAATCCGTAATATTGTCTTGCTTGGAACTCTTCCAAGAGACAGCAGCACCGTTGAGCATGAATACAAACCTAGAGGTTGACTTTGAGTTATCGATATTGCTTTGGAAGCTAGTGTCGGTATAGCCTTCCAATTTCAGTTCTCTACCCCATAGACCAAGAACAACTTATTGGTCCTTCTCAACTACTTGAGGATGTCTTTCAAAGCTTTCAGGTGTGGAAGACCAGGGTTCGATTGATATCCTTTCACTACACATAGTGCAAACGCCACGTCAGGACGTGTAGATATCATCCCATACATGATATTACCAATTTCCGAAGCATACGGAATGCGTGTCATCGCCACTATCTCTGCATCTGTCTTGGGAGACAGACTTGGATAGGGACACGCCATGACACATTGGTAGATGTCCTCTCATGGACTCATCCATCGAGAACCGCTTCACGATGGTATCATTGTATGTGGACTGGGTGAGACCAAGCCATCTTTTCGATCTATCTCTATAGATCTGTATCCCAATACAAAAGATGCTTCACCCAAGTCCTGCATCGAGAACTTACTCGCTAACCATATCTTAGTTGATTGCAACATTCCTACATCATTCCCAATTAGTAGAATGTCATCGACATACAACACCAGGAATGTCGCAACACTCCCACTGACCCTCTTATACATATAGGGTCCCTCATGATTCTTAGTAAATCAAACTCTTTGATTGTACTATCGAATCTAAGGTTCCAACTCCTTGATGCCTGCTTTAGATCATTAATAGATCTCTAAAGTTTGCATACCATATGCTCACTTCCGATAGATGTAAACCCTTCAGGTTGAGACATGTAAATCACTTTCTTAAAATCCCCATTAAGAAAGACTGTCTTAACATCCATCTGCCATATCTCATAGTCATACCATGCAGCTATGGCTAGCAAAATCCTTATGGACTTGAACATTGCGACTGGGGAAAAGGTTTCCTCAAAGTCAACTCCTTGTCTTTGAGTATATACTTTTGCCACCAATCGCGCCTTGAAGGTCAATACCTTCCCATCCGCCCAAGTCCCTATGGGAACCTTTCCTCAGGTGGATCTATAAGATCCCACACTTGGTTCGAATGCATGGAATTCAACTCAGATTCCATAGCTTCAAGCCATTTGGATGAATCGGCATCAGATAACGCTTCCTTGAAGGTCCTTGGATCACATCCATGGTTAGGCTCATCATGGCCCTCTTCAAGAAGCTGACCATACCTCATAGGTGGTCTCGAGACTTTCTCGAATCTTTTAGGAGCTTGTATCTCCTCACTTGGCTCATCGGGTGTGGGTTCTATAATTGCGGGTTTCTCTCGAACTTCTTCGAGTTCTATCATCTCCCTTTTTCTATCCAATAGAAAATCCTTTTCCAAAAAGGTAGCATTCCTAGAAACAAACACCTTTGTTTCTTGGGGATGATAGAAATGATATCCAACTGAATTTCTTGGATATCCCACAAAAAATAGATTGATAATCCAATTTATCTCCCACTACCTGCTTCACATAAGCAGGGCTCCCATATTCTAAGATAAGAATATTTGGGAGGCTTAGCCATCCATATCTCATATGGTGTCTGCCTTTGAATGGACATTTAGTGGAATATCTTTCAATTTTAAGTTATAGAGATCGTTTTCAAGTTCAACAGTACCAATCAAACATTCATTCATGTAAATGTTGCAAACACCTTTGCAAAATAAACAAGAATATCCATTTTTATCACCATAGAAATGGAAACAATGTTTTTAACAAAATTATGTACAAACAAAACATCTCTTAAAATTAACTTAAAATCATTGTTCAACAATAAGTAAACATCTTCAATAGCCTTGGCAGCAACTCTTGCTCCATTGCCCATCCTCAAGAAGGTCACACCTTCCTTAAGCTTCCTACTTCTTCCCATCACCTGTAACCCATTACAGAGATGTGAGTCATAACCGGTGTAAGGTCCGAGATTATAGAAATGATATTATTTTAAACCGAGATTATATCATGTTAATCCGAGATTATTTAATTTACGAATTTTGGAATGATGAATTAAATTCCACGATTTTTGTCATTAAGTAGGATTGAAATGGAATTAAAAAGAGTTGTGAGGACCAAATTGCAAATAATAAAGACTTCAAGGTCTAAAGTGCAATTATGGGAATTGGAGGACACTTGGCACACCATGCATGAGATATATATATATAAATTGTAAATTCCCTTCATTTCCACCAAGACATGATCGAGAATTCAGAGGAAAGTTTCCTCAATTTATTCGTACCATACGTTGTGATTTTGGCAAATCCGTTTATCCGATTTTTGATCCGAACATAGTACTGTACTCCTCTCGACACGAGCTACAACTGGACGTAAGTTTTATTGAGTTCTGTTATCATTTGAAATTATGATATTGGAAGAATTATTGTTTGATCAATATTATGTGTTCTGGGAATACTAGACATCGTAGAATCGAAGTCAGATCGAAGAACAGATTGATTATGGAATTGTTATGATTTTTCAGATTATATTAATGGAAATTGAATAGATTTGGATTATAGACTGATTACAAATTGTATCGAATATGGGTTATGATTTGTAATTAATATCTGGTGATATGGTATTGACGGGAAACTGAGATTGTGCCGTTATGCCGCTGATTTGAGTTAATTCAGATTAATCAGATTCAGAGTTGAATTGAGAATAAAATATTGATATTATGATTATTGATATGTCGTTTCAGATTTACAGAGACAGTCTTGAGTTCAGAACTTCGATTGCTTTAGACCGAGACTATAAACGAAAGGTATAAATTAATGGTGAGTTGGGATTGCACAACTCGAGGGAGGTTTGACTCGAGTTTCCCTAAATCACATACTTTACCTTATTGCATTGATATTTGCATTAAGTTGATTGATGTACTTGTTCTCTTGATATTAGATGACAGGTATTAGACGAGTTATCTTGTGACAGAAGTGCCGGATAGTGGTGGTATCGCCACGGCACATTGCACGATGTCTCAAGATAGGATATTGACAATAGAGCTACAGTCCTTGACGGTTAGGTCAGGACACTGGATGTTTGGTTATATCGAGTAATGGAATCTATTACGGAATTCGATATAGGAATACCATATTTGGTTATATCGAGTAAAGGGTATTGGAATTCTTCTATTACGGAATTCGATATAGGAATACCAGGGCACTGGTTATATCGAGTAATAGAGATTATGGTTCCATCCTTTACGGAATTCGATATAGGAATACCACATCTGGAAACCGGGATCCCTAGACTAGGATTGAGTCTAGTCTAAAACGTGGAGTCACGAGCTTGAGTGACAGTTATATTGATTGATATTTATTGATGTTGATTATGTTCCTGAATATGGTTCATGTCCTTTTATGTTCCGGATATTGGTACATATTTAGAATAGAAATTATTCTTGATACTGATCAGGTTCCAGATGTTGGTCCATGTTTAGAATAGGAGTTATTCTTGATATTGATTATGTTCCTGATATTGGTACATGTTTAGAATAGAAGTTATTCTTGAGATTGATTGTGTTCCGGATGTTAGTACATGTTTAGAATAGAAGTTATTCTTGATATGGAGTATGTGCCTGATATTGGTATATGGTTAGAATAGAAGTTATTCTTGATATTGATTATGTTCCGGATAAGGGTAAATGTTTAGAATATGAATTATTCTTGATATTGATTATGTTCCTGAATAGGATACATGTTTAGAACTTGATTTAGTATTATATTGATTCATGTTCTGATTTGATACATGTGAGGATTATCCGTTATATGCTTTTATATTGTTTATATGATTGCATGTATACATGATTTATACTGAGAATGTAATTCTCACCGGAGTTATCCGGCTGTTGTCTTGTCTGTATGTGTGCATGGCAACAGGTGGGATAGGAGCGGGGTCAAGACGAGAACGAGGCTGGATTAGATAGCGTGGAGATCCGGGCTTCAGAAGCAACTTAGGATTCAGCACCGACATGTAGTTGAACCTAGTTGGATTATTGTAGATGACATCAGATTTGTATGTTCATGTTTAACATTTAATTTGATTTTAATTACAATACGTTTCCGCTTTGCCTTTTAAAAGAAAAATTTTTAGACCTTGTTTATTATGAATGATTAAATATTCCTAAAGACGATTAAGGAATGGATTAGCGTCCGGGTCCCCACAACCGGTATCTAATACCCAAGAAGTAGAGTTAATTGAAATGTTTACTTCAATTTAGAACATACCGTTTCCAGAACTTTTCTGGGCAAGATATTCTTTGCAATTACGCCTCCAATGTCCAGGCTTTTTGCAGTGATGACATACATCATCAGTCTTGTCAGCCTTAACTGGTCTGGCTGCCTCAACGGGATTCGGAGATTGCCTAAACAGGGGCACGTTCTTCTTGGGACGTTGGAAAGAACTCTTCTTTCCCTTCCCATGTGGATCAATCTTCGTACCAGATGAAGAACCCACATAAAGAACCAACTTCTCTTTCTTGATGGTGGATTCAAACGTAACAAGCATGTTTACCAACTCCTCAAGGGTCGGTTCCATCTTGTTCATGTTGAAGTTCACCACAAAAGGATCAAATGAGCTAGGCAGCAATAACAGCAACACGTCGGTGGTCAACTCCGAAGGCAAGATCAGATCCATGCCAACGAGCTTGTCCACGAGCCCGATCACCTTTAGGCCATGCTCATGGACCGAGGTCCCATCTCGCATGCGCAAATTGATCAGCTCCTTGACGATAGCATGCCTGAGAGGACGCGTTTGCTCTCCAAAGAGCTCCTTGAGGTGCAAATGAATGTCAGCAGCACTCTTTGCACCCTCAAAACGCCTCTGCAGCTCATCATTCATAGAAGTCAGCATATAACACCTGGGTATCAAGTCATGGTCACACCATTCCTTGTAAGCCTGCAATTCCTCAGGATTGCAGTCAGTCGGAGCCTCAACAGGGGGCGACTCAGTCAGTGTATATGCTACCCTTTCCGAATTGAAGACGATTTTTAGGTTTCTTAGCCAAGTGAGGTAATTAGGTCCAGTTAATATGTGTTTGTCGAGTATTACGGATATCGGATTGCGAATCGAAGACATTGTCAATTTGTACTGAAAAGTAAAAAACAGATAAATGTTGATGACTATTTTAAAATATTTAGTAAGATATGAAGTTTGTACTTTTACTTCATAAATATTTGCTCCCACTGTTTTGACATTTTCACTACCCTCTAGTGAAAACGGGAAACACTTTCCTCAGAAGGTACGTAAGGTCCAATTAGCGAATTGTGATCCCGAATAATATCAGCCAATCACAATTCCTAAAAGGTAGTTTCCAATTGCATCACAATGCAACCCTCTACGTAAACTTTTGTCTCATGTTTGATTAGGACCCAATAATATGACGTCGTTCATCTTTACGTGTCAAGCCTTACCCATCGATGTTGAACCTTAATGGACGGTCGCCATGAGTTCCCCCAATAATATGAGCCGAAATCATGGGAGTTCCACGTAATTCACATCACTATGTCAATGGATGTCACAGCTTTCCGGCACCCAGGGCCCCCGCAATAATATGAGCCGAGCCCCGAGTACGGGTAGCGTTCATCATCCACCCATTGTCGATGGAAGACAAGGAAATTATAAACAAATTTATAATTCCCCTTTTCGGGCTTGATATTAATTTTGAATCTTATTCAAAATGAGGGTTTTTTAATTTTGAAAGGTCTCGTCATTAATTTTATTTTAAAAGCTCGCCATGTTTGATCGTATGTTTGCCGGATTCATGCAACTTTGTTATTATAATAATAATAACGCACATACTCATTATTTATAACATATCATACATATATTATAAATAGAAAACAATACAAGGATGATCAATCGCCCCAAAACTAATGGCCCGTGTGAGCTAAACACGGGCCTAGGTCCAATCCTAGGGTAAATGCACGGGATGCAATGCAACTATATTATTACATTAGCATCCAATATTACATGTCTTCGATCTTCATAATCACCAAGGCCACCATCTTCCAATCTTGATCTTCCACTATTCTAATATTTACAATTAAATATCCATGGCACATAGGGATACATCTCATGGGGTGGGAACGGGCCATAAACCAAGCCCACTTTAAATTGATAATTATTACAATCATACAACACAAATATCCTAGCATACACCTAGCAAATTGGGCTTGGGCTTTTGATCATCCTTCATGCATAATATCACATATCATACACCATCAATTAACAAAGTATACAAACACCTTTGTCTACTTTCAAATTAATTTATTTATAATCGAATTTCTTGTAAATCACAATTTACTATAAATAATTAAAGTCCTACTTCAATTATTTATTTTATGAGAAAATATATGCAACAATTGTAAATTTAAACTTAAGAGCCCAAAATTCATTTTTCACCAAAAATACTTTGGCCCATTTAAATTTCACAAAATATGTTGACCATCTAATGACCCAACAACACAAGGCCCATGACACTATGATTGTCCAAAACACTTTTGGAAACCCTAGTCGTCATCGCCGTCGCCGGAGCTCTGTCGCCGGATTCCGGCAACACAATTTTTTTTTTTTTTAAAAAAACTGTAACATTTCGGGCTGCCCCTCGGGCTGCCCCTTGCTGCCCGAAATTCTCGGGCAGCCCCTCGGGCTGCCCGAATAATATTTTTTTTGCTACAAAAATTTCGGCCCTTGTGTATCTTTGCAAGAAATATTTCTCAAGCGGTTAGAAATCGATCTCAACATAATATTATGTAAATATTACACAAAAACCTTAACCTAAGCTCGGATACCACTTGAAAGCGGACCGGTTACGGTGGCCGGAAGCGCAACGGAAGCACAAAAATCGAATTTTTGAGGAAAATTTTCGGCCACCATAGTATTGTGCAATATTTACAATAAAAACACATTCATAGGGTGTTTTAGAATTTTTTACCTATCAATCTTTAAAAGATTGATTGTGGCTCCAACTTTGTTGTCAAACAACAAAGCTCTTCAAGGCATGAAGATCTACAAGCTCCTCTTCCAAGTCCTTGAATCATTCCTTCAAATTAGGCCCACCACCAACTAGGTAGATCCCCTCTTAATTTGCACTAGAAAACTAAGAGGATTTTTCAAAGAAAAGTGTAGTGTTCCTCAACAAATTGAAGAACACAAAAATGGAGAAAAATGGTGAGAAATGGGAGCAATGTTTTCGGCCATCACAAGTGGGAGGGAAGGAAGAATGAATTAATTTTCTTGTCTTGGTTGTGAGAAAAGCAAAAAGAAAAAAGGTGCATGCCTTGCATTATTTTAATAAAAAGTAATCTCAAACCCCTCACCTCCCATGCATGCATATAATATAGTTTTTAATCAAATTAAAAACTTTGGACTAAATTTAATTATCTCAAACATATTTGAGACTATTTAAACATTACTTGAATTTACCCAAGTCCCACTAGTTAAATAATTATTTTAATTGAGCTCTACAAGACTCAATATTATTTAATTAATTCAACACTTGAATTAATTTAATTATTTAGACTCTACTAGGTCTACTAGTGTTTAATTAATTCAACACTTGAATTAATTTAATTTAGTCCCCAATAATGTTTATGAAAATCACAATTTTCAACTACATTATTTACTTGGCCAAATTTTAATCTTAGAAACACTTCCATAAATCAAAATTTATATTTCTCTCATAGAATTCATACTTCTATTTTTCTTTGCACTTATAAACTCATTTATAAGTCGTTCAACACATTGAACTATTTTCTCCTTTATAGAAGTCATACTTCTAATTTTTCTTTATGCTTATAAACTCCTTTATAAGCCGTTCAACACATTGAACTATTTTACTTCTCAACGGGATCTAGAAAGCTAGTACTTGTGTGGCCCTCAATGGTTCATTGATACAACTAGCCGTGTGTTCACATCTCCATGTGATTCGGACTAAACATGTCCTTATTCGAGCATAACCCAATTGCTCCATTCTTACTTATCAACACCTTGATAATAAGAACGTCAGAACTCAAGTCTGATAGTACCCAACCAATCACGTTAAACGCCTAGCAGCATCGCTTACGTGATTCCCTAGGTATCACATGATAGTGCCTGCAAGAACCATTCAATTATGGTTAGCGTACAGTACGGTCCCTTCAACTCATATATCCCGAACGATTCGACAACCATTGGTTTATCGAGAGTTGTCCATGAATCGATATTATGTGTCATGTTGTAGTTGCATCAATGGTGTAATCTATGAAACCCCTTTCATAATTACAACCATACTCTGGCCAGAGATTTCAACCTACATACACATGATAACACATAGGATATCCATACCCGAAGGTAAGCGGTGAATCCCCGACTACAATGCATCGAATCCTATGTGTTTCGACAGAACACCCAACCTTGCCACCCGATGACCCCATGAGAGTCGGTAAACAAGTCAAAGTGTAATTCTAGCACATTGAGTCTCAATGTTGTCCCGGGTCATAAGGACTAATTCTGTACAACCATAAACCAGGACTTTTCCACTCGATAAGTTCGAACCACTTGGAAAGTCCTTTTATGGAGGGTTGTTCAGTGCACTCTACAAGGAGCACCTATCTGCATGTTCGGACATCACAATGTCCCCTACCAATGAAACATGGTACTCACATCGCAGATACTAGTCTCTAACTCGAGCGGCCTATATCCTTCTTAGTGGCGGCTGAATCGACTAGGAACCGTTTAGAATATACAGTATTACAAATATGAGTTTCATGATACTCATCATATGAGCATCTCATATTCTTTCTACTATTTGTATATTCAAGGGCTTTATCTATGCAACTAGCATGGGTATACAGATAAAGATTTGCCAAAATAATAATTTCAAACATTATTAAAATAAAAATTGCTTATACATAGAGTTTCATTGTGAACACTCGGCCAACACTTGGCTCGACGGGCACCTACTCTAACAGTCTAACCGTGGTCACAGCTATCAAACCACTTCCCAACGGAGAAGTAATAGACACAACATCTAACAAAGACTTAACAGGCAAGGAATGCAATAATGCAAATCGTTCTGATATGAATGTATGCGATGCGCCCGTATCTATCAATATATAAGCAGGATAACCGCAAATAGAACAGTTACCTGCAATGAAATCATCTGGGGCATCTTGTGCTTGCTCCTCGGTCAACACAAACACTTGAGCCTGTTGTCGGGTCGGCTGGCTCCCGGTCTGACCACCTCTGGCTCGAGGCTGGGTCTGTGCAGGTGGCGGCTGAAATGAGTGAACAGATGAAACTTGCCTCTCAGGCTGAGTCACTGAGGCAGACGACCCTGCAGCCTGGAATCTCGATGCACCACTTCTCTGAGGACAGACCTTGGCATAATGCCCCGGTTGCTTGCATATGTTACACCTGCCCACTACACCCTGACACTGTTCTGTGGCATGCTTACCTCCACACGTACTGCAATATCCACTCATCGCCTCTACACCCTGGCCAGGACCTCTCTGTCTTGACCCGCTGGAGCTCGACGAACTGCTCCCTGCCTTCTTAAACTGTTTGCCCTTTGCTTTTAACGGATCCTTCCGCCCGCTGCTACTACCACCGATATCAAATCTAGGAGGATGTTGTGTTGGAGGTAGTGGCGGTCTCGGACTCGGAGCAACATATGGAACACTCCGTTGTCTCAGCAACCCTGCTTCTGCTCCTTTGGCACGGTTCAATGCTTCAGCGAAATTATTGGGTCTCCCAGTATTAACCAATGTAAAGACATCAGGATTTAAGCCGTTTATAAACTGATCTGCCACGGCCTCATCACTACCTGAAACATGAGGTGCAAAGCGAAGCAAAGAAGAAAATTTAGCAACGTACTCTTCAATGTTCAATTGCCCTTGCCTCAGGTTTGCAAATTCAGCGCCTTTATCTTTGCGATAGGATACAGGGAAAAATCGCTGATAGAACTCCGTCTTGAATGCTTTCCATGTAACCTCGGTGCCACGCTGTTCTAGTGCTCTCCTTATATTCACCCACCAATACTTAGCCACATCTTGCAGTTGATGGCCAATGAGTTTCACTCGCTTCTCGTCACTATATTCCAGAGACTCGAATAACATTTCGATATCCTCCAACCAGCTTTCACATTCGATTGCATTTTATGTACCCTTTAAGATCGGTGGTCGGAATGACTGGAATCGCTTTAATAGAGTCTCCATGGGCGTAGCAGTGACATCAATCGTATCTCCGGATGTGCTACCCTGTTCTGGCGCTGGTGGTCGTACTGGCACAACTGCTCTTCTAGGATGCATGTATCTAATAATCCAACTGATTAGAATACAAGATATACAACTGTCTCAGCCCTCCTCTAGTCAGTTACCTCTGATCTAGAATCGGTTCTGATTCAGTTTATTACACGCTGTAATCAATCAAATAACAAACAACATGTAATAAAGAAAGCAATAAACATGCTAGCACATCATAAGCAAGGAAGAAGACTCGATCTACCCCGCTCATTCTATCTTATCTCAGTCTACAGAACCTACGGCTCTGATACCACCTGTTGTTGGGACCCGGGCTCTAACTTTTTCTTTGGGATTCAATGGATCGTTAATATAAAAGTGGGTCAAATTTTTCGCTTTTCAACACTACATCTAATGTATATAAACAAACATAAATTCTTTATTGAAATTACAAACATAAGATACAAACATGTCTTGTTCCATTCTTATTTACCAACTAGTAATTAAATACAGTACATGATAAAAGTACAACTACTAGTCATTCTGCTAAGCCCGAGATCACCACGCTATGTCCATCTCTCATCCTCTGCGTGACCCAGATCCTGCCCCACCTGTTGTTATGCACACATACAGACATAACAACAGCCGGAAACTCCGGTGAGAACAAATCCCAGTATAAACATGTATACATGCATATAATCAATTAAACATGAAACATGCTATCATGAATGACATCATATGTACATGCAATGCAATGTGAATCAAACCATGTCTGGACTCGACTCGACTAGAACTCTAGGGATCTCGGTGTGAATAAGACGTCAATGGCTGTCACCTACCCTCCCACTCGGGGTGACTGTACGTCTTATTCCTAGACTTCGGTCTGAGCTGTATCAACGACTACAATAGGAGTCAGGGCTGCTCCTAAGCTGAGATACACCGAACATCTATGTATTTTACAATGCCTGTCAAATGACTCTCCTATCTTAAATGCAATGACTATCAACCTGTAACAAAGCATGCTCATATTCATATCTGAATATCACAATAATCTTACATGCTTGAATACATTTCTATAATCAAAGCATAATCGTGTAACAAGATTTGAATATAATTCTATAAACAAGTCATAAACATGTTACAATTAAATACAACCAATTCTAGTATGTGATTTTGATTTGGGAAACTCAAATAATATCTTATTTGAGTTGTAGCTTCCCAAACAACATGATTTATACCTTTCGTCGTACAATATCTGTCGATGTCAAAACCTCGATGTCAAAGTCGTCGACACCAATCTGAAATAGCAATGTGATATGCATTCTATCAATATATATATATTACATCAAGTCCGGTACAAGTCATTATTTAATCTTGGTCCAATTCGGTAGCATAATGGCGTAGTTCTCGATACCGGTCATATCAACACAATATAATCAACCTAAGAACCATGTCGTCAATTTAATATTACACCATGTATCTACCAAGGTCTCAAAATCTGCATAATCTCATGTCCATATGTACTGAAATTCGAAACATTCACCTACGGTATCCGATAATCAATCTGATTGCAACTATATTATGCTTCACATATCAAGAACACAATATGGAGTTCAATTCATCATTTTTCCCAACACATAATTACCAAAACATGCTGGAATTGAATGAAACTTACATTACTTTGTAGCTAACACTGAGAGAAGCTCAAAACCGAACTCGGATTCAAGTTTGAATTGCTAAATCTTGCACATGGTTTAATCCAAAGATGGAAGAAGCTTGCACTTTCCTTGGAGCTCTCTCGGGGATCTTCAGCTGAGGAGAAGGGGAAATGAAGACACCTATATCATTTATGCATGGCAAGGACAAGTTCTTTAGTCTTTGAGTTACACGCATGACCGCGGGTGCGGTAGCTGTAAGGAGCGCGGGTGCGCCACGCTCTCGGCCATTCTATCCAAAAATGCAGAACATCGACCGCGGGTGTGGTCTCTGCAAGACCGCGGGTGCGGTCTTGTCACCGCAGGTGCGGTCTTGCTTCACCGCGGGTGCGGTGGTGCTACGGAAATTTTGGCCAACATACTGTCCATGCACAGCGGGTGCGGTGTCTACAAGTACCGCGGGTGCGGTATGGCTTCGGCCATGCTTGCTCAAAATTCCATAATTCATGCAATAGTTTATACTTTCATCTTATGACATGCATTC
Source organism: Primulina eburnea (assembly GCF_022965805.1). Taxonomy (NCBI): domain Eukaryota; kingdom Viridiplantae; phylum Streptophyta; class Magnoliopsida; order Lamiales; family Gesneriaceae; genus Primulina; species Primulina eburnea. The sequence goes on along the minus strand of NC_133113.1, from coordinate 13,391,859 downwards.
TCATATCTTCCGAGTCGTACGTCAATGAAGACTAATAATCTCGAGCCTTAATTAGTTGTATCAATGAACCATTGAGGGCCACACAAGTGCTGGCTTTCTAGATCCCGTTGAGAAGTAAAAATAGTTCAATGTTTTGAACGGCTTATAAAGGAGTTTATAAGCGTAAGGAAAATTAGAAGTATGACTTCTATAAAGGAGATAATAGTTCAATGTGTTGAACGGCTTATAAATGAGTTTATAAACGTAAAGAAAAATAGAAGTATGACTTCTATAAGAGAAATGTAAATTTTAATTTATGGAAGTGTTCCTAAATTAAAAGTTGGCCAATTGAATAATGTATTTGAAAATTGTGATTTTCATAAACATTTTTATGGACTAAATTAAATTAATTCAAGTGTTGAATTAATTAAACACTAGTGGACCTAGTAGAATCTAAATAATTAAATTAATTCAAGTGTTGAATTAATTAAATCATATTGAGTCTTGTAGAGCTCAATTTAAATTAATTATTTAACTAGTGGGACTTGGGTATATTCAAGTAATGTTTAATTAGTCTCAAATATGTTTGAGATAATCAAATTTAGTCCATGGTTTTTTTTATTTGTTAAAAAACCATATGATATATACATGCATGGGAGGTGAAGGGTTGGAGACAACTTTTTCAAATATCAAGGCATGGCATGCTACTTTTGTCTCTACTTTTTGCAAGACCAAGACAAATCTCCATCCCCTTCACTCCCAACTACAATGGCCGAAACTTAGAAGATTCTCCCTCATTTTTCTCTCAATTTTCTTCTTCAATTGTTGAGGAAAGAAATCACTTCTCTTTGAAAAATCTTCTTATTTTTCTAGTGCAAAATAAGAAGGGTTCTAGCTAGTTGGTGGTGGGTCTAATTTGAAGGAAAGATTTCAAGAACAAGGAAAGCTTGTAGAGGGTCTTGCCATTCAAGAGCTTAGTTGTTTGACAACTAAGTTGGAGCCATAATCAATCTCTTGAGATTGATAGGTACATTTCTTAACATCCTATGTATGACATATGTTTGTTATTGTTTTTGCTACACATTCTTGAGGTGGCCGAAAATTTTCTTGAGTAAAATTCGATTTTTGAACTTCCGTTGCGCTTCCGGTCACCGTAACCGATCCCCTTTCACTCTCATCATCTCCTCGACCCTGATCCTGTCCCACCTGTTGCCATGTGTTAGAGTAGGTGCCCGTCGAGACAAGTGTTGGCCGAGGGTTCATGTTTAACCTCTATGTATAAACAATCTTTATTTTAATAATATTTGAAATTATTATTTTGGCACTTCTTTATCTGTATACCCATGCTAGTTGCATAGATAAAGTCCTTGAATATACGAATAGTAGAAAGAATATGAGATGCTCATATGATGAGTATCATGAAATCATATTTGCAATACTGTATATTTTAAACAGTTCCTAGTCGATTCAGCCGCCGCTAAGAAAGATATAGGCTGCTCGAGTTCGAGACTAGTATCTGCGATGTGAGTACCATGTTTCATTGGTAGGGGACATTGTGATGTCCGAACATGCAGATAGGTGCTCCTTGTAGAGTGCACTGAACAACCCTCCATAAAAGACTTTCCAAGTGGTTCTCACTTATCGAGTGGAAACGTCCTAGTTTATGGTTGTACACCATTAGTCCTTATACCTGGGACAACATTGACACTATATGTGCTAGCATTACACTTTGACTTGTTTACCGACTCTCATGGGGTCATCAGGTGGCAAGGTTGGGTTTTTTGTCGAAACATATAGGAGTCGATGCACTGTAGTCGGGGATTCACCTCTTACCTTCGGGTATGGATATCCTATTTGATATCATGTGTATGTAGTATCGATTACACCATCGATGCAACTACGACAGGACACGTAGTATCGATTCATTAACAACTCTCGATAAACCAATGGTTGTCAAATCGATCGGGATATATGAGTTGAAGGGACCGTACTGTACGCTAACCATAATTGAATGTTTCTTGTAGGCACTATCATTTGATACCTAGGGAATCATGTAAGCGATGCTGCTAGGCGTTTAAATGGATTGGTTGGGTAATATTAGACTTGAGTTCTGACGTTCTTATTATCAAGGAGTTGATAATTAAGAATGGAGCAATTAGGGTATGCTCGTATAAGGACATGTTTATTCCGAATCACTTGGAGATGTAAACCCACAGCTAGTTGTATGAATGAACCATTGAGGGTCACAAAAGTGCTAACTTTCTAGATTCCGTTGAGAAGTAAAATAGTTCAATGTGTTGAACGACTTATAAATGAGTTTATAAGCATAAGGAAAAATAGAAGTATGACTTCTGTGAGAGAAATATAACTTTTAATTTATGGAAATTGTGACCCTCTGACCGGTTTTATTAAAATAACAGCGGAATTTAAATTTTTTTTTAAAATGGAAAAAAGGATTCAAAATACATTTCATATATAATCAAAAGTATACACATGATCAATAAAATGATATAACAAAAAGCAAAATATCATTCTTGTGATCATGTCCAAAATGCTTGCAAAAATAATCTTTTTCTTTCCATCTTGGTATGAATATGACTCCGGCCCACAATCAACGTCCCGGCTCGTCGCTCTTATCTGCATCACATGAAATAACTGAAATGAGTATAAAACTCAGCAAGTGGAACTCTTACATAGCAATGATACATAGCATACTCTAAAAATCATGACTTTGAAAAAATTAAATACCATCAACTCTAAAACATGAATAACATAGCAATATAACAATAAGATGATATTTCTCTTTTCTCTGCTGGATTGATGTCTATATAGTATCTCTGTCTCTGTACCTATATCCCATCGATATAAATCGACAAGTCTGAGGGATATAAGCCTATGGTCGTTGATCAATTAATTGCATGCAATCTCTGACTATGTATCTATCAATCCATAAACCATTTGAACTCTCTCTTTGGCATTTTATCAAACACTTTGAAGACTCTAATCTCTTGTATTTCATTTTTCACAATTGAGACATAAAATGCCTCCAATAATATACCACAAATGTATCAATACATAATCATGAATCAAATGAAGGGAATAACACATTAAAACCATTGAAATACAATACATATATTATCATGTGAGCACAAAGAATGAAATTCCACTTACAACACTTGGAACACTTGGTTCTAAACCTTTGGTTGAATCCCTACAACAATAAACCATAAATTACACCATCAAAATCTCAATAATCATAAACCCATATCAATTAATCCATAAAACCAACACAATCCACAAACCCAAGAGTTCTCCCAACACCAAAACCAAGGAATAACTAAACCAAAAGCTACCTTAACTTCTTTGAACCCAAAATAATTTAGTTCTCTCAACAACAATCCACCAAGAAGCTTGAATCAAAGAAAGGAATTGAAGAAAATGGAACCCTAGTTCACCCCTTGAGAGAAGAAATCGAGAATGAGGAGTATAAATGAGGAAATAAGAGTCTACACTTGCATTTAAACACTTAAAATCCGAAAACACGCTTCTACTGTTCATGCACCGCGGGTGCGCTCCAACATGCACCGCGCGTGCGGTGTGCCCTCGGCAAAACAATTAAAATTCTGAAACTGACGACCGTGGGTGCGCTCTGAAACTTACCGCGGGTGCGCTCTGGTGTCGGCCAATCCACCGCGGGTGCGCTGCACTAAGGACCGCGGGTGCGGTGAAGCTATGGGAAAATATCACAATTTCTGAAACCCGAGACCGCGGGTGCGGTGTCCTACATGACCGCGGGTGCGGTCCTCTCTGCATCCAACAACCAACTCTACGCAACAAAGATCGAATCTAAACTCTGATACAATACAACTACACATCAACTAATATCAACAACACCACAAAAAAATAATAACCAACAATACTATGACCCATAATCACAACTCTTAACATCTAAACCAAATAAACCATAAAAATACGAAAACTAAAATCGTACCGTTCACCAGGCTTGGCTATTACAATCTCCCCTCTTTAAGCGAATTTCGTCCTCGAAATTGACGTCACTGCAAAAACAACTCAGGATACTTCTCTTTCATCTCGTCCTATGGTTCCCACGTGGCCTCTTCGATCAAATGATTCCGCCAAAGGACTTTAACAATGCCGATCTCTTTGTTTCGCAACACTTTTACTCTACGATCCAGAATCTGGACCGGAATCTCTTGGTAAGTCAAATTCGGCGTTAAATCCAATGGCTCGTGGCGAAGAACATGGGAAGGATTTGCAATATATTTCTTGAGCATGGAGACATGAAAAACATTATGAACTCTGTCCAGATCTGGCGGTAGGGCTAACCTGTAAGCTCGATCACCAACTCTGTCCAAAATCTCAAATAAACCAATAAATCTCGGACTCAACTTTTCCTTCTTGCCAAACCGCATCACACCCTTGAGAGGTGCTATCTTCAAGAACACATGGTCGCCAACCTCAAACTGCAACGGTCTACGACTCACATCAGCATAGCTCTTCTGTCTTGACTGTGCTGTCTTCATCCTCTCCTGAATAACCGCAACAACATCAACTGTCTGTTGGACCAACTTTAGACCCAACATCTTCCTCTCACCAATCTCGTCCCAATAAAAGGGCAATCTACACTTCCTGCCATAAAGTGCTTCATACGGTGCCATGTCAATCATCGCTTGGTAATTGTTATTGTATGTGAACTCAACAAGAGGCAATTTGGAATCCCAGCTACCAAGATAATCGATAGTACAAGCTCTGAGCATATCCTCTAGAATCTGAATAACTCCCTTTGATTGACCGTCGCTCTGGGGATGATATGTTGTACTGAACGCAAACCATGAACCCATAGCTCTGTGCAAACTCTTCCAAAACTCTGAAGTAAATCAAGGGTCACGATCAGACACGATCGACACAGGAACACCATGATGTCTAACAATCTCTGCTATGTATTCTTCGGCATATTGGTTCATGGAATACTTCATCTTGACTGGGAGAAAATGCGCTGACTTGGTCAAGCGATCAACAATAACCCAAATAGAGTTAAAACCTTTTTGCGTTCTGGGAAGACCAGTCACGAAATCCATCGTAATATGCTCCCATTTCCATTGAGGAATCGGCAATGACAACAAAGTCCCAGCAGGTCTCTGGTTCTCAATCTTCACCTGCTGACAAGTTAGCCACTGAGAAATAAACATGGCAATATCTTTCTTCATAACTGGCCACCAATAGAGTCTACGAAGATCCTGATACATCTTGGTACTGCTTGGATGTATCGAATATGGCGCGGTATGTTCCTCTGTCAAGACGTCTCGCCGAATATCATCACCAGCAGGAACACAAATACGGCCTCTGAAGGTCACCAACCCATCTCCATTCAACCCAAACTCTGAATTACCCCTCTCCTCTGCTCTAGCTCTCATCTCTATCAACTGAACATCAATGGCCTACTCTCTACGGATCCTAGTCGTCAATGTAGCACGAATGACTGACGCTGAAAAATGAGCATTGGTCCCTGGAACCATCAAAGCTATCTCCTCTCTCTGCAAGTCTAACAACAATGGCTGCTGAATCATCAAACTCAAAGAAGAACTCGATTTACGGCTCAATGCATCTGCCACAACATTTTCTTTCCCTGGGTGGTAACTAATCGTCACATCATAATATTTGACAAGCTCTAACCACCGTCTCTGTCGCATATTGAGCTCCTTCTAAGAGAACAAATACTTCAAACTCTTGTGGTCCGTGAAAATTTCACACTTTTCGCCATACAAATAATGTCTCCAAATTTTCACGGCGAAAAACACAGCTTCCAGATCCAGATCGTGCGTAGGATAATTCTTCTCGTAGTCCTTCAACTGGCGAGAAGCATAGGCTACGAATTTACCACGTTGCATCAGCACTGCTCCAAGACCCTTCTTTGACGCATCGGTAAAAACAACAAAATCCTCTGAACCACTGGGCAATGCTAGTACAGGAGCTGTCGTCAACTTATCTTTCATCTCTTGGAATCCACTCTGACATTCATTGGACCACTCAAACTTCATAGTCTTCCTCGTCAGATTGGTTAACGGCAGGGCAACCTTGGAAAAATCTGAAATGAAACGACGATAATAACTCGCCAAACCAAGAAAACTGCGTACCTCTGATACCGTGGTAGGGATAGGCTATTTCTGAATCACCTCAATCTTCGTTGGATCAACAGCTATACCATCCTTCGAGACAACATGGCTTAAGAAAGAAATCTGCTCCAACCAGAACTCACATTTCTTCAACCTAGCATACAACCTCTTCTCTCTCAGCAACTGAAGAACAACTTTAAGGTGCTCTGCATGAAGCTCTCTGGTCTTGGAATAGATCAAAATGTCGTCGATGAAAACAATGACGAAGCTATCCAAATATGGCTTGAACACTCGGTTCATCAGGTCCATGAAGACTGAAGGAGCCTTGGTCAGACCAAAAGACATCACAAGAAATTCATAATGACCGTACCTGGTCTGAAACGCCGTCTTAGGGATATCAGACTCCCTAACTTTCAACTGATAATAGCCAGATCGCATATCAATCTTCGAAAACATTGTAGCCCCATGCAGCTGATCAAACAAATCATCTATCCGTGGCAACGGATATTTATTCTTGACAGTCACTATGTTGATCTCTATGTAATAAATGCAAAGACGTAATGATCCATCTTTCTTATTGACAAAAAGTACCGGAGCCCCCCAAGGCGAAGAACTCGGTCGAATAAAACCTTTATCCAAAAGATCTTGCAACTGCGTCTTCAACTCCTTCATCTCTGTAGGGGCCATTCTATACGGAGCCTTAGAAATAGGAACCGTACCTGGAACTAGATCAATCACAAACTCTACATCTCTGTCCGGCGGCAAACCGAGCACATCATCCTCAAATACATCGGAGAACTCCCTCACAACATCAATATCAACAATATTCAATTTAACCATTTTATCCACATCCACAATAATCGAAGCCAGAAACCCATCACAACCTCTAAACAGCAACTTCTTAGCCTCAAGACACGAAATAAAAGGAAGGACTAGCAAAGTACCTGTACTGGCGAGCATAACTTCCTTATTGCCATCATCTGCAAATTTCATCGTCTTAGCAACGCAATCAATCACTGCACGATAGGTTGATAACCAATCCATGCCAAGAATAATATCAAATGCGACCATTGGAATAACAATTAAATCAGCAAAAACTACTCGCTCATCAATTTGAACAGAGCACGCATACACAATAGATGTCGGGCACAACACATCCTCTGAAGGCAAAACAACATTGAACTGGAGGGGAAGAACAGAAGGAACTATAACAAAAGATCACAAAAATAGTTCAGACATAAAAGAATGAGTATGTGACACCTCTGACCTCTTTAAATAAAATACACTGCGGAAATTAAAATTTTCTTTAAAATGTGGAAGGAGTTTCAAAATACATTTCATAAAATGTTTAAAATGTAATACATGATCATTCAAATGATATACAAAATACAAAACAATCATTTCTATGATCATGTCCCAAAAATACTTGTAAAACATCATCCTTCCAATCTTCGTATACATATGACCTCTGACCACAGTCAACGTCATGGTCCGTCGCTCTTATCTGCATCACATGAAAATAACTGAAATGAGTATAAAAACTCAGCAAGTGGAACTCTACATAGCAATGACACATAGTATACTTTGTAAAACATGACTTTGAAATCATAAATACCATCAACTCTGAAACATGAATACTGTAGTAATAACTGTAGCAATAACATAGCAATACGATGGTATTTCTCTTTACTCTGGTTAGATTGATATCAATAGTATCTCTGACTGTGGTGCTCGTATCCCAAATCGATATAAACCGATAACTCTGAGGGATATAAGCCTATGGGCGTTGATCAACTAATTGCATGCAATCTCTGACTATGTTTCTATCAATCCAATAAAACATTTGAACTCTCAATAGCATTTAAACCATCACTTTGTAAACTCTTTCTTTTCTTTTGTATTCTCTTTTCAATAAATGAGACATACAATGCCTCCAATAGATATACAATCGAATCAATACATAACTATGAATCAAATGAAGGGAAAAACACTTTGAAATCATTATAACACCATACATATATCATCATGTGAGAAAAGGGATGAAATTCCACTTACTACCGACAACAACACCTTGAATCAAACTCTTGTATACCACCTACAACAATAATCCATAAACAACACCAATATCAACTCTATATCCAAAAAAATACAAGTCAAATAATCCATTAAACCATAAAAAACATTAACCTATAGCATCACATCTCCAAAACCATGATAGAACTCAACCAAAAACTTACCTTAGCTTCCTAGCACCACGGATAACCTCGATCTCAAGTCGAAAATCGAACTAGATCCACGAATCAAATATAGGAAGCAAATGAAATGGAAGAAAACCCTTAATCTTAGAGAGAAAAACGAGAATGGAGGAAAGGGAAAAGATAAGGTAGGGCCAACAACTCCAAAAAGACACTTAAAATCTCGCCCATACCTCTAAAAAGCAAGACCGCGGGTGCGCTCCGACCAGCACCGCGGGTGCGCTAAGCTCACGGAAAACAAAACAGTACACTATACTCGATGACCGCGGGTGCGGTCCTGCAATTACCGCGGGTGCGGTCTCACCGCGGGTGCGGTACTAACATTACCGCGGGTGCGGTGATGCCACGGCTAAACCAACAAAAGTGACCGCGGGTGCGGTCCTTGCAAAGAGTGCGGGTGCGGTATGGTCACGGCCAAGAAACAAACCAAAGCAACTAAAATCGATCCGCAACGCTGAAACGACGCAACCAACAACAACTAACACATCAACCTAGTCACAAACAATAATACCAACTAAACTATAACCCATAACACAACTCAAATCATCTAAATCATAAAACCCAAATAAACACAAAACTTAAACCGTACCGTACACCGGGCTCGGCTATTACAATCTCCCTTCCTTAGGGGAATTTCGTCCGCGAAATTGACGTCACAGAACGAACAACTCAGGATACTTATATCTCATCTCATCCTCTGGTTCCCACGTAGCCTCTTCGATCAAATGATTCCTCCAAAGGACTTTAACGATGCCGATCTCTTTGTTTCTCAAAACTCTAACTCTGCGATCCAGAATCTGAATCGGAATCTCTTGGTACGTCAAATTCGGCGTCAAGTCCAATGGCTCGTGGTGAAGAACATGGGAAGGATTCGCAATATACTTCCTGAGCATCAAAACATGAAACACATTGTGAACTCTGTCAAGATCTGGTGTTAGGGCTAATCTGTAGGCTCGATCACCAACTCAGTCCAATATCTCAAATGGACCAATAAACCTCGGACTCAGCTTACCCTTCTTGCCAAACCTCATCACACCCTTGAGAGGTGCTATATTCAGAAACACATGATCTGTAATAGCCGAGCTTGGTGTACGGTACGGTTTAAGTTTTCATAAGTTTATTGACTACTTAGTCAAGTTTAGGTATAGTTTGGATGTTAAGAGTTTCGATTTATGACTTATAGTATAGTTGGTGATAGATGTTGTGTAGTTCGATTGTAGCGTCGTTACGATTAAATTCATGATAAATGGTATATTGATCCAAATGAGGTGAGGCCAATTGGAGTAGTTAGATTAGACATAAGGCTATAACTTTCGTATTTTGAGTTTTGTTCAAATCATTGTGGAAGGTAAGCCAAAAGTGTCCCGAAGTGTGTCGTGTGTTTCGACGTTCCTCCAGTGACACATGTTGGGAGAATGGGCATAACTTTTTACTCAGAGCTCCAAATGATCTGAAATTTTGAGGGATTGAAGATAAGACATAGGGCTACAACTTTGTAGTTTACCACTTTTTCTAATTCGGACGGGACGAGGCGGTTATGAAGCGATCTTTAACGTGACAGTGCGCAGAGTGGCGCCCGAGCGGTAATTTATGGCCGCCCGAGCGCCACTGCTTCTGGAATTTCGGGTTTGGACAGAATCATCGGCGCCCGAGCGGTAATTTTTGACCGCCCGAGCGCCAGGCTCAGTACCAAAAGCGTGTTTTCGAGATTTTAATGATATAAGGCATAGATTTGTTCACCTTTCCTCATTCTTTTCTCCTCCTTCTCGATTCTTCTTCCCTTGGGAGACTAGGGTTCCAATTTCTCTCCTTTCTTTTCTTTAATCCAAGCTTCTTGTTGGTTATTTGTTGAGAGAACAAGTTTATTTTGGGATCAAGGAAGCTAAGGTAAGCTTTTGATGTAATTTATTCTTGGTTTAGTGTTGGAAGAAATCATGGGTTTGTTGATGGTGTTGGTTTTATGGATTTATTGGTATTGTTGTTGGATTATTGGGTTGTTAATGGTTCAATACATGGTTTATTGTTGTAGGATTGCTATCAAGAGATTAGATACAAGGTTTCAAGTGGTTGTAAGTGGAATTTCATTCTTTGTGCTCACATGATATTATATGTATGGTGTTCTAATGATTTTAAAGTGTTATTCCCTTCATTTGATTCATGGTTATGTGTTGATACACTTGTTATACATATTGGAGGCATTTTATGTCTCAATTGTTGAAAAGGGAATACAAGAGATTAATGCTTTCAAAGTGTTTGATGAAATGTCAAAGAGAGAGTTCAAATGTTTTATGGATTGATAGATACATAGTCAGAGATTGCATGCAATTAGTTGATCAACGACCATAGGCTTATATCCCTCAGAGTTGTCGATTTATATCGATGGGATACAAGCACCACAGACAGAGTTACTATTGATATCAATCCACCATAGTAAAGAGAAATACCATCTCATTGTTATGCTATTGATATGATATTTATTTCAGAGTTGATGGTATTTATGTTTTTAAAGTCATGTTTTCATAGTATGATATGTATCATTGCTATGTAAGAGTTCCACTTGCTGAGTTTTATACTCATTTCAGTTATTTTCATGTGATGCAGATAAGAGCGACGGGCCGGGACGTTGATTGTGGGCCGGAGTCATATGCATACCAAAGATGAAAGGAAGAAGTTATTTTGCTAGCATTTTGACATGATCACAAGAATGATATTTTGCTTTTTGTTGTATCATTTTATTGATCATGTGTATACTTTTGAATATTTATGAAATGTATTTTGAATCCTTCTTCCATTTTAAAGAAAATTTTAAATTCCGCTGTTATTTTATTTAAACGGGTCAGAGGTGTCACATGATCGCCAACCTCGAACTGCAACGGCCTACGACGAACATCTGCAAAGCTCTTCTGTCTCGACTGCGCAGTCTTCATCCTCTCTCGGATCACAGCAACAACATCAGCAGTCTGTTGGACCAACTCGGGTCCCAACATCTTCCTCTCGCCAATCTCATCCCAATACAAGGGCGATCTGCACTTCCTGCCATAAAGTGCCTCATACGGTGCCATGCCAATCGTCGCCTGGTAACTGTTATTGTACGTGAACTCAACCAAAGGCAATTTAGAATCCCAGCTACCTGGATAATCAATAGTACAAGCTCTGAGCATATCCTCTAGAATCTGAATGACTCTCTCTGACTGACCGTCGCTCTGAGGGTGATAAGCTGTACTAAACGCTAACCGCGAACCCATAGCTCTGTGCAAACTCTTCCAAAACTCTGAAGTAAACCTGGGGTCACGATCAGACACAATCGACACAGGCACACCATGAAGTCTAACAATCTCTGCTATGTAATCCTCGATATACTGATTCATTGAGTACGTCGTCTTGACTGGGAGAAAATGCTCTGACTTGGTCAATCGATCAACGATAACCCAAATAGAATTGAAACCTCTCTGCACTCTGGGAAGACCAGTCACGAAATCCATCGTAATATGCTCCCACTTCCACTGAGGAATCGGCAATGATAGCAATGTCCCAGCAGGTCTCTGGTGCTCAATCTTCACCTGCTGACAAGTAAGGCACTGAGAAATGAACAAAGCAACATCTTTCTTCATACCTGGCCACCAATAAAGTCGACGAAGATCCTGATACATCTTCGTACTGCCTGGATGAATCGAATATGGCGCGGTATGAGCCTCTGTCAGAATGTCTCGCCGAATATCATCACCAATAGGAACACAAATACGGCCTCTGAAAGTCACCAAACCATCACCATTAGAACCAAAATCTGAGTTACCTCTCTCCTCTGCTCTAGCTCTCAACTCTAACAAATGAACATCGTCAGTCTGCTCTCTACGGATCCTGTCCGTCAAAGTAGTCCGAATGACCAACGCTGAAAGGCGAGCAATGGTTCCCGGAACTACCAAAGAAATCTCCTCTCACTGCAAATCCATCAACAACGGCCTTTGAATCAAAGAACTCGAAGAAGAACTCGACTTACGACTCAAAGCGTCTGCCACAACATTCGCTTTCCCTGGGTGGTAACTAATCGTCACATCATAATCTTTGACCAGCTCTAACCACCTCCTCTGCCGCATATTGAGCTCTTTCTGGGAAAACAAATACTTCAAACTCTTGTGGTCCGTGAAAATCTCACACTTTTCGCCATACAAGTAATGTCTCCAGATTTTCAGGGCGAAAACCACAGCTGCCAGCTCTAAATCATGCGTCGGATAATTCCTCTCGTAATCCTTCAACTGGCGAGAAGCATAGGGAATGACCTTACCTCGTTGCATCAGCACTGCACCAAGGCCTTTCTTCGACGCATCGGTAAAGACAACAAAATCCTCCGAACCACTCGGCAGAGAAAGAACAGGAGCTGTCGTCAATCTATCCTTCAACTCTTGAAATGCACTCTGGCAATCAATGGACCACTCGAACTTCACAGTCTTCCTCGTCAAATTGGACAATGGCAGGGCAATCTTGGAAAAATCTGAAATGAAACGACGATAATAACCCGCCAAACCAAGGAAACTGCGTACCTCAGAAACAGTAGAAGGAATAGGCCACTTCTGAATCGCCTCTATCTTCATCGGATCAACTGCTATACCATCCTTCGAAACGACATGGCTTAAGAAAGAAATCTGATCCAGCCAAAACTCACACTTCTTCAACTTGGCGAACAACCTCTCCTCCCTGAACAACTGAAGAAAAACTCTGAGATGCTCTGCATGAAGCTCTTTGGTCTTGGAATAGATCAAGATATCATCGATAAAGACAATGAAGAAGCTATCCAGATAAGGCTTGAACTCTCGGTTCATCAAGTCCATGAAGACTGAAGGGGCATTGGTCAGACCAAAAGACATCACGAGAAACTCATCGCAACCTCTACATAGCAACTTCTCAGCCTCGAGACAAGAAATAAAAGGAAGGACCAGCGAAGTACCTGTGCCGGCGAGAACTCCTCCCTGGCCATCATCTGCAAAAGCCACTGTCTTAGCAACACAATCGATAACTGCACGGTAAGTCGAAAGCCAATCCATGCCAAGAATAACATCGAAGGCAACCATAGGAATAACAATCAAATCAGCGAAGACAACTCGCTCCTCAAAACGAACATGGCACGCATACACAATCGATGTCGGGCACAACACGTCCCCCGAAGGCAACACAACACTAAGCTGGAGGGGAAGAACAGAAGGAACTATACCCAAAGATCTCAAAAACAATTCAGACATAAAAGAATGAGGAGCACCAGTATCTATCAATGTCGTAGCTACTCTGCCTGAAATCAAAATAGTACTAGAGATCACAGAAGAATCATGATTAATACCTTCCTTAGTCATCGTAAAGATACGACCCTGCAACTTCCCTTGGCTAGCTCCCTTTGGACAATCTCTGGCAATGTGGCCTGCAGTGCCACAACGGTAACAAGAATGAGTGCCAAATCTACACTCTCCTCGATGATGCTTGCCACACTTCGGACACAGCGGCTTCTCAGGATCAACTGGAACTGGCGGTGGTCTAGTACTCGACTCTAACTTGCCTTTCCCTTTGAAACGATCCCTGCCCCTCTGATTCGAGCCCTGGCCTCTCTGAACAACAGCTTGGTGCCTCTCCTGCCTCTCTCTGGTGATGTCCTTCTCATCCTGCTCGGCCAACAATGCCTTGGACACAATCTCCTTGAAAGTCACAGCCTTGGACATGTTGATATCCCGTCTAATCTCTACTCTAAGGCCTCGAATGAAATGAGCACATTTATCCTTGTCGTTAGAAGCAACATACGGAGCAAAGAGACAACCCTCCTCGAACTTCAGAATATACTCATCAACGTTCATGCTCCCCTGACGAAGCTCCAAGAACTCCGTAACCTTCCTAGCTCAAAGTGCGTCGGGAAAATACTTGTCGTAGAACAAATCTGTAAACTCTGACCACTTCAGTGTCGAGACATCAACTCCAACCTTGGTCGCATTCCACCATATGCGAGCAGCTTTAACCAACATGAACACAACACAGTTGATACGGTCTCTGTCCTCGTAGTGGAGATGATCGAAGATCGCCTCTAAAGCCTTGACCCACTCTACAGCAACTAAAGGATCGGTGCTCCCTGAAAATTCTGGCGGATCCATCCTCTTGAAAGCAGAAAAGACGGCATCAGTGCCAAAAGCCTGAGAAACTTGCCCTCTCGCTTGACCTCTGATATGAATCTTGACACGAATAAATAGCAAACACGATTAAAAATAAATCGCACCCTCTATTCAATTACGATATTAAGATTCGTGTGTTTTTCCCGATCTTTTGAATCAAGTATTGTGTGATATTCACCTCTAAACTAGCAAGAGTTTAGCAACAAATAAACACGAAGATAAACAATCGAAAACTATACGAACCTTCGAAGAACTTGGCCTACGACAATCCGCACAAGCAACGATCGACAAACGCCACAAAGTTAAAAACTTTGATAAGTTTGATTTGATTTGACAAAGCTTGGCTTTGAAAAGTTGAGAGAAAATTCTCAAAAGTTTTGATAAACTTAAAATAAAATATGTATTGTGTGTAATTTTTCGTCCAACATTGTCAATATATCAAAAGATACCATGCAATCTAGTCTCCCAAAATAATAAAACTCTAGAAAAGGAAATAAATCCACGCAGAAAACGCTAGGCACGGACCCCGTGCAGACCTCCGTGTCTGGGTCCGTGTACATACTGTACTAATCTTCAATCTGGATCAAAGGACACGGACCCCGTGCTCACCTCCGTGTACGGGTCCGTGTAGGCACTGTATTCGCCAACTTCAAAGGGCACGGACCCCGTGCCTGGGTCCGTCTCCAGGTCCGTGCAGGCACTGTAAAACCTCTTCCCAGCTTGTGAAGGACACGGACCCCGTGTGCAGGTCCGTGTACTGGTCCGTCCAGACTCGGTCAGCAACATCAATGTTTGAATGACTTTCCGTTGGCCCCCAAACGTACTCCCATGCATCACGACCTCTTCAGGCTTGCTCATGACTCCTTGTAGCGCCTCCTTGAATCTCTTTAGTCGACCCCTCATGATTGGTCCCTCCTGCAACTGCAAAGGATCCCATGCTTTCCTTGGAACGTCCACGTCCGCATCAACCTCTGCCCTGACCTGCTCCTTGCAATCGGAGCAACTGCTGGATCTGGTCACTATGGACTTTGGCCTGCTCTTTAAGCAACTTGCCGAACTAGTCGACAACTCTCGAGGAAGAACTATCCTCACCCTCTACTGCTTTCCTCTTAGGTGGGATCCTCTACTCTACAATGGGCTCACAAAAGACATATCAATATATAACAATGGATAGATGCAAGAAAACATACCCGGACAGTTGAAAGTAGACGAAGTCATATGCATTGGTCCGAATAACACCGCTCTGATACCACTAAATGTGACACCTCTGACCTCTTTAAATAAATACACAGCGGAATTTAAAATTTTCTTTAAAATGTGGAAGGAGTTTCAAAATACATTTCATAAAATGTTTAAAATGTAATACATGATCATTCAAATGATATACAAAATACAAAACAATCATTTCTATGATCATGTCTCAAAAATACTTGTAAAACATCATCCTTCCAATCTTCGTATGCATATGACCTCTGACCACAGTCAACGTCCTGGTCCGTCGCTCTTATCTGCATCGCATGAAAATAACTGAAATGAGTATAAAAACTCAGCAAGTGGAACTCTACATAGCAATGACACATAGTATACTCTGTAAAACATGACTTTGAAATCATAAATACCATCAACTCTGAAACATGAATACTGTAGTAATAACTGTAGCAATAACATAGCAATACGATGGTATTTATCTTTACTCTGGTTGGATTGATATCAATAGTATCTCTGACGGTGGTGCTCGTATCCCAATTCGATATAAACCGATAACTCTGAGGGATATAAGCCTATGGGCGTTGATCAACTAATTGCATGCAATCTCTGACTATGTTTCTATCAATCCAATAAAACATTTGAACTCTCAATAGCATTTAAACCATCACTTTGTAAACTCTTTCTTTTCTTTTGTATTCTCTTTTCAATAAATGAGACATACAATGCCTCCAATAGATATACAATCGAATCAATACATAACTATGAATCAAATGAAGGGAATAACACTTTGAAATCATTATAACACCATACATATATCATCATGTGAGCAAAGGGATGAAATTCCACTTACTACCCACAACAACACCTTGAATCAAACTCTTAATCTTAGAGAGAAAAACGAGAATGGAGGAAAGGGAAAAGATAAGGTATGGCTAACAACTCCAAAAAGACACTTAAAATCTCGCCCATACCTCTAAAAAGCAAGACCGCGGGTGCGCTCCAACCAGCACCGTGGGTGCGCTAAGCTCACGGAAAACCAAACAGTACGCTGAACTCGATGACCGCGGGTGCGGTCCTGCAATTACCGCGGATGCGGTCTCACCGCGGGTGCGGTACTAACACTACCGCGGGTGCGGTGATGCCACGGCTAAACCAACAAAAATCCAACAAAAGTGACCGCGGGGCGGTCATTGCAAAGAGTGCGGGTGGGGTATGGTCACGGCCAAGAAACAAACCAAAGCAACTAAAATCGATCCGCAACGCTGAAACGACGCAACCAACAACAACTAACACAACAACCTAGTCACAAACAATAATACCAACTAAACTATAACCCATAACACAACTCAAATCATCTAAATCATAAAACCCAAATAAACACAAAACTTAAACCGTACCGTACACCGGGCTCGGCTATTACAGAGTATCACCTGTATCAATCAATGTCGTAGCTACTCAGCCTGAAATTAAAATAGTGCTAGAGATCACAGAAGAATCATGGTTTATACCTTCCTTCGTCATGGTAAAGATGCGACCATGCACCTTCTCTTTACTCGCTCCTCTTGGACAGTCTTTGGAAATATGGCCTGCAGTGCCACATCGATAGCAAGTATGAGTACCAAATCTGCACTCTCCCCGATGATGTCTACTGCACTTGGGACACAAAGGCTTCTCGGGATCAAATGGAACTGCCGGTGGCTTAGGTCTCGGCTCTATCTTGCCTTTCCCCTTGAAACGATACTTTCCTCTTTGACTTGAAGGCTGGCCTCTCTGAGCAATGGCCTGCTGTCTCGCTTGTCTTTCCCCGGCAATGTCTTTCTCATCTTGTTCGGCTAACAAAGCCTTAGACACAATCTCTTTGAAAGTCACAGCCTTCGACATATTGATGTCCCTTGTGATTTCTGCTCGAAGGCCTCGAATGAAATGAGCACCCTTATCTTTGTCATTGGAAGCAACATACGGGGCAAACAGACATCCCTCCTCGAACTTCAGAATATACTCATCAACATTCATACCTCCCTGTCGAAGCTCCAAGAACTCACTCACCTTCCTAGCTCGAAGTGCATCTGGGAAGTACTTGTCATAAAACAGATCAGTGAATTCTTGCCACTTCAATGCTTGAACATCAACACCAACCTTGGTAGCATTCCACCAAATGCGTGCAGCTTTGACTAACTTGAACACTGCACAACTGATTCTGTCCTTGTCTTCATAGTTGAGATGATAAAAAATCGCCTCAAGTGCTTTGATCCACTCTACCGCCACCAACGGATCGGTGCTTCCTTAAAATTCAGGCAGATCCATCCTCTTGAAAGAAGTAAAGATGCCATCAGTTCCAACTACTTGAGCCACTTGGCCTCTACCCTGTCCTCTACTTTGGCCTGTACTTTGCAAACGGAGCAACTACTGGATCTGCTCACTATGGACCTTGGCTTGCTCTTTCAACAACTTGCCAAACTCATCGACAACTCTAGAGGAAGAACTATCCTCACCCTCTACGGCTTTCCTCTTAGGAGGCATACTCTACAATGTGCTCACACAAAACAAATCAATAGATAACAATGAATAGATGTAGAAGAAGACAAACCCGGACTGTTGAAAGTAGACGAAGTCATAAGCATTGGTCCGAAGAACGGTGCTCTGATACCACTAAATGTGACACCTCTGACCGGTTTTATTAAAATAACAGCGGAATTTAAAATTTTCTTTAAAATGGAAGAAGGATTCAAAATACATTTCATAAATAATCAAAAGTATACACATGATCAATAAAATGATATAACAAAAATCAAAATATCATTCTTGTGATCATGTCCAAAATGCTTGCAAAAATAATTTTCTTCCTTCAATCTTGGTATGCATATGACTCCGGCTCACAATCAACGTCCCGCCCCGTCGCTCTAATCTGCATCACATGAAATAACTGAAATGAGTATAAAACTCAGCAAGTGGAACTCTTACACATCAATTATACATAGCATACTCTAAAAATCATGACTTTGAAAAAATTAAATACAATCAACTCTAAAACATGAATAACATAACAATATAATAAAAAGATGGTATTTCACTTTTCTCTGTTGGATTGATATCTATATAGTATCTCTGTTTGTACCTATATCCCATCAATATAAATCGACAACTCTGAGGGATATAAGCCTATGGCCGTTGATCAACTAATTGCATGCAATCTCTGACTATGTATCTATCAATCCATAAACCATTTGAACTCTCTCTTTGGCATTTTATCAAACACTTTGAAGACTCTAATCTCTTGCATTCCTTTTTCACAATTGAGACATAAAGTGCCTCCAATAATATACCACAAATGTATCAATACATACTCATGAATCAAATGAAGGGAATATCACATTAAAATCATTGAAATACAATACATATATTATCATGTGAGCACAAGGAATGAAATTCCACTTACAACATGTAAGGCCCAAGAATTTAATTACCGTAATCTGAAATGATTTGGGTATAATTACCGTAATTTAAGATTAATCTGGAATGATTTATTGATCAATTGACATGATTGAGGTTATACAAACTTGAATTAAGAAGCCGGGCATCGTTACATTATAGAAAGGCTTGGCGCACTTGCGGGATAGGTAGCGGCGCATATGCGCGAAAAGTACAAAAGCTTTGGCGCATATGCGCGAGTAAAGACGCGCATATGCGCGACATGCCCAGAACCTTCGGCGCATATGCGCGAGTAGTTTTGTGGCAAAAGTTGGAGACGCCACGTGTGATTTTCATGCAATATATATATATATTACGATTCAGAATAATACAACAAGAAAAGGGAATCGAAAGGAGACGCTGGAAGAATTCTCCATCCGTGAATCATAGATTTGCGATTGTGCAAAATCCAACCGTTAGATTTAAATCCGACTTCAATACTGTATTCCTATCGACGCAGGCTACGACTTAACGTAAGTTTTGTTACATTCTGACATGTTTTGAAATTATTCTATGGTCAGAATTGAATAGAAGTCATATATGATGTTCTTGATATAGTCGAAATCGTATAATTGAAGTCAGATTAAAGAACAGACTGGTTATGTAATTGTTATGATTTTTGGAATCGATTTGATTGAGATTATGACTGGTATCGATATTGATTATGAGTTCTGGTATTAGATCTGTGATGTTTGGACTGACGGGGTTATCAAGACAGTATAAATATGCCGTCGAAACATCAGTTGATTGATATTGATCAGACTCAGTAGTGATTGTGATTATATCGTGATATCATCGATATGGAGTAGATTGTATCTCAATTGACATTGATCAGATTATGTGTTTTGATTTGAGTATTGATCAGAACAGGTTCTGAATTGAGTTGTTTATTGATATTATATCTGTTCGGTATTGTTATTACCAGATTGGGAAGGGACCGAGATAGAGTCGGGACTTCTTATTCTTCTTCTTCTGAGCGAGAAGATAAATGTATAAATTAATGTTGAGTTGGGATTGCACAACTCGAGTGAGGTTTGACTCGAGTTTTCCTAAATCACATACTTTATTTTATGGCATTGATATTTGCATTGATTGACTGATGTACTTGTTCTCTTGAATTATAGAAAGCAGGTATTAGTCGAGTAATCTTGTGACAGAAGTTCCTGATAGTGGTGGGATCGCCACTGGCACATTGCACGATGTCACAAGATAGTATATGAATCTTGGGACAGAGGTGCCTGATAGTGGCGGGATCGCCACAGGCACATTGCACGATGTCACAAGATAGTATAGGAATCTTGGGACAGAGGTGCCTGATAGTGACGGGATCGCCACGGGCACATTGCACGATGTCACAAGATAGGATATTGGCTTTGTGGCCATAGTCCATGACGGTTAGGTCAGGACACTAGATGTTTGGTTATATCGAGTAAATAGAATTGGAATTCCTTCTATTACGGAATTCGATATAGGAACACCATATTTGGTTATATCGAGTAAATAGAATCGGAATTTCTTCTATTACGGAATTCGATATAGGAACACTATATCTGTAAATCAGGATCCCTAGGCTAGGATTGAGTCTAGTCTAAAACGTAGAGTCACGAGTCTGAGTGACAGTTATATTGATTTATATTTATTGATGTTGAATTATGTTCCTGAATATGGTTCATGTCCCTTTAAGTTCCTGATATTGGTACATGTTTAGAATAGTAGTTATTCTTGATATTGATTATGTTCCTGATTAGGGTACATGTGTAAACCATGATTTAGTATGGTATTGATTCATGTTCTGATTTTGATACATGTTGGAATTGTTTTCTATATACTTTTATATTGCTTATATGATTGCATTTATACATGATTTATACTGGGAACGTTGTTCTCACCGGAGTTGTCCGGATATTGTCTTGTTTGTATGTGTGCATGGCAACAGGTGGGATAGGATCAGGGTCAAGAAGAGAACGAGGCTGGACTAGATAGCGTGGAGATCCGGGCTTCAGAAGCAACTTAGGATTCAGTACTGATATGTAGTTGAACCTAGTTGAATTATTGTAGATCATACAATAATTGTATGTTATGTTTAATATGTAATTTGAATTTAATTACATTACATTTCTGCTTTGTATTTTAAAAAAAAAAATAATTTAGACCCTGTTTACTATAATTGTTTAAAATATTCCTAAAGACGATTAAGGAATTAATTAGCGTCCGGGTCCCCATAACAGGTGGTATCAGAGCCGTAGGTCCTTGAACTGTAGGTTCCTTAGCACTTAGATGGAAAAGAGTGACCGGGGTAGACTGAGTTTTCTTTCCTTGCATGTGACTGCTAGCATGTGATTTAGTATAATGTTGATTTACATTGTGTATGCTAGCATGACAGTATGTTTTATTGCTTTTAAATGTATGTTACCTGAATATTTGAATTGATTTGGTAATATATCTAATTTGAAAATGAATCAGAACCAATTCTTTATCAGAGGTAAGCTGATCAGAAAGGGACTGAGATTGATTTATCTCCTGTGATTACTGACTCTTGTGATCATCAGATATACCTCCTAGAAGAATTCAAGAAAGGGGTAGTACTTCGTCTGATCAGATAGATGTATCAGAAACTCAGATGGAAACCCAGATGAAGAGGTTTCAGTCATTTCAACCGCCAATTCTGAAGGGTACGGAGACGCCAGTAGAATGTGAGAATTGGCTCGAGGATATAGAAATGTTATTTGAATTTCTTGGTTTCACAGATGAGTGTAGAATTAAACTGATCGGAAATCAATTTCGAGATGTTGCACGGAGTTGGTGGCTGGTAACTAAGGAACACCTAGAACGGCGTAGTTTAGTAATTCCATTGAAAATCTTTAAATTTGAATTCTACCAAAGATTTTTCCCTACATCGTACCGACAGGATAAAGGTACAGAGTTTGTAAATTTGAGACAGGGACAATTGAATGTTGATGAGTATTTGGCCCAGTTCTTTACCTTGCTACGTTTTGCCCCTCACGTGGCTAGGAGTGATGACGCTATATCTGGTCAGTTTATCCAGGGATTGAATCTGGAGATACGGACATTGGTAAATGTGAAACAGTCGACTAATTTTGCTGATACTCTGAATCGAGCCAAAAGAGAAGAAACAGTTCTGAAGGGACAACAGGGAGCTTCGTATGTTCTTCCAGCACCGAGATCCCAGCAACTGCCTTCCGGAGTCGAGATTGGCAGTAGCAGTGGTGGAAAGAAAGAACAATTGAAAACTCGGAATAAGCAATTCAAGAAGTTAGGGAGCGGACCGAGTGGTTCATCTAGCTCCAGTGGTTCTAGCCCAAGTTATACTGGAGTTTATTGCAGCACGTGCGGAGGGAGACATCCCACGGAGCAATGCCAGGGAGTGACTGGTAGTTGTCGTATTTTTCGACAGTCCGGACACTTAGCTAGAGTCTGTCCACAGAGAGGTTCCCGAAGATTTCAGGGAGCAGGATCATCTGGTTGCGGTGCTCGAGGAACAGACCCAGGACACACTTGCTAATCTAGTGACATGTACTGCTCTTTTATGATTATGTTGCAAATGTATTGATATGTACTAATGCATTCACTACGATTTTCTTTGACTGAGTTGCATTGATATAGGTTGTACCTGTTGGGTCTGTATTTACTGTAGTATTGATTCTTTACCTTTTGGGGAAAGAATTTGATATCAGTTATATTCTGTGATATATTGTATACTACAGTAAATTGAGAATGAGATTGAATTAGACTAGATTGTACTTGTATTGTCTGATAATGACTGCATGATTGATATTGATATATCAAACAAGTACAGAGATAGTATAGATTCTTGCCAGGAGATGGTAAGATTCAGACCTGAAATGGCCAAGGAATGAATGATCTACGGTAAGGATTCTCGATTTTGAATTCCTTGATATCCGTATTATATATGATTTGATGATTATCAAAAGGAATAGAGTAATTCCTTATGTATTCAGTTGATTACTGAAGTTGAGCCTATTAGGGATTGATTTACTAGTAACAAGAAGTTTGTTATAATCTTTCAAATGAGATTTCAGGTTTGTCCTGTATCGGGGAGAGTGATTTCAAACCTGATTCGATACCAGGTATTGGGTTCATTTTATAATTTTTATAGAATGATACTAATTGAACTGAAAGAATTGAGATATCAGTGAAATAATTACTGCCTGAGAGTTAGAGTTACATCTGATTATGTGTTCCTCGGTAAAATACTTCAGTTCTGTGTATGGGTTGATAAATCCTGTGTTCAGAAGTATTCTGATGATGTTATGCTCGTTTTATCTATGACATTGTGATATATTCGCAGCGTATGATTGATTGAATCGAACAGTTGAAATTTGTATTGAATATTCTAGGAACTGGGAATTGTTGTATACAAAATTGTTCAGATATGAATCTTGACTGCAACAGATTGTATTCAGAGTCTGTGATATCTGAAGATAGTATACTGATTTATTTTGGCACAGTTGAGACCGTGATCAGTGGCTGAGAACGACATTGAATATGGCAGAACTTCAGAAATGTCAGAAATTGCGGTTTATGCGATTATTAAATCAGTATTGCGTATTGATATTTGAATCTGATATGATATTGTTATCATTCTGAATCCGTGTTTGATACCGATTGTTATGAACCGTTGAGATTATATACAGTTCAACTGAGTCAAAACTGATTTTGAAGATTCAAGCAGTTCAGAAATTTGATCAGAATGTTCAAAACTTTATTTTGATAGTAAAAACATTGTGGAAATCAGAATACCAGGTAGGTAATGCTTTATTTTATAAAATTAGCTAATTTGTTTGTATCAGATATTTCGAATTTGAAATGACAGGTATTGTCAAATGCACACAGTAGCGGATTCAGTACTATTCTGGTAACAGGAAATGTGTCATAATTCGAATAGACAGTTTTGAAGTAAACAGATGAAATCATTTATGTCAGAATTTGTATTGAAATGTCTAAATCGCTGACAGATGAAGACAGAAAGATAAAAACCAGGGGATTGTTTATACAAATTATTGATTCCTAAATAGAAATGGGAGTACATTTCTATGGATCTGGTCATGGAATTACCGAAATCTTGCCAAGATTGTACCAGTATGTGGTTATGATTGAACGATTGTTCAAATCTGCCTAGGTTATATTGTACAGGATGACGTACAAATATAACCAGACGACTGAGAGGTATGTCAGAAACGGGGGTCAGATTGTATTGAATGCCAAAGTCAATTATGCCAGACTGTGATTTTCTTTTGATTTTATACTTTTGGCTGATTGTATAGGGTGATATTTCATCTATGATTTATAGATTGACCGATAGTCGGAGTGAACTATCAAGATACTGGAGGATATACCGGAACTGTAGTGCTGGATTTTAGCACTAGTGACCTGATGTCTTGTTACTTTATGAATTATTGTACAATAACGACTATTAGATGAGTATCGAAATAGCTTCAGTCGAGATATTGTACAGTGAAAACTGCGGATTTCCTTTGTATTGGAATGATATTGCGGTGATGCCTGAGATTGAATTTAATTGGATCAGAAATTTGATAAAGGAAAGGAAACTGATTCCGAAGAAAATGAAGATAGCTCGGAAATTGATATGAACTATGCTAACGTCGGACGATGACTGTTGGTATTTGAAGCCGAAGTGTAATGCCCGAGAATTAATCACTCTTAATCAAAGATTATTGACGTATAATTTAACGTGATTACGAAAGGGTAAACGGAGACACAATTTAAGATAATTTGCAGCCATTTAATTTGAATTTCAGAGTGTGTTGCCGAAGCAACACTGCACCCGCGCCCTTGCATGTACCGCACCCGCGGTGCATGGACAGAAACATGGTCAGTTTTACCGAAGGGTGACTGCACCCGCGGTGTTAGCATTACCGCACGCGCGGTGCCGTACCGCACCCGCGGTCTCGACAGGTACCGCACCCGCGGTCATGCAATTTCAAAATAGATAAGATTAACGAAACGTTAGCGCACCTGCGGTGCAAGATGGAGCTCACCCGCGGTGTGACGTGCAGCATGGAAAATGAGACACGTTTCTTGCATGCAATTCTGATATATATAGGCTGTGATTCCTTCGAAATTGATTCAGAATTTAGGAAAAAGGTCTGAAAAAGAAAGGAGAAAATCCTTACGCCTTTTCGAGAAATCCGTCCGTCTGAATTTGAATCTGACTTCAGTATCGAGTTCCTAGCAACGTAGGCTACAACTGGACGTAAGTTTTACTACGTTTTGACATGCTTTGAAATTATGATATTGTCAGAATTGAATGGAACTCATATATGTTGTTATTTACATAGTAGACATCATAGAATCGAAGTCAGATTAAGAAACGGACTGATTATGGAATTGTTATGATTTTCGGAGTAGTTTTGGAGTCGAGTTGATATCAGAATTGAGTTGTTATTGAGTAGGAGATATTAGAATTAATATCTGATTGATATGGTATGGTTGGGTATATTGATATTATACCGTTATGCCATCGATATTGAAGTAAGTTAAGTATTGAGCAGAACATATTTGATTCGAGTGGTGTATTGATATTATACTCCTCGATATTGTTCTTGTCAGATTGAGTATTGACAGGCTTGGAGTTCGAGACTTCGACAGAGCAAGGGTATCAGAAAGAAATGTATAAATTAATGTTAAGTTGGGATTGCACAACTTGAGTGAGGTTTGACTCGAGTCTCCCTAAATCACATATTTTCATTTATTGCATTGACATTTGCAATTGATGAGACTTATGATTGTTGTCTACTGATTTATAGCCACTGCATGTAATGACTACTGATTCGCTAGTCATTGATTGATTTGCCTAGATACTGAATGCATCTATTGATTACTGAGTCGTTGAGTCATAGGCTGATTCGCCTAGTCTTCGGCTGATTCGTCTGGTTATTGACTGATTCGTCTAAACTTAAGCTGATTTTCTTAATTACAGGCTGAGTAGTCTGATTATTGGCTGATTCGCCTAATTATCGGCTGATTCGTCAGGTTATTGACTGAGTCGTCAATTCTGCGGCTGATTCGCCTAGACACTGATATATGAATTATATCGATGCCGTTTAGGGATTGATTCATTCATATCGACTGAGATTCGATATAATTACCTATATCCAGACATCGGGATCCCTAGGATAGAGTTGAGTCGAGTCTGAGACGACGCGTCAGTTGAGTCGAGTCTGAGACGACGTGTCGGTTGAGTTGAGTCTGATATGACATGTTGATTTACATTGTTTATACCATTCATGATTATTGAATGTTTGATATGGATTTATGTTTCTGATTTGAGACATGTTATGAATAATCCTTATATGTTTTCGTATATGTTTTTATATGACTGCATGTTTACATTGTTTATACTGGTATATTTATATCTCACCGGAGTTATCCGGCTGTTGTCTTGTTTTGTATGTGTGCATGACAACAGGTGGGGCTAGATCAGGGTCAAGAAGAGGATGAGAGAAGATAGATAGCGTGGAGATCCGGGCTTTGAAGCAATATAGGATTCAGCACTGATATGTAGTTGAACCTAGTTGAATTCTTGCAGATAACACAAGATTTGTATGTTCATGTTTAATATGTAATTTGAGTAAATTACATTACGTTTCCGCTTTGTATTTTAAAAAAAAAATTAGACCCTGTTTATAATTGATTAATTAGTCCCAATAATGATTAAGAACTTGATTAGCGTCTGGGTCCCCACAACAGGTGGTATCAGAGCTGTAGGTACTAGAACTGTAGATTCTTGAGATTGAGATAGAAGAGGCTAGTGAGCGGGGTAGATTGAGGTATTCTTTCCTGCTTTTGAATGCTAGCATGTTGTACTGCTTTATATAATACATGTTACCTGATTTATCTGATTTGATTTGTAATATGTATTATTGGGAACGAATCTGAATTGATTCTCGATCAGTAGTAAGATGATCGGAGGAAGGACTGAATTGAAACAAGTGTGTTGGATTGGATTACTAATCCTTTTGAGTTTCAGATATGCCTCCTAGACGAATTCCAGAACAGGGTAGTACATCGAATCCTCCAATGGATGTAACACCGACTCCAATGGAAACCTTGCTGAAGAGGTGTCAGTCATTCAAACCACACACTCTGACGGGTACTGAGACATCAGTCGAGTGTGAGAGTTGGTTAGGTAGCATTGAGTTGCTGTTTGATTCACTGGAGTACATTGATGAGCGCCGGATTAAATTGGTTGGGCACCAGTTGCTGGATGTTGCACAACGCTGGTTGTGGGGACCCGGACGCTAATCATCTTCTTAATCATAGTTGGGATTTAATTATCGGTTCTGATAAACAGGGTCTAAAAATTTTTCTTTTTAAAATGTAACTGCGGAAGATAATGGAATCTAAACAATATACATATCTGTATAAAACTACAGTTCAGTAGAAAAATACAATACTGTACACCCTATGTCTAAGTTTCAATTACTAAAATTCAAGTAATAAACCAAGTCTGCTACAAGTCCGGAATCACCACGCTAATTCGTCTTCTCTCATCGTCATCTCGACCCTGATCCAGCCCCACCTGTTGTCATGCACACATACAAAACAAGACAACAGCCGGATAACTCCGGTGAGAATAAATCCCAGCATAAAACATGGTAAACATGCATATACACATAATCATCCATGAAACATGCTGTCATGAATAAATTAAAACAATAATAATAGATTTCATTATCTATGAAATCTATTCTAAATAAACATGCAACTTAAATCAACTAAACATGCATATAAACAATCTAAATCATGAAACATGCTGACACAACTGAAAGCAATAACAATTGGTTCCAAAGTCTATGAACCAATTCATATAAGCATGCAGTTATACATCAAATCATATCTAGACTTGACTCAACTATAACTCTAGGGATCCCGGTGTGAATAAGACGTCACTACCTACCCTCCAATCGGGGTAATGTACGTCTCATTCCTAGACTTCGGTCTGATCTGTATCAACGGCGGCAATAAGAGTAATGCCTACTCCTATGCTGAGATACACCGAAACGTCTAGATATTTGACAATGCCTGTCAAAGACTCTCCTATCTTAACTGCAATGAATAACAATCTGTAAACAAAGCATAATCATATTCATAACTGAATATCACAATTTATCTTACCTGCTTGAATACAATTCTATAATCAAAGCATAATCTGGTAACAATATAAACAATAATCTAGTATGTGATTTTATTGGGAAACTCAAAATGATATCTCATTTGAGTTGTTTCTTCCCGAATATCACCTGAGTTATACCTTTGTCGTCCCTGTCTGACGAAGACGATGACCTGCATTCAACTCTGTCCATATCCAATCTGAAATGACAATAACCAATACACTGTATCAATGTGTAATCCAATTCACGATCTGTCTGGTCAATATCTGAATAACTACAATCTGATTCATATCAACCATATTACAAGATAACAGAAACCAAAACTGAATCTGATCAATCTGTACCCACTGATGTTTAGACGGCATAACAATACAGTCTTGTAACCCTGTCAGTCTTAACATCACAATGATAATACCAGAATTCCTAATAAATCTCAGTACAATCTATAACTTCAGTATCTGTACACTTTAACATGAATAACAGCATATTTCTGATAGCAATCTCAATCAAATCAATTCTAAAATTCATAACAATTCCGTAAACAATCTGTTTCTAAATCTGACTTCGATTCTACAATATCTACGGTAGTAGAAATACCATATCTGAATCATATTCAATTCTGACAACATCATAAAATCAATCTTGTCTAAACGTAATAAAACTTACGTCCTTGTGTAGCTCGTAGCGAGAGGAGTTCAGAACTGAAGTCGGATTCCAATTCAGATAAACGATTCACTCATAAATCACATTTTAAAATGAAGAACAACGCTTTCCCCCTAACCCTCGATTCCTGAATGAAATCTGAGGAGATTTCGATTCTTACATACACATATATATATACATTTCATGCATGCAAGACAAGTGGCGGAGTGCATGATTCGCACGTTTCGCGCATATGCGCGCACAAAGTCGCGCATATGCGCCAGTTCCTTCGAACTAGCAATTTCCTTCTCGCGCATATGCGCCAATCTTTCCGCGCATATGCACCAACCATTCTGTCCCTTCCGCGCATATGCGCCATTTAAGTCGCGCATATGCGCCAATCCTTCTGGACCTCCCGCGCATATGCGCCAAGGCTTCTGGAGGTGTCGCGTATATGTGCGCATGTCTTCGCGCATGTGCGCCAACCTTACTGTGATTCTCGCGCATGTGCGCCAATCTTGATCGCGCATGTGCGCCAACACATAAATTTGCACACATAATTTACACCTTTCTTATGTGTTATAGTCCGATCCGTTCCGTCTATAATTATCTCAATTAATTAATAAATCATTCCGGATTAATCTCCGATTACAGTAATCATATCCAAATCATTTCTGATTACGGTAATTAAATTCTCGGGCATTACATTTCTCCCCCTCTTAGATTTGAGTTCGTCCTCGAACTCACCAATCCTCCGACCAAATCTATCAGAAGAACTGTATAACAGAGTTTAACATCCAAACTCATTTCACTAGCTGAATCAATCCCATATTACTGGCTATACAACACCCGTATACGCCAATGGCAATCCATAACAAAGCAATACCACCTGTAGTTGCTATGCCATTTGTTTATTCCAATTAAGGACATATTCCATCATCGGTTCCAATTACCAATCATCATCATCTGACATTGGTTTCCTACATCTATTCCTTCTGCACTATCTTGCTAACTAGTGCTAACATCCAGCACTCGAGTTCTATCACTATCTTTCAATGTCTGACTACTACATGCTGACTACCTGTCAATCTGTAACAAGTCTGAGAGAAACAGCTTATGATATAACCTACCATAAGTGCAAACTTCATCACCATCACATCAATCTGATTATTTCTTTGACAGTGATCTCTGTCATATAGTTCTGGTTGTACATCTTCTTATACAACCTACTTGATATAGATTGAACAATCTATCAATCACGATCATACCATATCCCAATCTGCAGAAAATGGTGGTAATTTCATTACAAAAGCTATAGAAATGTATTCCCATTTCTATTCAGGAATACCCTAAGTCGGTAATCATCTTCTGATTCCTAGCTTTCTGGCTTCTTTTGTTAGTGATTCAGACCTATCAGTACACTTTCTGCCCATATTTCTGTACAAATTCTGTTACCACTGATCAAATCTGTCTATATCACCACTATCTGTTCGAATATCATACCTTTTGAATCATCTGAATAAAAACTGAATCCCTTACTGTGCATGTCTGACACTACCTGTGGCTTCAGCTTCGAACTATCCGGTATAACCAACCAGTTAATAACATAAAAATAAATAAGAAATACCTACCTGGTATTCGGCTCTGACTATCAATACCAAAAGCTGTAACAATTTGAAACATTCTGATATAACACGATAATCGGTCTTATACAAAACACAAATTACATAGCTGTTATACTGATCTGATCAACAAAATACAGTTCTGAACATTCTGATTACATTTCTGAACTGTTTACACTAGTCTGCATCACACACTGACTCCCAATAACATCAAATTCTGAATAGAAAGAACCTATACAGATCTAGTGAGTTTAAGAAAACTCATAACATAATAGATTCTGGCTGGCTGACTAATCTTCATACTGCCCAGATCAACTGCTATATCTCATCTGCAAATAGAATATACTCCCAACCAATATAAGATGTCTCAAATACTGATTTAGAATCATAACAATACTCAGCAGACATAAAGCAATACAAGAAAAAGAAAATCAGAAGAAGATAATCTGGTTCTGACATATCTGACATTCTGCTAATGCTGACATTTCTGATACCGCATAGTCTGAATGAAAACCTGTATCAGTAACTGCATACCGGATTCATACCTGACTCATTGCTGTATACAATAATCACAATTCTTGAAATATTTAACACAGGTCTTCAAATATTCAATATAATCAACTGAATGCTGCCAATAGATCAATAAATCATAGAGATAACAAGCATTATTCTTCAGACTACCCTTGAACACATAATCTGTCAATCTAGAAACAGAACTGAAATGTCTTCAAGAGAAATATGTAATCAACTGGATTCTTCAGCCCATACCTTAATCTGTCAATTCTTTCAGTTCATTCTGATATAAAACCCATCTGACATCCTATCTAGGCCAACACCAGTCAACTATTAGATTACTAGCACTTTTGTTACTGCTAGACTCGATTTCAGTGGATCTACTGAATACATAAGGATGCTATCTATTCCTTTCTGTACTAATCGAGTCATAAACAGTACAATGATCTAAGGAATTCTGGATCTAGAATCCTCATTTATCAACTAGATCTGATCTTAATTTTCGGTACTTGTTTAGCATATATATGTCAATAATGCAATCAACATCATATAACACAAGTACATCATAAACTAACCCAATTCCGGTTTCATTCTACTGTAGTATATAACATGACACAGAAATCTCTGATATCAACATATTCCTCCAAATAGTAAGGAAATCAATACTACAGCACAAACAGACCCCATAAATATAGCATATCACCATGCTACTCAATCACAGATACTCATGAAGAATGCATTAGTATATATCAATACATCTGCAATATAATCATAAAGAATAGTACCTGTTGTAGTTTCTGGGTTGTTTCTCAGTCATTACCACTCATGACTCTGCTCTTTAAGATCTTCGAAAATGTTTCTGAGGACAAACTTTAGCAAAGTGTCCCGTCTGCTTACAGATATTGCACCTACCAAGCACTCCTTTGCATTGCTCTGGGGAATGTCTCCCTCCGCAAGTCCTACAATACACTTCGGTATAGCTCGGACCAGGACTGCTAGAACTAGAGGAATCACTTCCTAACTTCTTGAACTGTTTCTTTTGAATTCTCAATGGTTCTTTTCCCTTACCACTACGACTGCCAATCTCCACTCTGGAAGGCCGTTGCTGTGGAGTCGGTTCTGGACGAACATACGATGCTCCCTTTTGTCCTGTCAGAACTGTTTCTGCTCTTTTAGCCCTATTCAAGGTATCAGCAAAATTACTCGATTGCTTTACATTCACCAACGTGCGTATTTCTGGATTCAATCCTTGAATAAACTGGCTAGACATAGCATCATCATTTCTAGCCACAAGAGGAGCAAAACGTAGAAGTGTGAAGAACTGTGCCAAGTATTCATCAACACTTAAAGGACCCTGTCTCAGGTTTGCAAATTCTGCACTTCTATCCTGTCTATAAGAGGTAGGAAAGAATCTTTGATAAAATTCGAATCTAAAGGTCTTCCACGTGATCACTGAACGACTCTGCTCTAAGGCTCCTTTGGTGAGTAACCACCATCTTCTAGCAGTCTCTTGCAACTGGTTCTCAATAAGCCTAATTCTACACTCATCTGTGAAATTCAGGAATTCAAATAACATTTCTGTCTCCTCTAGCCATTTCTCACAATCTACTGACGTCTCAGTTCCCTTCAGAATTGGCGGTTGAAACGACTGAAACCTCTGTAACTGTGTTTCCATCTGAATTTCTGCCACATCTATCTGAGATTCTGTTCTATCTGTCTGATAATATGACGTACTGCCTTTTTCTGGAATTCTGCGGGGAGCTATATCTGATTACCAAAAACATTAGTAATCCCATACCACAAATCTGTGCCAATCTTTTCTGATCATGATCATCTTACTGCTGATCATGAATCCGATCTGATTCATAATTAAGAATACATAATACCAATTCAAATCATATAATCAGGTAAAAATGTATCTTAAAGCAGTAACATATAGTCTCATGCTAGCATCACAATGTCAATCAACATGAAAATCAATCTCATGCTAGCACAGACATGCAAGGAAAGAAAATTCCTCTACCCCGCTCATTCTCTTCTATCTGAATCTAAGTCAATCTAAAAGATCTATCAGTTCTGACTATCTCAATCTAAAGGATCTATCCCTAAAAGATCTATCGCTAAAGGAACTATCAGCTCTGATACCACCTGTTGTGGGGACCCGGACGCTAATCATCTTCTTAATCATAGTTGGGATTTAATTATCGGTTCTGATAAACAGGGTCTAAAAATTTTTCTTTTTAAAATGTAACTGCGGAAGGTAATGGAATCTAAACAAAATACATATCTGTATAAAACTACAGTTCAGTAGAAAAATACAATACTGTACACCCTATGTCTAAGTTTCAATTACTAAAATTCAAGTAATAAACCAAGTCTGCTACAAGTCTGGAATCACCACGCTAATTCGTCTTCTCTCATCGTCATCTCGACCCTGATCCAGCCCCACCTGTTGTCATGCACACATACAAAACAAGACAACAGCCGGATAACTCCGGTGAGAATAAATCCCAGCATAAAACATGGTAAACATGCATATACACATAATCATCCATGAAACATGTTGTCATGAATAAATTAAAACAATAATAATAGATTTCATTATCTATGAAATCTAATCTAAATAAACATGCAACTTAAATCAGCTAAACATGCATATAAACAATCTAAATCATGAAACATGCTGACACAACTGAAAGCAATAACAATTGGTTCCAAAGTCTATGAACCAATTCATATAAGCATGCAGTTATACATCAAATCATATCTAGACTTGACTCAACTATAACTCTAGGGATCCCGGTGTGAATAAGACGTCACTACCTACCCTCCAATCGGGGTAATGTACGTCTCATTCCTAGACTTCGGTCTGATCTGTATCAACGGCGGCAATAAGAGTAATGCCTACTCCTATGCTGAGATACACCGAAACGTCTAGATATTTGACAATGCCTGTCAAAGACTCTCCTATCTTAACTGCAATGAATAACAATCTGTAAACAAAGCATAATCATATTCATAACTGAATATCACAATTTATCTTACCTGCTTGAATACAATTCTATAATCAAAGCATAATCTGGTAACAATATAAACAATAATCTAGTATGTGATTTTATTGGGAAACTCAAAATGATATCTCATTTGAGTTGTTTCTTCCCGAATATCACCTGAGTTATACCTTTGTCGTCCCTGTCTGACGAAGACGATGACCTGCATTCAACTCTGTCCATATCCAATCTGAAATGACAATAACCAATACACTGTATCAATGTGTAATCCAATTCACGATATGTCTGGTCAATATCTGAATAACTACAATCTGATTCATATCAACCATATTACAAGATAACAGAAACCAATACTGAATCTGATCAATCTGTACCCACTGATGTTTAGACGGCATAACAATACAGTCTTGTAACCCTGTCAGTCTTAACATCACAATGATAATACCAGAATTCCTAATAAATCTCAGTACAATCTATAACTTCAGTATCTGTACACTTTAACATGAATAACAGCATAATTCTGATAGCAATCTCAATCAAATCAATTCTAAAATTCATAACAATTCCGTAAACAATCTGTTTCTAAATCTGACTTCGATTCTACAATATCTACGGTAGTAGAAATACCATATCTGAATCATATTCAATTCTAACAACATCATAAAATCAATCTTGTCTAAACGTAATAAAACTTACGTCCTTGTGTAGCTCGTAGCGAGAGGAGTTCAGAACTGAAGTCGGATTCCAATTCAGATAAACGATTCACTCATAAATCACATTTTAAAATGAAGAACAACGCTTTCCCCCTAACCCTCGATTCCTGAATGAAATCTGAGGAGATTTCGATTCTTACATACACATATATATATACATTTCATGCATGCAAGACAAGTGGCGGAGTGCATGATTCGCACGTTTCGCGCATATGCGCGCACAAAGTCGCGCATATGCGCCAGTTCCTTCGAACTAGCAATTTCCTTCTCACGCATATGCGCCAATCTTTCCGCGCATATGCACCAACCATTCTGTCCCTTCCGCGCATATGCGCCATTTAAGTCGCGCATATGCGCCAATCCTTCTGGACCTCCCGCGCATATGCGCCACTAATCTCGCGCATATGCGCCAAGGCTTCTGGAGGTGTCGCGCATATGCGCGCATGTCTTCGCGCATGTGCGCCAACCTTACTGTGATTCTCGCGCATGTGCGCCAATCTTGATCGCGCATGTGCGCCAACACATAAATTTGCCCACATAATTTACACCTTTCTTATGTGTTCTAGTCCGATCCGTTCCGTCTATAATTATCTCAATTAATTAATAAATCATTCCGGATTAATCTCCGATTACAGTAATCATATCCAAATCATTTCTGATTACGGTAATTAAATTCTCGGGCATTACACTGGTGGATTACAATGAAGAGGGCCTTGGAGCAGCGAGGTACGATTGTTACTTGGGATGTATTTAAAACTGAGTTTTATCAGAGATTTTTCCCAATATCGTACAGAAAGGACAAGGGGGCGGAGTTTGCCAATTTGAGACAGGGTCAACTGAACATTGAAGAATATGTGACCAAGTTCTCTACCTTGTTGAAGTTTGCTCCACATGTGTCTGAAAATGACGAAGCCGTTGCTGATCAGTTCATCAATGGCTTGAATCCCGATATTTTTACATTGGTGAACACAGGGCGACCGAATAACTTTGCTGATGCCATGAATAGAGCAAAGGGCGCTGAAGCGGGCCTGATAAGGCAGAGAGGAGCTGAATTTGTTCCTCCAGTGTCGAGACCACAGCAACCACTTCCCCGATTCGAGGGTGGTAGTAGCAGTAGTGGAAAGAAAGATTTTCTAAAGGCTAGAGGAAAGCAATTTAAGAAGTCTGGCGGCAGTTCTTCTAGCTCTAGTGGTTCTCAGCAAAGTTATACTGACGTTTATTGCGGAAATTGTGGAGGGAGACATTCCACTGAACAATGCCAAGGAGTACTTGGTAGCTGCCACTTCTGCAAGCAACAGGGACATTTTGCCAGAGTATGTCCACAGAGGGGTTCCCAAAGATCCCAGGGAGCTGAACCATCTGGATCAGCGGCACAGTGGGGTAGACGATCAGCTGCCGTTCCTTCATTTCAGCCAGCACCATCTCAGTCACAGCAGAGGCCAGGAGGAAGCCAGACAGTTTGCCAGCCTCCTAGACAGCAGGCCAGAGTATTTGCTTTGACCGATGAGCAGGCTCAGGAAGCACCAGATGATAATGTTGCAGGTAACTGATTTGTTTGATTATCCTGCATATGTATTGAGTGATGCCGGTGCTTCACATACTATTATTTCTGAAAGATTTGCATTGATGCATGCATTATCTGTTGAGTCCCTATGTACTGTAGTATTTGTTTTTTTTCTTTTGGGAAAAGATCTTGTATCAGCAATTTCGATTAGATTTTGTATACTACAGTAGGAGGAGAATGAGATCGAGTTAGAGCATGTGGTAGATTGTGTTGTACTGGTGTTCTATGATTTTGGAACTGCATTACTGATATTGATATGCTGACCAAGTACATAGCTACCCTAGATTAGTTTCAGAAGATGGTGAGAATCAGACCTGAGATGACCAAGAGATGACTATTGTACGATAAAAATTCTAGACTGAGAATTCTTTTGATATTCGTACTAGTTATGACTCGATTATTACAGAAAGGAGCAGAGTGACTCCTTATGTATTCAGTTGATTTACTGAAGTTGACTCTATCATTGGCTGATTTACCAATGACAAGAAAGATATGAATGTTTTCCCCAGATAAGATTCTAGATCTGAAATCAGGGAGATTGATTTTAGCCGTGAACTGATATTAGAAACTGTTGAAATGGTGAATCCTGATTGAGACAGATTATGTTCAGGGATTTTATACCTGAAGATGATACATCAGTTGATTTTAACAGAGTTAAACCGTGATTAGTCAGCCGAGGTTGACATCGGTGTCAGAAATTGAGGTTTATGAGTTTAACAGATCACTATCGATGAGTGATGTTTTGAATCTGATTGAATATTGATGTTATTCTGAATACGTGCTTGAGACAGATTATAGACAATGTAGATTATATTGTACCGTCCGAACCAGAGCGGATTTTGAAATGTTAACAGAATGTTTAGAACTCAATATCGATAGTCAGAACTGAGTGTCGATCAGAATATCAGGTAAGTAATACTGTATTGTATGTTAATAACTGATTTGTTTGTGTCTGATATTTCGAACTTGAAATGACAGAATTGTCAGAAGGGTGCAATACTTGATTCAGTAGGCATCCTGATAGCAGAAAATGTTTTGAGAGAAACAAATGAGATTAGATATGACAGAGTTTGGACTGAAATGTCTGAACTACAGACAGATAAATATAGAAAGAAAACAAACCAATAAATTGGTTAGATAATTTATCGATTCTTGAATGGAAATGAGATTACATTTCCAGGGATACCGGGATGAAATTACTGCATTTCTCTTGGAATTGAGTATTGATTAAGTTAAGAATGACAGACTGACGCAGTCTGCGAGTGCTAACTCGTACATGAAAATGTACAAATATGATATATTACGGAGATTCGGTCAGAAAAGTAATTAGATTACACGTAGTGTTGAGAATTGATTATATTAAACCATGATTTTGGTTGATTTTGCACATTTGACCGAATGTACAGTAAGAGTTGGATACTAGATTATATCTGAATACTGAATAGTATTCATTATCTGACGGACAGTCAGAGTGCAGTATCCAGATTCCAGAACATAGGCTTAGAGTTGTAGTGTTTGATTTAACACTAATTGGCAGGATTTATTGCCATGTTGTGAATTCTATACCACAACAGATATTAAATGAGTATGGGAATGACACTATTAGACACGTTGTACGTTAAGAAGTACAGGTTCCCTCTTTATTGAGATGATATCTTTGAGATTCCTGAGATTGGACCTGACATGATCAGAGATATGACTGAAAATATGAAGCTAATTCAGAAGAAAAGGAAAACAGCTTATAATAAACAGACTGAATATGCCAACGTCGGACGATGACTCTTGGTAACTGAGATCGAAGATCGAATATATCTTTGATTGAGATAAATTGAATTGATAACAGCTGATGATGTTGAGTTGTTATGAGCTGTGGTTCGGTATATACAGATGTTGTATAACCAGTATTCTGAGATTGACTTTATCAGAGCTATTTCCAGAAATAGAACTTGATATGAGAATTGAAATTTAAGAACAGATTCATGGAGATGAGTTTTGATTTAAACTCTGGATACATCTCTTCTGATATATCTAAATTGATTACTTGCGAGTTCGAGGACGAAATCAGATCTTATAGGGGGAGAAATGTAATGCCCAAGAATTAATCACTGTTAATCAAGGATTATTGACGTATAATTTAACGTGATTACGAAAGGGTAAACGGAGACACAATTTAAGATAATTTGCGGCCATTTAATTGAATTTCAGAGTGTGTTGCCGAAGCAACACTGCACCCGCGCCCTTGCATGTACCGCACCCGCGGTGCATGGACAGAAACATGGTCAGTTTTACCGAAGGGTGACTGCACCCGCGGTGTTAGCATTACCGCACCCGCGGTCTCGACAGGTACCGCACCCGCGGTCATGCAATTTCAAAATAGATAAGATTGACGAAACGTTAGCGCACCTGCGGTGCAAGATGGAGCCCACCTGCGGTGTGACGTGCAGCATGGAAAATGAGACACGTTTCTTGCATGCAATTCTGATATATATAGGCTGTGATTCCTTCGAAATTGATTCAGAATTTAGGAAAAAGGTCTGAAAAAGAAAGGAGAAAATCCTTACGCCTTTTGCGAGAAATCCGTCCGTCTGAATTTGAATCTGACTTCAGTATCGAGTTCCTAGCAACGTAGGCTACAACTGGAAGTAAGTTTTACTACGTTTTGACATGCTTTGAAATTATGATATTGTCAGAATTGAATGGAACTCATATATGTTGTTCTTGACATAGTAGACATCATAGAATCGAAGTCAGATTAAGAAACGGACTGATTATGGAATTGTTATGATTTTCGGAGTAGTTTTGGAGTCGAGTTGATATCAGAATTGAGTTGTTATTGAGTAATAGATATTAGAATTAATATCTGATTGATATGGTATGGTTGGGTATATTGATATTATACCGTTATGCCATCGATATTTAAGTAAGTTAAGTATTGAGCAGAACATATTTGATTCGAGTGGTGTATTGATATTATACTCCTCGATATTGTTCTTGTCAGATTGAGTATTGACAGGCTTGGAGTTCGAGACTTCGACAGAGCCAGGGTATCAGAAAGAAAGGTATAAATTAATGTTGAGTTGGGATTGCACAACTCGAGTGAGGTTTGACTCGAGTCTCCCTAAATCACATACTTTCATTTATTGCATTGACATTTGCAATTGATGAGACTTATGATTGTTGTCTATTGATTTATAGCCACTGCATGTAATGACTACTGATTCGCTAGTCATTGATTGATTTGCCTAGATACTGAATGCATCTATTGATTACTGAGTCGTTGAGTCATAGGATGATTCGCCTAGTCACCAGCTGATTCGTCTGGTTATTGACTGATTCGTCTAAACTTAAGCTGATTTGCTTAATTACAGGCTGAGTTGTCTGATTATTGGCTGATTCGCCTAATTACCGGCTGATTCGTCAGGTTATTGACTGAGTCGTCAATTCTGCGGCTGATTCGCCCAGACACTGATATATGAATTATATCGATGCCGTTTAGGGATTGATTCATTCCTATCGACTGAGATTCGATATAATTACCTATATCCAGACATCGGGATCCCTAGGATAGAGTTGAGTCGAGTCTGAGACGACGCGTCAGTTGAGTCGAGTCTGAGACGACGTGTCGGTTGAGTTGAGTCTGATATGACATGTGGATTTACATTGTTTATACCATTCATGATTATTGAATGTTTGATATGGATTTATGTTTCTGATTTGAGACATGTTATGAATAATCCTTATATGTTTTCGTATATGTTTTTATATGACTGCATGTTTACATTGTTTATACTGGGATATTTATATCTCACCGGAGTTATCCGGCTGTTGTCTTGTTTTGTATGTGTGCATGACAACAGGTGGGGCTGGATCAGGGTCAAGAAGAGGATGAGAGAAAATAGATAGCGTGGAGATCCGGGCTTTGAAGCAATATAGGATTCAGCACTGATATGTAGTTGAACCTAGTTGAATTCTTGCAGATAACACAAGATTTGTATGTTCATGTTTAATATGTAATTTGAGTAAATTACATTACGTTTCCGCTTTGTATTTTAAAAAAAATATATTAGACCCTGTTTATAATTGATTAATTAGTCCCAATAATGATTAAGAACTTGATTAGCGTCCGGGTCCCCGCACGAAGATTGAATATATCTTTGACTAGGATTAACAAATTTGGTAGCAGATGCCAATACTGATTTGTTATGAACTGGTGATTGGCATATACGGATGTTGTATAGCCATTGTTCTGAGATTGATTTTATCACGAGTGATTTCGTTGATACGAAGTTATTGTAGTTATGTATATCTCCTTCTTGTATCCGATTTGGTATCTGATATGAATACCATGATATATGAGTTGTGATTGCTTGTGATTTCGGGGACGAAATCATATCTTAGAGGGGGAGAAATGTAAGTCCCAAGAATTTAATTACCGTAATCTGAAATGATTTTGGTATAATTACCGTAATTTAAGATTAATCTGGAATGATTTATTGATCAATTGACATGATTGAGGTTATACAAACTTGAATTACGAAGTCGAGCATCATTACATTATAAGCAAAGATGTTCGGCCGAACATCTCAAAAAGGCTTGGCGCACATGCGCGATAGGTAGCAGCGCATATGCGCGAAAAGTACAGAAGCTTTGGCGCATATGTGCGAGTAAAGACGCGCATATGCGCGGCATGCCCAGAACCTTCGGCGCATATGCGCGGGTAGATGCGCGCATATGCGCGAGTAGTTTTGTGGCAAAAGTTGGAGACGCCATGTGACACCTCTGACCCGTTTTATAAGAAAATAAACTCAAAATGCGGAAGATTTAAAATAAATGAACTTGGAGGATATATAATCTTTAAAAATTTTGGCAAAGTTTCCCCATAAAAAGAACTCATAACCTGCCTCAAGAAATAAAACCAAAACACAAAAGAATTATCACAACTAAACATAACGATATACGCATTCAAAAGTAGAACCTTTGATTACCAAAATAGTTGAGACAAGTTAAACTCCCAAAATAAACCAAATGCTTTACAACAAAATATAATAGCCAACTTCAACCATCACAAAACGAAATACTTTCTTATCCATCCATAACCAAAATAATCCTTCACCCTTCCTCCAAGCTTGGCACATTTCCTTCTTCTGTCTTGACACCACGCTGTATCAATCCCGTTTACCTGCATCTGCATCTCATGAACATAACTGAAATGAGTTATAAAACTCAGCAAGTAGACCTCTAAATAACAAATACATATACCATAGTGCAATGGAAGAATCCGTATCATTTCTTTACCATGATATGCCATCAATAAATAAAATACATACATAACAATTATAAGATGGCATCTATAGCACAATTAATTTCTTTTCATTTGTATGGCATTGATAGGTCATCAATCAATGGTACACATAGGCATTGATAGGTCATCAATCAAGTGGGTTTAGAATTACCATAGGTAACACCACAATACCATATAACCATCAAGCCATAAAAACATTCATTGAAACATTTAATCAAACACGTGGTGTGCGTGCTAAAACCTTAGCTCCTTTATTTTGCCCTTTGGCTTCAATTCCATTTCTTTTGAACATATCAATACATACCATATATATAATCAATGATTTAAAGGATCTAACATCATTTAAAACACCATTTAACATATACATAGTTCATAAGATGCATTCAAAGGAAAAGTCTACTTACAACCCAATACACAAGTGCTTGCTAAGTCTTGAGGGATTCCTACAACACAATATCAATAATAATACCATTAACAACTCAATAATCAACCAATTATACCAATAAACCCATAAAATCAACACAAGTATAAGTTCCATAATTTCCCCAACACTAAAATCCAACAATAACTAAAGCCACAAGCTTACTTTATCTCCTTGGACCCAAAATAAACTTCTTCTCACTTCAATTATCCAACTACAAGCTTGAATCAAAGGTATCCAAA
Organism: Primulina eburnea; assembly: GCF_022965805.1. NCBI lineage: Eukaryota > Viridiplantae > Streptophyta > Magnoliopsida > Lamiales > Gesneriaceae > Primulina > Primulina eburnea. Next base: position 13,349,465 of record NC_133113.1, on the reverse strand, counting down.
GAAGAAAATGAGAAACCCTATCTTCCAAGTCGATGGAGAGAAGAGAAGGAGAAGGGAAATGAGTAAAAATTGTGTCCCATTCGATTTTATGCCTTCCCAAACACCAAAACACGCTTTTCTAACTTGCTGGGCGCTCGGGAGATCATATATTACCTCCCTAGCGCGGACCATACTGTCCAAGACAAAAAATTCAGAATCTGTGGCGCTCGGGCGGTCATTTATTACCGCTCGGGCGCCGCTCTGCGCATAGCTGTCGTAAAGATCGCCTCCGAAACGCCTCGTCCCGACATAATTTGGAAAAATGGTAAACTACAAAGTTGTAGCTCTATGTCTTTTCTTGAATCTCTCCAAATTTCAGAGCATTTGGAGGTCTGAGTAAAAAGGTATGCTAAATCTCCCAACATGTGACACTGGAGGAACGACGAAACGCACGACACACTTCGGGGCGCTTTTGGCCTATCTTCCACAATGATTTGAACAAAAACGCAAAACGTCAAAGTTATAGCCTTATGTCTTATCTTTCTAATTAAAGTAGCCTCACATCAATTGGATCAATATACGAAACATTATGCTAAAAATCACAACTACTGCCACATTTTCATACCGTTAAAGCACTTCCATTACCTATTTAACTCAAATTCAACCTTCTATTCTACCCATTCATATCTATTCCATTCTATAACATTCATTACCATTCATATCATAATGTAAAGCCATAAACCATCACCATAAAATACTGTAATTCATAATAAAAGAAATGAATGATCGGCTATTACAATTCTCCTCCCCTTATAAAATTTCGTCCCCGAAATTTACCTCAAGACGTAAACAATTCAGGATAACGTTGCTTCATTTCTTCCTCGGGTTCCCATGTTGCTTCTTCAATGATATGATTACTCCATAACACCTTCACTATCTCAATTTCTTTGTTTCTAAGCACTTTAACCTTTCGATCCAATATTTGCACCGGCCGTTCATGATAACTCAAATTTGGCATTAAGTCTAGTGGTTCGTGACGAAGTACATGAATTGGATTCGACACATATTTACGAAGCATTGAGACATGAAATACATTATTTACTTTATCCAAATCCGGAGGCAAAGCCAATCGATAAGCTCGCTCACCAATCCTATCAAGAATCTCGAAAGGTCCAATAAAACGAGGACTCAACTTCCCTTTCTTCTCAAATCTCATAACTCCCTTGAGAGGAGCTATCTTAACAAACACGTGATCACCTACCTCGAATGCCAAAGGTCTTCTTCGAACATCTGCATAGCTTTTCTGTCGAGATTGCGCAGTTTTCATTCTTTATCGAATCAATGCTACAACATCAACCATTTTTTGAACCAACTCTGGTCCTAACATCTTTCTTTCACCTACTTCATCCCAAAACAAAGGTGAACGACACTTTCTCCCATACAAAGCTTCATAAGGTGCCATGCCAATCGAGGACTGATAGCTGTTATTATATGTGAATTCCACAAGAGGCAGCTTCAAATCCCAACTTCCATGAAAATCAATAATGCAAGCTCTTAACATGTCCTCAAGAATCTGAATAACTCGTTCTGATTGTCCGTCGCTCTGAGGATGATAATCCGTACTGAAGGCCAACTTTGTACCCAAAGCTCTATGTAAAATCTTCCAGAATTCATATGTAAATTTTGGATCACGATCAGAAACAATTGACACTGGTATCCCATGAAGTCTAACAATCTCTTGAACATAAGCATCGGCATACTGATTCATCGAATAAGTAGTCTTGACAGGAAGAAAATGCGATGACTTGGTCAAACGATCAACAATGACCCAAATCGAATTATAACCTTTCTGCGTCCTTGGAAGTCCGACAACAAAGACCATTGTGTTATGTTCCCATTTCCACTGAGGTATCGGCAATGACTGCAACAATCCTGCAGGTCTTTGGTGCTCAATCTTAACCTGCTGACATGTTAGGCATTCATAAATATACAACGCAATATCCTTCTTCATACCTGGCCATCAGAAAAGTCGACGAAGATCTTGGTACATCTTGGTATTACCTGGATGAATCGAATATGGTGCGGTATGCGCCTCAATCAAAATATCTCGTCGAATATCATCACCGATAGGAACACATATTCGACCTCTGAAGGTCATCAACCCATCACTATTTAAACCAAACTCAGAATTTCCTTTTTGCTCAGCCTTAGATCTCATTTCCAACAATTTCTTATCATGCTGTTGTCCAACTTTAATCCTGTCATTCAAAGTAGGGCGAATCACCAAAGCTGAAAGTCGAGCTATCGTACCTTTCTCGACCAAGGTGATCTCATTCCTTTGCAAGTCCAACAATAAAGGTTTTTGAATCATAGAACTCAACACAACTCCTGATTTCCGACTCAGTGCATCTGCAACTACATTCGCTTTCCCAGGGTGGTAACTGATAGTGCAATCATAATCCTTAACAAGTTCCAACCATCTCCTCTGACGCATGTTCAATTCCTTCTGAGTAAACAGATATTTAAGGCTTTTATGATCTGAGAAAATCTCACACTTTACTCCATACAAATAATGCCGCCATATCTTCAAAGCGAATACCACAGCTCCCAACTCAAGATCGTGAGTCGGATAATTCTTTTCATAATCCTTCAGCTGACGGGAAGCATAAGCAATTACCTTACCACGCTGCATCAATACAGCACCAAGTCCTTTCTTAGAACCATCAGTGAACACTACAAAGTCTTCAACTACTTCAGGAAGTGACAACACTTGAGCCGATGTCAATTTATCCTTCAACTCTTGAAAACTTTGTTGACACTCATTTGTCCATTCAAATTTAACTGTCTTTCTTGTCAATGTGGTCAACCGCAGGGCTATCTTTGAGAAATCAGCGATCAAACGACGATAGTAACCTGCTAAACCAAGAAAACTTCGTACCTCAGCCACTGTCATAGGAATAGGCCACTTCTTCACTGATTCTATCTTTGTTGGATCCACGGTAATTCCATCTTTAGAAACAATATGGCCTAGAAAAGTCACTTGGTCCAACCAAAACTAGCACTTCTTTAACTTAGCATATAACTGATTATCCCTCAATTGCTGCAGCACAGTTCTCAAATGTTCTCGATGAAGTTCTCGAGTCTTCGAATAAACCAAAATATCATCAATAAATACAATGACGAAACTGTCCAAATAAGACTTGAAGACTCGATTCATAAGATCCATAAAAACTGACGGTGCATTTGTTAACCCGAAAGACATAACCAAAAATTCATAATGACCATACCTAGTTCGAAAAGCAGTCTTAGGTATGTCGTCTTCTTTCACTTTCAATTGGTGATAACCCGATCGCAAATCAATCTTGGAAAATATTGTTGCCCCTTGCAATTGGTCAAAAAGATCATCAATTCGGGGCAAATGATATTTGTTCTTAATTGTAACTTTTTTGATCTCTCGGTAGTCAATACACAAACGTAGTGACCCATCTTTATTTTTCACAAACAATACGGGTGCTCCCCAAGGTGAAGAACTCGGTCGAATAAAGCCCTTATCTAACAGTTCTTGCAATTGGTTCTTTAATTCTTTCATTTCAGTAGGTGCCATTCGATAAGGGGCTTTAGAAATAGGAGCAGTACCAGGTACAACATCAATGACAAACTCGACTTCTCTATCGGGTGGCAACCCCGGCACATCATCGGCAAAGACATCCGAATACTCTCGAACAATTTCAATACCATTCACATCCACATTATATTTCTCACTCACATCCATTACTGACGCCGGAAATCCCTGACACCCCTTAACCAACATCTTATTCACCTTCAAGCAAGACATAAAAGAAGTGCCAAGCGAAGTACCTGAACCCTTGAAGACATTACTGTCACCTTCATCTATCGGAAATCGCACCGTCTTTTCAACACAATCTATCACTGCACGATACGATGATAGCGAATCCATACCCAAAATCATATCAAACTCAATCATAGGAATCACAATAAGATCAGAAAACAAAATTCTCTCATTCACATGAATAGGACAAGCTCTAATCACACCTGTTGGGCAAATCACATCTCCCGAGGGAAGCATAATAGTAAACTGGAGAGGTTCAAATATAGGTGCAATACCCAACGATCTCATGAAAATTTCAGACATAAAAGAATGTGTAGCTCCAGTATCAATTAAAGTAAGGGCTACATTGCCTGAAATCTGAATAGTAACTGATATAACCGACGTATCAGGATTAACACCCTCCTTAGTCAAAGAGAAGATGCGCCCTTGGACTCATCCTCGGCCTGAAGATTGGGTGCAGTTGATGGCAATGTGACCTGCACCTCCACATCTGTAACATTTGTTGCTCCCTACGAGACATTCACCCTTGTGGGTCTTGTTGCATTTGGAACATAAAGGCCTATTCGTCTCAGACTGAACTGCAGGAGCTTTACCTCGATGTTCTTCTTTTCCTTTGCCTTTGTATCCCCCTTTAAAACTTTGATTCGAAGCTTGATTCTTTTGATTGAAGTTTTGCCTTCTCAATTGTCTTTCCTTCTCAATCTCTTTCTCATCCTGTTCCGCTAAAAGAGCTTTCTCCACGATCTCCTTGTACGTTGCGGCCTTAGACATTCTGACATCCCTCCTGATCTCGGCTCTCAAGCCTCTCATGAAGTGTTCCCCTCGATCTTTGTCATTCGAAGCAATGAAAGGAACAAACAAGCAACCTTCTTCAAACTTCAAAATATAATCATTCACATTCAAGTTGCCCTGGTTTAGTACCAAGAACTCCTTCACTTTCCGAGTCTTGACATCCGTGGAGAAATATTTGTCATAAAATAGCTCCTTGAACTCATTCCATTTAAGGGTTTGAACATTGACAGTTACCTTCGTGGCCTCCCACCAAATGCGCACAGTCTTGGTCAGAAGAAACACTCCACAACTAACTCGATCATTATTGTAATAGCCGAGCCCGGTGTACGGTACGATTTAAGTTTCGTTTGTTATTTGGGATATTTGATTAGATGTTCAGAGTTGTATTTTTGGGCTATAGTATTGTTAGTTTTATTGTCTTGAGGTGTTAGTTGATGTTGGTTGTTCGTTTCAGAGTGTCGGATCGATTTTAGTTGCATGGGATTAGTGCTTGGCCGTGACTTGAGTGCACCCGCGCTCTTAACTGGAGTGCCCCCGCGGTGTACTGTGCTGTTTTGGAGTTGGAATGCCGTGAGCACACCGCACCCGCGGTGATGTAGAGACCGCACCCGCGGTAGAGACCGCACCCGCGCTGCTTGCGTCGCCGCACCCGCGCTGTTCGAGTTCCAGAATTTTTGTGGATGCCGTAACCATTGCGCACCCGTGGTGCTTAGAGGAGCGCACCCGCGGTGAAGGTATGGGCGAGTTTTTAAGCTACTTTTTGGAGTGGTTGGCCATACTTTCCCTTTCTTTTCTCCTCCATTCTCGACTTTTCTCTCCATTTCAAGGGTTTTTAGTCATTTCTTTCCTTTCATATCTTCGATTCAGGCGTTTGTTTGGAATTTCGACTTGAGTTCGACGTTCTCCTTGGTGCTAGGAAGCTTGGGTAAGCTTTTGGTGCGATTCTGTTAAGGTTGTAAATTAAGAGTTGTTTAGGATGGTTGTTTATGTGGATTTATGGATTATTTAGCTTGTAATCTTGGATATTTAGTTGATATTGGTGTTATTTGTGGATTATTTGTTGTAGGTGGTGATCAAGAGCTAAGTTGAGGAGTTTGTTGTGGTTTGTAAGTGGAAATTCATTCCTTTTTGCCCACATGATTATATATGTATGTGTTTCAAAGAGTTTATTGTGATATTCCCTTCCATTTGATCCATAGTATGTATTGCTATATATATTAGAGGCATTGTATGTCTCATTTTTGTTGAAAGGGAATAAAAGAGATATATAGAGTTCAAAGTGATTGTTAAAACCAGAGAAGAGTTTAAATGTTTTCGGATTGATAAATACATAGTCAGAGATTGCATGCAATATTAGATGATCATCGCCTATAGGCTTATATCCCTCAGAGTTATCGGTTTATATCGATTTGGGATACGAGCACCCCAGAGCAGAGATACTATTGATATCAATCCCCAGAGCAAAAGAGAAATACCATCATATTTTTATGCTATTGCTATGTTATTGATATTCAGAGTTTACAGTTCAGAGTTGATGGTATTTATGATTTCAAAGATATGTTTTACAGAGTTATTGTTCATTGTTATATCAGAGTTCCACTTGCTGAGATTTATTCTCATTTCAGTTATTTCATGTGATGCAGATCAGAGTGGTGCCTCGGGACGTTGACTGTAGATCGGGGGTCATATGCATACACCGTTGGAAGGAGGATTTTGGCATGATCATAGGAATGATGTTTTGTTTTGTTATGTCATTTAAATGATCATGTATTTATTTTGTAAAGATATTTAAAGAAATGTATTTTGAAACTCCTTCCGTATATTTTGAAAAGAGAAAATTTTATTTCCGCTGCGTATTTATTTTAAAAGAGGATCGGGGTGTCACATTTAGTGGTATCAGAGCCAGGTTCTTTGGACCAATGCATATGACTTCGTCTACTTTCAACTGTCCGGGTATGTTTTCTTTGCATCTATCTATTGTTATGTATTGATTGGTGTCTTGTGAGCATTGTAGAGTAGAGGATGCCTCCTAAGCGTAAGGCGTCAGAGGGGGAGGATAGTTCGTCCTCGAGAGTTGTCGACGAGTTCGGCAAGTTACTGAAGGAGCAGGCTAAGGTTCACAGTGAGCAGATCCAGCAGTTGCTTAGACTGCAAGGAGCAGGCCAGGGCAGAGGCCAAGGTAGAGGGCAGGTTGCTCCAGCTGCAGTTGGTTCTGATGCTATCTATTCTGCGTTTAAGAGGATGGATCCACCCGAGTTTCCAGGCAGCTCCGATCCTTTAGCTGCAGTAGAGTGGGTCAAGGCTTTGGAGGCGATTTTTGATCATCTCCACTATGAGGACAGAGATCGTATCAGTTGTGCTGTTTTTATGCTGGTTAAAGCTGCACGTTTGTGGTGGAATGCGACCAAGGTTGGCATTGATGTTTCTGCATTGAAGTGGTCTGAGTTTACTGATCTTTTCTACGACAAGTACTTTCCTGATGCACTGCGAGCGAGGAAGGTTACAGAGTTCTTGGAGCTTCGTCAGGGGAGCATGAACGTGGATGAGTATATTCTCAGGTTCGAGGAGGGTTGTCTATTTGCTCCGTACATTGCTACCAGTGATAAAGATAAAGGCGCTCACTTCATTCGAGGCCTTAGAGCGGAGATCAGGCGTGATATCAATATGTCCAAGGCTGTTACTTTCAAGGAGATTGTGTCCAAGGCGTTGCTAGCAGAGCAGGACGAGAAGGATATCGCCAGGGAGAGACAGGCGAGGCACCAGGCTAGTGTTCAGAGAGGCCAGAGTTCAGGTCAGCGTGGCAGAGATCGATTCAAAGGGAAGGGCAAGGTGGATCAGAGTCCTAGGCCACCGTCAGCACCAGTTGCTCCGTCTGATTCTGAGAGATCCTTGTGTCCCAAGTGTGGCAGACCTCATCGTGGAGAGTGTAGATTTGGCACTCGTTCTTGCTATCGTTGTGGCATGCCAGGCCACATTTCCAGAGATTGTCCTAAGGGAGCTAGCCAGGAGAAGGTGCAGGGTCGTATCTTTTCGATGACTAAGGAAGGTATTAATCGTAATTCTTCTATAATCTCTAGTTCCATTTTAATTTCAGGCAGAGTAGCTACTACTTTGATTGATACTGGTGCTACTCATTCTTTTATGTCTGAATTGTTTTTGAGATCTTTGGGTATAGTTCCTTCTGTTATTCCCCTTCAGCTTAGTGTTGTTTTGCCTTCGGGAGATGTTTTGTGCCCGACCTCCATAGTGTATGCGTGCCCCGTTCGTTTTGTTGATCGAGAGGTCTTTGCTGATTTGATTGTGATCCCGATGGTTGCCTTTGATGTTATTCTTGGCATGGATTGGCTGTCGACCTATCATGCTGTTATTGATTGCGTTGCTAAGACGGTGACTTTTGCAGATGATAGCCAGGGAGGAGTTCTCGCCAGCTCAGGTACTTCGCTGGTCCTTCATTTTATTTCGTGTCTTGATGCTGAGAGGCTATTGTGTAGAGGTTGTGATGTTTTTCTAGCATCTGTTGTGGATGTTGATAGACTGATTAAGTTGAATATTGATGATATTGATGTGGTGAGGGAGTTTGCTGATGTGTTTGAGGATGATGTTCCGGGTTTGCCGCCGGATAGAGATGTAGAGTTCGTTATTGATCTTGCTCCAGGTACGGTTCCTATTTCTAAGGCTCCGTATAGGATGGCTCCTACTGAGATGAAAGAGTTGAAGACGCAGTTGCAAGATCTTCTAGATAAGGGTTTTATTCGTCCGAGTTCTTCGCCTTGGGGAGCTCCGGTTCTATTTGTTAAGAAGAAGGATGGTTCTTTGCGTCTGTGTATCGACTATAGGGAGCTTAACAAAGTGACGATCAAGAACAAGTATCCGTTGCCACGGATTGATGATTTGTTTGACCAACTCCAGGGTGCCACTGTTTTCTCGAAGATTGATCTTCGGTCTGGCTACTATCAGTTGAAGGTTAGGGAGTCCGATATCCCTAAGACGGCTTTCCGTACCAGGTATGGTCACTATGAGTTTCTCGTGATGTCTTTTGGTTTGACCAATGCCCCTTCTGTCTTCATGGACCTGATGAACCGTGTGTTCAAGCCGTATTTGGATAGCTTTGTCATTGTTTTTATCGATGATATCTTGATCTATTCCAAGACCAGAGAGCTTCATTCAGAGCATCTCAGAGTTGTGCTCCAGTTGTTGAGAGAGCGGAGGTTGTTTGCCAAATTGAAGAAGTGTGAGTTTTGGTTGGATCAGATTTCTTTTCTAGGCCATGTCGTTTCGAGGGATGGCATTGTTGTTGATCCGATGAAGATAGAGGCGATTCAGAAGTGGCCTATTCCTACGACTGTTTCTGAGGTACGCAGTTTCCTTGGTTTGGCGGGTTATTATCGTCGTTTCATTTCAGACTTTTCCAAGATTGCCCTGCCATTGTCCAATTTGACAAGGAAGACTGTGAAGTTCGAGTGGTCTGTAGATTGCCAGAGTGCATTTCAGGAGTTGAAGGATAGATTGACGACGGCTCCTGTTCTTTATTTGCCTTTTGGTTCAGAGGATTTTGTTGTCTATACTGATGCGTCGAAGAAGGGCCTCGGTGCAGTGTTGATGCAGAGAGGTAAGGTCATTGCCTATGCTTCTCGCCAGTTGAAGGATTATGAGAAGAATTATCCGACGCATGATTTAGAGTTGGCAGCTGTGGTTTTCGCCCTGAATATTTGGAGACACTACTTGTATGGCGAAAAGTGTGAGATCTTCACAGACCACAAGAGTTTGAAGTATCTGTTTTCGCAGAAAGAGCTCAATATGCGGCAGAGGAGGTGGTTAGAGCTGGTCAAAGATTACGATGTGACTATTAGTTATCACCCAGGGAAGGCGAATGTTGTGGCTGATGCTTTGAGTCGTAAGTCAAGTGCTTCATTGAGTTCTTTGATTCAGAGACCGTTGCTGATGGATTTGCAGAGAGAGGAGATTGATCTGGTGATTCCAGGCACCATTGCTCGTCTTTCAGCGTTGGTTATTCGATCTTCATTGACGGACAGGATTCGTAGAGAGCAGTCGACTGATGTTCAGTTGACAGAGTTGAGAGATAGAGCAGAGATTAGAGGTAATTCAGAGTTTGCCTTGAATGGTGATGGTTTGGTGACTTTCAGAGGTCGTATTTGTGTTCCTGTTGGCGATGATATTCGTAGAGATATTCTGTCAGAGGCTCATACCGCGCCGTATTCGATTTATCCAGGCAGTACGAAGATGTATCAGGATCTTCGTCGACTCTACTGGTGGCCAGGTATGAAGAAGGATGTTGCCGTGTTCATTTCTCAGTGCCTTACTTGTCAGCAGGTGAAGATTGAGCACCAGAGACCTGCTGGGACATTGTTGTCGTTGTCGATTCCTCAGTGGAAGTGGGAGCATATTACGATGGATTTCGTGACTGGTCTTCCCAGAGTGCGGAGAGGTTTCAATTCTATTTGGGTTATCGTTGATAGATTGACTAAGTCAGCGCACTTTCTTCCAGTCAAGACGACGTATTCGATGAATCAGTATGCCGAGGACTACATAGCAGAGATTGTAAGACTTCATGGTGTCCCTGTGTCGATCGTGTCTGATCGTGACCCTAGATTTACTTCAGAGTTTTGGAAGAGTTTGCACAGAGCTATGGGTTCGCGGTTAGCGTTCAGTACAGCCTATCATCCTCAGAGCGATGGTCAGTCAGAGAGAGTCATTCAGATTCTTGAGGATATGCTCAGAGCTTGTACTATAGACTTTCCAGGTAGCTGGGATTCTTTGTTGCCTTTGGTTGAGTTCACTTATAATAATAGCTACCAGGCGACGATTGGCATGGCACCGTATGAGGCACTTTATGGCAGGAAGTGCAGATCTCCATTGTATTGGGACGAGGTTGGTGAGAGGAAGATGTTGGGACCAGAGTTGGTCCAGCAGACTGCCGATGTTGTTGCTGTTATCAGAGAAAGGATGAAGACTGCCCAGTCCAGACAGAAGAGCTATGCAGATGTTCGTCGTAGACCTTTGCAGTTCGAGGTTGGCGATCACGTGTTTCTGAAGATAGCACCTCTCAAGGGTGTGATGAGATTTGGCAAGAAGGGCAAGTTGAGTCCTAGATTTATTGGTCCATTTGAGATTTTGGACAGAGTTGGTGACAGAGCCTACAGATTAGCCCTACCTCCAGATCTTGACAGAGTTCATAATGTGTTTCACGTATCGATGCTCAGGAAGTATGTTGCAGATCCTTCCCATGTTCTTCGCCATGAGCCATTGGACGTGACGCCAAATTTGACATATCAAGAGATTCCGATTCAGATTCTGGATCGCACAGTTAGAGTGTTGAGGAACAAAGAGATCGGCATTGTCAAAGTTCTTTGGAGGAACCATTTGATAGAGGAGGCTACGTGGGAACCAGAGGAGGAGATAAGAGAGAAGTATCCTGAGTTGTTCGTGCCGTGACGTCAATTTCGCGGACGAAATTCCCTTAAGGGGGGGAGATTGTAATAGCCGAGCCCGGTGTACGGTACGATTTAAGTTTCGTTTGTTATTTGGGATATTTGATTAGATGTTCAGAGTTGTATTTTTGGGCTATAGTATTGTTAGTTTTATTGTCTTGAGGTGTTAGTTGATGTTGGTTGTTCGTTTCAGAGTGTCGGATCGATTTTAGTTGCATGGGATTAGTGCTTGGCCGTGACTTGAGTGCACCCGCGCTCTTAACTGGAGTGCCCCCGCGGTGTACTGTGCTGTTTTGGATTTGGAATGCCGTGAGCACACCGCACCCGCGGTGATGTAGAGACCGCACCCGCGGTAGAGACCGCACCCGCGCTGCTTGCGTCGCCGCACCCGCGCTGTTCGAGTTCCAGAATTTTTGTGGATTCCGTAACCATTGCGCACCCGCGATGCTTAGAGGAGCGCACCCGCGGTGAAGGTATGGGCGAGTTTTTAAGCTACTTTTTGGAGTGGTTGGCCATACTTTCCCTTTCTTTTCTCCTCCATTCTCGACATTTTCTCTCCATTTCAAGGGTTTTTAGTCATTTCTTTCCTTTCCTATCTTCGATTCAGGCGTTTGTTTGGAATTTCGACTTGAGTTCGACGTTCTCCTTGGTGCTAGGAAGCTTGGGTAAGCTTTTGGTGCGATTCTGTTAAGGTTTTAAATTAAGAGTTGTTTAGGATGGTTGTTTATGTGGATTTATGGATTATTTAGCTTGTAATCTTGGATATTTAGTTGATATTGGTGTTATTTGTGGATTATTTGTTGTAGGTGGTGATCAAGAGCTAAGTTGAGGAGTTTTTTGTGGTTTGTAAGTGGAAATTCATTCCTTTTTGCTCACATGATTATATATGTATGTGTTTCAAAGAGTTTATTGTGATATTCCCTTCCATTTGATCCATAGTATGTATTGCTATATATATTAGAGGCATTGTATGTCTCATTTTTGTTGAAAGGGAATAAAAGAGATATGTAGAGTTCAAAGTGATTGTTAAAACCAGAGAAGAGTTTAAATGTTTTCGGATTGATAAATACATAGTCAGAGATTGCATGCAATATTAGATGATCATCGCCTATAGGCTTATATCCCTCAGAGTTATCGGTTTATATCGATTTGGGATACGAGCACCCCAGAGCAGAGATACTATTGATATCAATCCCCAGAGCAAAAGAGAAATACCATCATATTTTTATGCTATTGCTATGTTATTGATATTCAGAGTTTACAGTTCAGAGTTGATGGTATTTATGATTTCAAAGATATGTTTTACAGAGTTATTGTTCATTGTTATATCAGAGTTCCACTTGCTGAGATTTATTCTCATTTCAGTTATTTCATGTGATGCAGATCAGAGTGGTGCCTCGGGACGTTGACTGTAGATCGGGGGTCATATGCATACACCGTTGGAAGGAGGATTTTGGCATGATCATAGGAATGATGTTTTGTTTTGTTATGTCATTTAAATGATCATGTATTTATTTTGTAAAGATATTTAAAGAAATGTATTTTGAAACTCCTTCCGTATATTTTGAAAAGAGAAAATTTTATTTCCGCTGCGTATTTATTTTAAAAGAGGATCGGGGTGTCACAATTATCTTCAAAGTGTAGATAGTCAAATATTGCTTCAATAGCTTTAACCCATTCCATAGCTGCAAGAGGATCCGCACCTCCCATGAACTCAGGTGGATTCATTCTTTTAAATCTGTCATAAGCTCCCTCTGAACTGGGCTCCTGCCTCACAAGGCCTCTACCTCCCCCTTGAGCTGGGTTCTGCAATCTCAATAACTGTTTGATCTGTTCTCCATGAACTTTGTCTTGCTCCTTGAGCAACTTACTAAACTCACCAACAACTCGAGATGAGGAACTATCTTCTTCCTCTACAACTTTCCTCTTAGGTGGCATCTCCTACATTGCATCTCAGTTTAAAATCATTTGAAATCATATATATACCATAAAAGATACATATCATCATATCATTACGTCAATTAGATGCAGAAGTATACATACCGAAGTGTCGCAAACAGAAGAAGTCATGTGCCAATCCATTGCTCCGAAAAAATCATTGCTCTGATACCACTAAATGTGACACCTCTGACCCGTTTTAAAAGAAAATAAACTCAAAATTCGGAAGCTTTAAAATAAATGAACTTGGAGGATTATAATCTTTAAAAATTTTGGCAAAGTTTCCCCATAAAAAGAACTCATAACCTGCCTCAAGAAATAAAACCAAAACACAAAAGAATTATCACAACTAAACATAACAATATACGCATTCAAAAGTAGAACCTTTGATTACCAAAATAGTTGAGACAAGTTAAACTCCCAAAATAAACCAAATGCTTTACAACAAAATATAATAGCCAACTTCAACCATCACAAAACGAAATACTTTCTTATCCATCCATAACCAAAATAATCCTTCACCCTTCCTCCAAGCTTGGCACATTTCCTTCTTCTGTCTTGACACCCCGCTGTATCAATACTGTTTACCTGCATCTGCATCTCATGAACATAACTGAAATGAGTTATAAAACTCAGCAAGTAGACCTCTAAATAACAAATACATATACCATAGTGCAATGGAAGAATCCGTATCATTTCTTTACCATGATATGCCATCAATAAATAAAATACATACATAACAATTATAAGATGGCATCTATAGCACAATTAATTTCTTTTCATTTGTATGGCATTGATAGGTCATCAATCAATGGTACACATGTACGTCTCAGTCAAAATCAGTCACAGTACATGTCATTATGTTGATCAACTTCAGTCAAGTGGGTTTAGAATTACCATAGGTAACACCACAATACCATATAACCATCAAGCCATAAAAACATTCATTGAAACATTTAATCAAACATGTGGTGTGCGTGCTAAAATCTTAGCTCCTTTATTTTGCCCTTTGGCTTCAATTCCATTTCTTTTGAACATATCAATACATACCATATGTAATAGCCGAGCCCGGTGTACGGTACGGTTTAAGTTTTCGTATGTTATGGATTTATTGATTAAGTTTAAGTTTAGTTGTGACGTTAAGAGTTGTGATTATGGGCCATAGTATTGTTGGTTATTCTTGTTTTGTGGTGTTGTTGATGTTCATGGTTGGTGGTTGTTTTGTATCAGCGTTTCGGTTAGATTTTAGTTGCCTTAGATTTTGTCTTGGCCGTGACCAGACCGCACCCGCACTAAGTGTAAGGACCGCACCCGCGGTAATTTCAGGACCGCACTCGCGGTCGTCGAGCATGGATTTTTGGAAGGGAGGCCGTGAGCTCAGCGCACCCGCGGTGCTTGGTGGAGCACACCCGCGGTGATGAACAGTAGAGGTATGGTCGAGATTTTAAGTGCTTTTTGGGTGAGTTGACTTCACTTTACCCCATTTCTTTCCACTCTATTTTCGAATTCTCTCTTGGAGACAAGGGTTTTCCCTCATTTCTTTCACTTCCCATCTTTGATTCAAGCTTCTAGTTGGATTTTCGAGTTTAGATCGAGGTTCTTGGTTGCTTTAAGAAGCTAAGGTAAGCTTTTTGTGTTGTTATTTCTTGGTTTTGGAGGAGAGATGATTTGGGTTTGTAGTGTTTGTTGGATTTATGGATTATTTGACTTGGGTTCTTGGATATTGAGTTGATGATGGTTATATTTATGGATTATTGTTGTAGGATTTCAACCAAGGAGTTAGATTCAAGTGTTCTTGTTGTTTGTAAGTGGAATTTCATCCCTTGTGCTCACATGATTATATATGTATTGTGTTTCAAAGGTTTTAATGTGTTATTCCCTTCATTTGATTCATTATTATGTATTGATACCTTTGTGGTATATTGCGGAGGCAATTGATGTCTCAATATTGAAAAGGGAATACAAAAGAGTAAGTGATTGCAAAGTGTTTGATTAAATGCCAAAGAGAAAGAGTTTAAATGTTTTATGGATTGATAGATACATAGTCAGAGATTGCATGCAATTAGTTGATCAACGACCATAGGCTTATATCCCTCAGAGTTTTCGAATTATATCGATGGGATACAAGCACCACAGACAGAGTTACTATTGATATCAATCCAACCAGAGTAAAGAGAAATACCATCTTATTGCTATGCTATTGCTATGATATTTATTTCAGAGTTGATGGTATTTATGTTTTAAAGCTATGTTTTACAAGAGTATGATATGTTCATTGCTATGTAAGAGTTCCACTTGCTGAGTTTTATACTCATTTCAGTTATTTCATGTGATGCAGATAAGAGTGACGGGCCAGGACGTTGACTATGGATTGGAGTCATATGCATACGAAGATTGGAAGGAAGAAGTTTGTTTTGGCAAGCAATATTTTTGGGCATGATCATGAAAATGATGTTTTGTATTTTGATGTATCATTTAGTTGATCATGTTGATACTTTTATTGATATTTGGAAATGTATTTCAAAACTCCTTCCATTTGAAAGAAAAATTTAAATTACGCTGTATTTTATTGTAAACGGGTCAAGGTGTCACATTTAGTGGTATCAGAGCACCGTTCTTCGGACCAATGCATATGACTTCGTCTACTTTCAACTGTCCGGGTATGTTTTCTTTGCATATATCCATTGTTATTTATTGATATGTCTTTTGTGAGCACATTGTAGAGTATGCCTCCTTAGCGTAAGGCGTCAGAGGGTGAGGATAGTTCTTCCTCGAGAGTTGTCGACGAGTTCGGCAAGTTGCATAAGGAGCAGGCCAAAGTCTATAGCGAGCAGATTCAGCAGCTGCTTCGATTGCAAGGAACACGACAGGGTAGAGGTCAAGTGAGAGGCCAAGTAGCTCAGGAAGTTGGCACTGATGCCGTCTTTTCTGCTTTTAAGAGGATCCACCGGAATTCGCAGGCAGCACTGATCCGTTAGTGGCTATCGAGTGGGTCAAGGCGCTTGAAGCAATCTTCGACCATCTCCAGTATGAAGATAAAGACAGGATCAGCTGTGCAGTATTCATGTTGGTAAAGGCTGCACGTATCTGGTGGAATGCGACCAAGGTTGGTGTTGATCTACCGGCTTTGAAGTGGTCAGAGTTCACCGATATTTTCTATGACAAGTATTTCCCAGACGCCCTTCGAGCTAGGAAGGTGACTGAGTTTTTGGAGCTTCGACTGGGAGGCATGAACGTTGATGAGTACATTCTCAAGTTCGAGGAGGGTTGTCTATTTGCTCCGTACATTGCTTCGAACGACAAGGACAAAGGTGCTCATTTCATTCGAGGCCTTCGTGTAGAGATCAGGATGGATATCAATATGTCCAAGGCTGTGACTTTCAAAGAGATTGTGTCCAAGGCGTTGTTGGTCGAACAAGACGAGAAGGATATCGCCAGAGAGAGGCAGGAGAGGCATCAAGCTATTGTTCAGAGAGGCCAGGGCTCGAATCAGAGAGGCAAGGATCGTTTCAAAGGAAAGGGCAAGATGGAATCGAGTCCTAGACCACCGCCAGTTCCAGTTGATCCTGAGAAGCCGCTGTGTCCTAAATGCAGCAGACATCATCGAGGAGAGTGCAGATTTTGAAAGGGGATCGGTTACGGTGGCCAGAAGCGCAATGGAAGCACAAAAATTTTCGATTTTAGCATATAAGTTTCGGCCACCATGATTTTGTGTAGGAAATACAATAAAACACCAAAATGACATTCATAGTGTGTTTAGAAATAGTTACCTATCAACCTCTTAAGGTTGATGATGGCTCCAACTTAGTTGATATACAATTAAGCTCTTGATGGCAAGACAATCTACAAGCTTCACCTTGTTCTTGAATCTTTCCTTCAAAATTAGGCCCACCACTAGCAAACTAGAACCCCTCTTATTTTGCACTAGAAAAATAAAAGGATTTTTCAAAGAGAAGTATTTTTCTTCCTCAACACTTGAAGAGAAAAATTGAGAGAAAACTTGGTAGAATAATGCTATGAGAATTCGGCCATCTTGCTTGAAAGAAGAGGGAAGGGAGACTTGTCTTGGACTTGCAAAAAGTAGAGACAAAAGTAGCATGCCAAGCCTTGATAGTTGCAAAAGTTGTCTCCAACCCTTCACCTCCCATGCATGCATATTATATGGTTTATTATCAAAATAAAAACCATGGACTAAATTTAATTATCTCAAACATATTTGAGACTAATTAAACATTACTTGAATTTACCCAAGTCCCACTAGTTAAATAATTAATTTAAATTGAGCTCTACAAGACTCAATATAATTTAATTAATTCAACACTTGAATTAATTTAATTATTTGGACTCTACTAGGTCCACTAGTGTTTAATTAATTCAACACTTGAATTAATTTAATTTAGTCCATAATAATGTTTATGAAAATCACAATTTTCAAATACATTATTCAATTGGCCAACTTTTAATTTAGGAACACTTCCATAAATTAAAATTTACATTTCTCTCATAGAAGTCATACTTCTATTTTTCTTTACACTTATAAACTCATTTATAAGTCGTTCAACACATTGAACTATTTTTACTTCTCAACGGGATCTAGAAAGCCAGCACTTGTGTGACCCTCAATGGTTCATTGATACAACTAGCCGTGGGTTCACATCTCCATGTGATTCGGACTAAACATGTCCTTATATGAGCATACCCCAATTGCTCCATTCTTACTTATCAACTCTTTGATAACAAGAACGTCAGAACTCAAGTCTGATAGCACCCAACGAATCATGTTAAACGCCTAGCAACATCGCTTACATGATTCCCTAGGTATCAAATGATAGTGCCTGCAAGAACCATTCAATTATGGTTAGCGTACAGTACGGTCCCTTCAACTCATATATCCCGACCGATTCGACAACCATTGGTTTATCGAGAGTTGTCAATGAATCGATACTATGTGTCATGCCGTAGTTGCATCGATGGTGTAATCTATGAAACCCCTTTCATAATTACCACCATACTCTGATCAGAGATTTCAATCTACATACACATGAGAACACATAGGATATCCATACCCGAAGGTAAGCGGTGAATCCCCGATTACAATGCATCGACTCCTATACGTTTCGACAGAACACCCAGCCTTGCCACCTGATGACCCCATGAGAGTCGGTAAACAAGCCAAAGTGTAATTCTAGCACATAGAGTCTCAATGTTGTCCCGGGTCATAAGGACTAATGGTGTACAACCATAAACTAGGACTATTCCACTCGATAAATGAGAACCACTTGGAGAGTCCTTTTATGGAGGGTTGTTCAGTGCACTCTACAAGGAGCACCTATCTGCATGTTCGGACATCACAATGTCCCCTACCAATGAAACATGGTACTCACATCGCAGATACTAGTCTCTAACTCGAGCGGCCTATATCCTTCTTAGTGGCGGCTGAATAGACTAGGAACCGTTTAGAATATACAGTATTCTAAATATGAGTTTCATGATACTCATCATATGAGCATCTCATATTCTTTCTACTATTGTATATTCAAGGAATTTATCTATGACACTAGCATGGGTATACAGATAAAGATGTGCCAAAACAATAATTTCAAATATAATTAAAATAAAGATCGTTTATACATAGAGTTTCATTGTGAACACTCGGCCAACACTTGGCTCGACGGGCACCTACTCTAATAATCTCCCACTTGCACTAGAGCCAACTACCCATATACTTCAGACCCATTGATTCGCGATGCTTCTCGAATGATGGTCCTGGTAAAGGCTTAGTTAGTGGATCAGCAACATTATCTGCGGAGTCGACTTTTTCAATCATGACATCTCCTCTTTCCACGATCTCTCTGAGGATGTGGTACTTTCTCAATACGTGTTTGGACTTCTGATGAGACCTCGGATCCTTTGCTTGAGCAATCGCTCCCGTGTTGTCACAAAACACCGGGACCGGAGCAACTCCATGAGGAATGACGCCCAACTCTTGGACGAAATTCCTTATCCAAACTGCCTCCTTTGCTGCAGCTGATGCAGCAATGTATTCTGCCTCAGTGGTGGAATCCGCTGTACTGTCTTGCTTGGAACTCTTCCAAGAGACAGCAGCACCATTGAGCATGAATATGAATCCAGAGGTTGACTTTGAGTCATCAATATCGCTTTGGAAGCTAGAGTCGGTATAGCCTTCCAATTTTAGTTCTCCACCCCCATAGACCAAGAACAATTTATTGGTCCTCCTCAAGTACTTGAGTATG
The DNA here is from genome assembly GCF_022965805.1 of Primulina eburnea. Taxonomy (NCBI): domain Eukaryota; kingdom Viridiplantae; phylum Streptophyta; class Magnoliopsida; order Lamiales; family Gesneriaceae; genus Primulina; species Primulina eburnea. The sequence continues at coordinate 13,330,203 of NC_133113.1, read as the reverse complement.
TCTTTCACAGCTTTCCAATGTGGAAGACCAGGGTTCGATTGATATCTACTCACTACACTTAGTGCGAAGGCCACGTCAGGACGTGTAGATATCATCCCATACATGATGCTACCAATTGCAGATGCATATGGAATGCGTGTCATCGCCGCTATCTCTTCATCAGTCTTGCGAGACATGAACTTGGATAGGGACACGCCATGACACATTGGTAGATGTCCTCTCTTGGACTCATCCATCCAGAACCGCTTCAGGATGGTATCAATGTATGTGGACTGGGTGAGGCCAAGCAATCTTTTTGATCTATCTCTATAGATCTGTATTCCCAATAAAAAAGATGCTTCACCCAAGTCTTGCATCGAGAACTTGCTTGCTAACCATATCTTAGTTGATTGCAACATTCCTACATCATTCCCAATGAGTAGAATGTCATCAACATACAACACCAAGAATGTCACAGCACTCCCACTGACCTTCTTATACACACAGGGTTCCTCAGGATTCTTAGTAAAATCAAACTCTTTGATTGTACTATCGAATCTAAGGTTCCAACTCCTAGATGCCTGTTTTAGACCATAAATAGATCTCTGAAGTTTGCATACCATATGCTCACTTCCGACAGATGTAAACCCTTCGGGTTGAGACATGTAAATTTCTTCCTTAATATCCCCATTAAGAAATGCTGTCTTAACATCCATCTGCCATATCTCATAGTCATACCATGCAGCTATGGCTAGCAAAATCCTTATGGACTTGAACATTGCGACTGGAGAAAAGGTTTCTTCAAAGTCAACTCCTTGTCTTTGAGTATATCCTTTTGCTACCAATCGCGCTTTGAAGGTCAATACCTTCCCATCCGCCCCAAGATTCCTCTTGTAAATCCATTTGCACCCTATGGGAACAATTCCCTCAGGTGGATCCACGAGATTCCACACTTGGTTCGAATGCATGGAATTCATCTTAGATTCCATTGCTTCAAGCCACTTGGATGAATCGGCATCAGATAATGCTTCTTTGAAGGTCCTTGGATCACATCCTAGGTTAGGCTCATCATGGTCCTCTTCAAGAAGCAGACCATACCTCATAGGTGGTCTCGAGACTCTCTCAGATCTTATAGGAGCTTGTATCTCCTCTCTTGGCTCTTCTGGTGTGGGTTCTATAATTGTGGGTGTCTCTCGAACTTCTTCGAGTTCTATCATCTCCCCTTTTCTATCCAATAGAAATTCCTTTTCCAAAAAGGTTGCATTCCTAGAAACAAACACTTTTGTTTCTTGGGAATGATAGAAGTAGTATCCAACCGAATTCTTTGGATATCCCACAAAGTAACATAAAATGGATCGACTATCCAATTTATCTCCCACTACCTGCTTCACATAAGCAGGGCACCCAATATTCTAAGATAAGAATATTTGGGTGGCTTACCCATCAATATCTCATATGGAGTCTTGTCAACTGCTTTTGAATGGACATTGTTCAACAACAGTGCCGCTGTCTCAAGCGCATATCCCCAAAATGATGGCGGCAACTCCGTGAACCCCATCATAGACCGAACCATGTCCATCAAAGTCCGGTTACGACGCTCCGAAACACCATTCAACTGTGGTGTAGCAGGCGGAGTCCACTGTGTGAGAATCCCATTCTCCCTAAGATTGTAAGGGCCTGAGAATTACTAATCTTCATTAACGCGATATTTGAAGATATGGGAATGCATGTTATGTCATGAGAAGCATGATGGAATGCCAAGATTCGGACTCTGTTAATCCGGAATTATGGAATATAATTAATGTGATTATAGCCGGACCATATCGAGACCAAATTGGGCAAAGTATTTTAATTCCACAAGTGTTGGGCAGAACTAGTGGCGCCCGAGCGGTAGGAAGTGACCGCCCGAGCGCCAATGCTCATTGGGTTGATGTTCGGGCAGAAAGTGTGGCGCCCGGGCGGTAATTTATGACCGCCCGAGCGCCAGAATCTCGCACCGCGGCAGAACGTTCCGCGCCTGGGCGGTAGATCTTGACCGCCCGAGCGCCGAGCTCGCGCCCGGGCGGTAAGTTTCGACCGCCCGAGCGCCAGCGAAGTTTGGCGAGAACAAGCCACGTTTCATGGCATGCAAGTGGCGAGATATATATATATATAAGCGAATTTCTCTTCAAAATTGATAAGAAATCAGAAAGGAGAAAGCTCCGAGAGCTTTTGGAAATTTTTGCGCTGGTATCTTTCAAACCGTCCGTCAGATTTGAAATCCGACTTCGATACCGTGTTCCTAGCGTTGTAGGCTACGCGTGGACGTAAGTTTTACTATGTTTTGGCATGTCTTGAAATTATGATGTTGCAGGAATCAGATATGATTCATATATGTTGTTCTTGACATATTAGACATAGTATAATCGTAAACGGATTTAAGAACGGACACGGTATGGAATTGTTATGAATTTCAGAGTTGAATTGACTGGGATTGGTATCAGATTTGTACCGTTATTGATTGTGAGTTAGAGGTTGATACAGTACATTGTATATATGTCATTTCAGATTGGTATTGACAGATTCAGCAGCAAGACTTCGTCTACGACACAGATTGTGCGACGAAAGGTATAGTACATGTTTTGTTTGGGGAATCATGACTCAAATGAGATCACATTTGAGTTTCCCAACCAAAATCACATACTTGTTTTATTATCTATATCTTGATATGATTAAGATTGTTTATAGATTTGTTTATAGAACTTGTATACAAATCTTGCTATGCTTTGTTTACAGATCATGTCACATTGCATTAGATGATTATGCTTGTTTACAGATTTTGTATTCATGCATTAAGATAGGGCAGTCTGCAGATCATCCAGACTTCTAGATGTTCGGTTCTATCCCAGCTTAGGGGAAGATCACCGCCCCTTTGTAGACGTGGATACAGATCAGGCCGAAGTCTAGGAATAAGACGTACCGTCACCTCGATTGGGAGGGTAGGTGATAGATCGTCTTATTCATACCGGGATCCCTAGAGTTCTAGTCGAGTCGAGTCTAGACATGATTAGATTCGCCTTGCACGATTTTATATGAATGACATTCATATCAGCATGTTCATGTTTTAGATTGTTTTAATGCATGTATACATGTTTATACTGGGATTTGTTCTCACCGGTTTTCCGGCTGTTGTTGTGTCTGTATGTGTGCATGACAACAGGTGGGGCAGGATCTGGGTCACGCAGAGGATGAGAGACAGATATAGCGTGGTGATCTCGGGCATAGCAGATGGCTAGTTGTGTACTTTATTATGTACTGTAGCTGAACACTGGATTTCTTAGTACGTACCAGACAGGATATGTATATTATGTGTTCATGTTGTAATTAAATAAAGATATGCTGTTGTTTTATTTACATTAGATGTTAATGTAGAAGCAAAAATTTGACCCACTTTTTATATTAATGATCCGTTTAATCCCATAGATAAGAATTAGAGCCCGGGTCCCCACAACAGGTGGTATCATAGCAGTAGGTTCTGTAGATTGAGATAGAGTAGCATGAGCGGGGTAGAATGTGTTTTCTTACTTGCTTTTGTGGTGCTAGCATGGTTTATTGCTTTCCCTATTACATGTTGCTGTTATCTGATTTGATTTTCAGCATGTATTGGTAAAGATTGAATCAGAACCGATTCTGGATCAGAGGTATATGATCAGAGGAGGGCTGAGACAGATTGTATAGAAGGTGTACTAATCTGTTTGTATATCAGATTCATGCCTCCTAGAAGAGTAGTTGTACCTTTGCGACCACCAGCACCAGAGCAGGGTAGCACATCCGGTGATCCGATGGATGTTACTGCGACCCCTATGGAGACTCTACTGAAACGATTCCAGTCTTTCCGACCACCGACCTTAAAAGGTACAGAACTTGCAGTTGACTGCGAAAGCTGGCTTGAGGACATTGAAATGTTATTCGAGTCTCTCGGGTACAGTGATGAGAAGAGGGTAAAGCTTATTGGCCATCAACTTCAGGATATAGCCAAGAACTGGTGGATGAACATGAGAAGAGCACTAGAGCAACGTGGTACTGAAATCACGTGGAAAGTGTTCAAGACGGAATTCTATCTGCGGTTCTTTCCCATTTCCTATCGTAAAGATAAAGGTGCAGAATTTGCCAATCTGAGGCAAAGAGCACTGAACATTGAAGAGTACGTTGCCAAATTCTCTTCTTTGCTTCGTTTTGCACCACATGTTTCAGGAAATGATGAGGCCATGGCAGATCAGTTTATAAATGGCCTGAATCCAGATGTCTTTACGTTGGTTAATACTGGGAGACCCGATAATTTTGCTGATGCATTGAACCGTGCCAAAGGAGCTGAAGCAGGATTGCTTAGGCAAAAGAGTGCGCCGTTTGTTGCACCGAGTCCGAGACCGCCACTACCTCCATCTCAAGTTCCTCCACCTCGTTTTGAGAGTGGTGGTAGCAGTAGTGGGCGAAAGGATCAGCTGAAAGCGAAAGGGAAACAGTTTAAGAGGGCAGGGAGCAGTTCATCGAGCTCCAGCGGGTCAAGACAGAGAGGTCCTGGCCAGGGTACGGATGTGACAGGCGTGTATTGCAACACTTGTGGGGGTAAGCATGCGACTGAACAGTGTCAAGGGGTGACAGGGAGATGCAACTATTGCAGGCAACCAGGACATTTTGCCAAAGTCTGTCCACAGAGGAGTGCACAGAGATTTCAGAGTGCAGGGTCATCAGCCTCTGTAGCTCAGCCTGAGAGACAAGCTCCCTCTGTCCATTCCTTTCAACCTCCACAGACTCAGACTCAGCCTAGAGCTAGAGGTAGCCAAACGGTGAGTCAGCCTCAGAGACAACAAGCCCAGGTGTTTGCGTTGACTGAAGAGCAAGCACAGGATGCCCCAGATGATGTCATTGCAGGTAACTGTTCTCTTTGTGGTTATCCTGCCTATATACTGATAGATAGGGGCGCATCGCATACATTCATTTCAGAATGATTTGCATTATTGCATTCCTTACCTGTTGAGTCTTTGTTAGATGTTGTGTCTATTAATTCTCCGTTGGGAAGTGGTTTGATATCAGTAACTACGGTTAGACATTGCATCTTACAGTTTGAGGGTCATGAAATTGATCTAGATTGTATCGTACTTGGGTTAGCTGATTTTGATTGCATTGTTGGGATCGATATGTTAACTAAATACAGAGCCACCGTGGATTGTTTCCACAAGATTGTCAGATTCAGACCCGAGATGACAGACGAGTGGAAATTCTACGGGAAGGGTTCCAGATCTCGGATTCCCTTGATTTCGGCTCTTACTATGAACAGATTGTTACAGAAAGGAGCAGATGGTTTCTTTATTTATGCTGTAGATATGCAGAAGTCGAGCCCGACATTGGCGGATCTGCCAATAGTGCGGGAATTTCCAGATATTTTTCCAGAAGAAATTCCAGGGTTACCTCCAGTGCGAGAGGTAGATTTTAGTATAGATCTTATGCCAGGTACCACTCCTATCTCGAGAGCTCCTTATAGGATGGCGCCAATAGAATTGAAGGAATTGAAAGCACAGTTGGAAGATCTGCTAGCCAAGGGGTATATCAGACCTAGTGTATCTCCTTGGGGCGCTCCGGTGCTATTTGTTCGGAAGAAGGATGGATCGATGCGGCTGTGTATCGATTACAGACAGTTGAATAAGGCCACGATAAAGAATAAATATCCATTGCCTAGGATCGATGATTTATTTGATCAACTACAGGGATCATCAGTCTATTCTAAGATTGATTTGCGATCTGGATATCATCAGCTCAGAGTTCGAGATGTAGACATACCGAAGACAGCATTTCGAACCAGGTATGGGCATTACGAGTTTATTGTTATGCCTTTTGGTCTAACCAATGCTCCAGCGGTATTTATGGGCTTGATGAATCAAATCTTTCAGAGGTATTTGGATGACTTTGTTATTGTCTTTATCGATGATATTCTGGTGTATTCTAAGACCAGAAATGAGCATGCAGAGCATCTCAGAATTGTGCTGCAGACACTGAGAAATGAGAGATTATATGCTAAATTGTCAAAGTGTGAATTTTGGTTGAATCGAGTTGTCTTTTTGGGACATATCATATCTGGAGATGGTATTTCTGTAGATCCTAGTAAAGTGGAAGCTATGATCAGTTGGTCACGACCGACTTCTGTTCCCGAAATACGCAGTTTTATGGGTCTCGCAGGATACTATAGACGATTTATCCAAGATTTCTCCAGTATTGCCAAGCCAATCACACAATTGACTCAGAAGAATGCACCATTTGTATGGTCGGAGGAGTGCGAGTCTAGCTTTCTGGAACTAAAGAAGAGACTGACTAGTGCTCCAGTATTGGCGATACCTTCAGGTACGGGTGATTTCGTTGTATATTGTGACGCCTCTCACAGAGGGTTGGGTTGTGTTCTTATGCAACGAGGTCATGTGGTCGCATACGCCTCGAGACAGCTGAAGCCACATGAAGTTCGATACCCCATTCATGATCTAGAATTGGCGGCTATCGTATTTGCCCTAAAGATTTGGCGTCATTATCTCTATGGCGAGAAATTTGAGATCTTTTCAGATCACAAGAGCCTGAAGTACTTGTTTTCTCAATCAGAACTGAATATGAGACAGCGTAGATGGATTGATTTACTGAAGGACTTTGATTGCGAGATCAAATATTATCCAGGAAAGTCAAATGCAGCAGCAGACGCCTTAAGTCGAAAGGTTTGTTCCCTATCCTTATCGACGATAGGTGTTACCAAGTTAGTTGAGAATTGCTGTTTGTCTGGATTAGAATTTGATACAAAGACTAAGCCACTACGACTTGCTGCTGTTCAAGTTGAGCCAGACCTGATCATGAGGATTAAGGAAGCACAAAGAACAGATCAGAATGTGCAGAGATCGATGCAAATGGTCAGATCAGGGCATGTGTCAGAAAATCAGGTGCGTGATCATGTGCTTTATGTAAATAACCGTCTTGTGGTGCCAGATGTTTCAGACTTGAAGCATCAGATCATGTCAGAAGCACATAGTAGTCGGTTTAGCATCCATCCTGGTGGCAGGAAGATGTATAATGATTTGAAGACACAATTCTGGTGGAAACAGATGAAGTCAGACATCGCAGAATATGTGTCTAAGTGCTTGAACTGCCAACAGGTGAAGGCCGAGAGGAAGAAGCCTGGTGGATTACTTCAGAGTTTATCCATTCCAGAATGGAAATGGGATCACATTTCCATGGATTTCGTGACGAAGTTACCCAGATCATCCAAAGGCTGTGATGCGATTTGGGTCATTATTGACAGATTGACCAAATCTGCGTGCTTCATTCCGTACAAAATGACGTATAAACAAGATCAAATGGCGGAGATTTATATTCGAGAGGTAGTCAGATTACATGGAGTGCCAAAGTCCATTGTATCAGATCGTGATCCACGATTCACTTCGCACTTTTGGCACAGTTTACAGCAGGCGTTAGGTACGACCTTACACCTTAGCACTGCTTACCATCCTCAGACAGACGGACAGTCAGAACGGACTATCCAGACATTAGAGGATATGTTGAGGGCCGTCGTGCTAGATTTTGGCATTAGTTGGCAAGATTCCCTATCTCTCTGTGAGTTTTCTTACAATAATAGCTATCAGACGAGCATTGAGATGGCACCGTTTGAAGCTTTGTATGGCAAGAAGTGCAGATCTCCACTATACTGGGATGACGTCTCAGAAGTACCAGAACTTGGGCCAGATATGATTCGTGACATGACAAAGAAGGTGAAACTTATTCAGAAGAGGATGAAGACAGCACAAGATTGACAAGCTAAATATGCCAATATCAGACGTAGACCGTTAGTATTTGAAGCAGGAGATAGAGTATTCTTAAAAATTTCTCCATTTAGAGGCGTTGTAAGATTTGGCAAACGCGGGAAACTATCTCCTCGATACATTGGTCCTTACGAGATTCTGGAGAAGATTGGCGATCGAGCTTATCGACTTGCACTTCCTCCTTCTCTATCCGGAATACATGACGTTTTTCATGTATCACTGTTGCGTAGATACATGCCAGATATTTCTCATGTCATTCAGCCTGACGAAGCTGAACTTGATCAGACATTGAGCTATGTTGAGCAACCGATACAGATTCTTGATCGGAAAGAAAAGAAGCTCAGAACGAAGATTATTCCTTTAGTGAAAGTTCAGTGGAGTCGTCACGGCGTGGAAGAAGCAACTTGGGAGACAGAAGCAGATATGCGACAGAAACATCCCGAGTTATTTGTATGATGTAAGTGTTTAGTCAATGTTGATTTTATTACATCTTGTATATAGAGTGCTTGAGATTTCGAGGGCGAAATCATTTCTTAGAGGGGGAGAAATGTAAGGGCCTGAGAATTACTAATCTTCATTAACGCGATATTTGAAGATATGGGAATGCATGTTATGTCATGAGAAGCATGATGGAATGCCAAGATTCGGACTCTGTTAATCCGGAATTATGGAATATAATTAATGTGATTATAGCCGGACCATATCGAGACCAAATTGGGCAAAGTATTTTAATTCCACAAGTGTTGGGCAGAACTAGTGGCGCCCGAGCGGTAGGAAGTGACCGCCCGAGCGCCAATGCTCATTGGGTTGATGTTCGGGCAGAAAGTGTGGCGCCCGGGCGGTAATTTATGACCGCCCGAGCGCCAGAATCTCGCACCGCGGCAGAACGTTCCGCGCCCGGGCGGTAGATCTTGACCGCCCGAGCGCCGAGCTCGCGCCCGGGCGGTAAGTTTCGACCGCCCGAGCGCCAGCGAAGTTTGGCGAGAACAAGCCACGTTTCATGGCATGCAAGTGGCGAGATATATATATATATATAAGTGAATTTCTCTTCAAAATTGATAAGAAATCAGAAAGGAGAAAGCTCCGAGAGCTTTTGGAAATTTTTGCGCTGGTATCTTTCAAACCGTCCGTCAGATTTGAAATCCGACTTCGATACCGTGTTCCTAGCGTTGTAGGCTACGCGTGGACGTAAGTTTTACTATGTTTTGGCATGTCTTGAAATTATGATGTTGCAGGAATCAGATATGATTCATATATGTTGTTCTTGACATATTAGACATAGTATAATCGTAAACGGATTTAAGAACGGACACGGTATGGAATTGTTATGAATTTCAGAGTTGAATTGACTGGGATTGGTATCAGATTTGTACCGTTATTGATTGTGAGTTAGAGGTTGATACAGTACATTGTATATATGTCATTTCAGATTGGTATTGACAGATTCAGCAGCAAGACTTCGTCTACGACACAGATTGTGCGACGAAAGGTATAGTACATGTTTTGTTTGGGGAATCATGACTCAAATGAGATCACATTTGAGTTTCCCAACCAAAATCACATACTTGTTTTATTATCTATATCTTGATATGATTAAGATTGTTTATAGATTTGTTTATAGAACTTGTATACAAATCTTGCTATGCTTTGTTTACAGATCATGTCACATTGCATTAGATGATTATGCTTGTTTACAGATTTTGTATTCATGCATTAAGATAGGGCAGTCTGCAGATCATCCAGACTTCTAGATGTTCGGTTCTATCCCAGCTGAGGGGAAGATCACCGCCCCTTTGTAGACGTGGATACAGATCAGGCCGAAGTCTAGGAATAAGACGTACCGTCACCCCGATTGGGAGGGTAGGTGATAGATCGTCTTATTCATACCGGGATCCCTAGAGTTCTAGTCGAGTCAAGTCTAGACATGATTAGATTCGCCTTGCACGATTTTATATGAATGACATTCATATCAGCATGTTCATGTTTTAGATTGTTTTAATGCATGTATACATGTTTATACTGGGATTTGTTCTCACCGGTTTTCCGGCTGTTGTTGTGTCTGTATGTGTGCATGACAACAGGTGGGGCAGGATCTGGGTCACGCAGAGGATGAGAGACAGATATAGCGTGGTGATCTCGGGCATAGCAGATGGCTAGTTGTGTACTTTATTATGTACTGTAGCTGAACACTGGATTTCTTAGTACGTACCAGACAGGATATGTATATTATGTGTTCATGTTGTAATTAAATAAAGATATGTTGTTGTTTTATTTACATTAGATGTTAATGTAGAAGCAAAAATTTGACCCACTTTTTATATTAATGATCCGTTTAATCCCATAGATAAGAATTAGAGCCCGGGTCCCCACAAAGATACTCTTGGAACTCGGCACTCAAGTACTCACCACCTCGATCCGATCGAAGTGCCTTGATGCTTCGTCCCAATTGCTTCTCTACTTCACTTCTGAATTCTTTGAACCTTTCAAAGGCTTCAGACTTGTATTTCATCAAATACACATACCCATACCTCGAAAAGTCATCGGTAAAGGTGACGAAGTAGGCATGTCCATGCTTAGTAGTGATGCTAAGCGGACCGTACACATCGGTATGGATCAAATCCAATAACCCTTTGGCTCGCTCCACATGGCCCTTAAAGGGAATCTTGGTCATCTTTCCTTTCAGACAGGATTCACAAGTCGTGAGAGCATTAATATCGGACATATCAAACATGCCAACTCCCACTAGCTTGTTCATCCTTCTTAAGGAAATATGTCCTAATCGAGCATGCCATAATTGTGCCAAATTAAGAGTATCTTGTTTGCGCTTATTTGTTGTTGTTATTGCTTGGACATTGTTAATCGGAATATCTTTTAATTTTAAGGTGTAGAGATTGTTTTCAAGTTCTCTGGTACCAACTAAACATTCATTCTTGTAAATATTGCAAACACCTTTGCTAAATAGACAAGAAAATCCATCAATATCAAGCATAGAAATGGAAATAATGTTTTTCACCAAGTCTGGTACAAACAAAACATCTCTTAAAACAAGCTTAAAATCTTTGTTCAAATGCAAGTTGTAATGCCCGAGATTTAATTATTTTAATCAGACATTGATTAATTGACGTGATCGAGGTTATATGAACTCAAATGAACCGTTATGTCGAGATCGAGCGTCGTTGCATGATTAACCAAGAAAGTGGACAGAACCCTCGGCGCTCGAGCGGTAGAAAAGCACCGCCCGAGCGCCAAGGCATCGCAAATGTTGGTTCGGGCAGCAAGTGTGGCGCCCGGGCGGTAGATTTCGACCGCCCGAGCTCCAATGGGGAAGCTCGGAGACAGAACTCCTCGCGCCCGGGCGGCAGATGTTTACCGCCCGAGCGCCGAGCTCGCGCCCGGGCGGAATTTTATTACCGCCCGAGCGCCAGCTGGATTTGAAGAAAGGTGCCACGTTTCAGCTTGCATGCAATTCTGATATATATATATATATTGGCATGCGAAATTTTCAGAAAAGGGGAAAGAAATCGTGGGTTTAGGGAAAAGCTTCGTTCTTATTTTCTTAAATTGATTTGCGAGCAAACCGTCTATCTGAATTGAAATCCGACTTCGGTACTGTGTTCCTATCAACGCAGGCTACGCAAGGACGTAAGTTTTATTACGTTTAGACAAGAATTGATTTTATGATATTGTCATAATTGCATATGATTCAGATATAGCATTTCTACTACCGTAGATATTGTGGAATCGAAGTCAGATTTAGAAACAGAGTGTTTATGGAATTGTTATGAATTTTAGAGTTGATTTGATTGAGATTGCTATCAGAATTATGTTGTTATTCATTTTACAGGGTACAGATACTGAAGTTATAGATTGTACTGAGATTTGTTAGGAATTCTGGTAGTGTAATTGTGATGCTAAGACTGACGGGGTTACAAGATTGTATTGTTATGCCGTCTAAACATCAGTTGGTACAGATTGATCAGATTCAGTATTGGTTTCTGTTATCTTGTGATATTGTGGATATGAATCAGATTGTAGTTTATTCAGATATTGACCAGACAGATTGTGAATTGGATTACACATTGATACAGTGTATTGGTTATTGTCATTTCAGATCAGATATGGACAAATTCGACTTCGAGACGTCGTCTTCATCAGATCAGGAAGACAAAGGTATAATGCATGTGATATTCGGGAAGTCCCAACTCAAATGAAATCTCATTTGAGTTTCCCAACAAAATCACATACTACACTGTTCTTTATATTTGATATGTTTATGCTTTGATTTTAGCATTTTATTCAAATGTATGAGATTATTGCCATATTCAGATATGAATATGATTATGCTTTGTTTACAGATTATTATTCATTGCATTTAAGATAGGAAAGTCTTGACAGTCATTGTCAGACTTCTAGACGTTCGGTGTATCTCAACTTAGGAGCAGGTATTACTCCTATTGCAGCCGTTGATACAGCTCGAACCGAAGTCTAGGAATAAGACGTACGGTTACCACGATTGGTTGAGTAGGTAACAGGCATTGACGTCTTATTCATCACGGGATCCCTAGAGTTCTAGTCGAGTCAAGTCTAGACATGATTTGATTTAGGACTGCATGCTTATATGGATGTGGTTCCTAGATTATGGGGCCCATCGTTATTGCTTTCAGGCATGATAGCATGTTTGTATGATTTAGATTGTTTTATGCATGTTTATTGGATTTGAGTTGCATGCTTATTTGATTTAATTTCATAGATTATGAAATATATTGATTTATTCATGACAGCATGTTTCATGAATTATTATGTGTATATACATGTTTACCATGTTTTATACTGGGATTTATTCTCACCGGAGTTATCCGGCTGTTGTCTTGTTTTGTATGTGTGCATGACAACAGGTGGGGCTGGATCAGGGTCGAGATGACGATGAGAGAAGACGAGTTAGCGTGGTGATTCCGGACTTGTAGCAGACTTAGTTTATTACTTGAATTTAGTAATTGAACCTTAGACTTAGGTTGTACAGTATTGTACTTTTCACTGAACTGTAGTTTTTATACAGAGATGTATATTGTTTAGATTCCATTACCTTTCGCAGTTATTTTTTAAAAAGAAATTTTTTTAGACCCTGTTTTATCTTAATTGATAATTAAATCCCAAAGATGATTAATAAGACAGATCAGCGTCCGGGTCCCCACACAAGTAAACATCTCCTACAGCCTTGGCAGCAACTCTTGCCCCATTGCCCATCCTCAAGAAGGTCTCACCTTCCCTGAGCTTCCTACTTCTTCCCATCACCTGCAAATCATTACAGAGATGTGAGCCACAGCCGGTATCCAATACCCAAGAAGTAGAGTTAATGGAGATATTTACTTCAATGTAGAACATACCTTTACCAGAACCCTTCTGGGCAAGATATTCCCTGCAATTACGCCTCCAATGTCCAGGCTTCTTGCAGTAATGACAAATATCAACAGTCTTGTTAGCTTTATCTGGTGTAGCTACCACAACGGGACTCGGAGCTTGCCTCTTCAAGGGCACGTTCTTCTTGGGACGTTGGAAAGAACGCTTCTTCCTCTTCCCACGTGGATCGGTCTTCGTACCAGATGAAGAACCCACATAAAGAACCGACTTCTCTTTCTTGATGGTGGACTCAAAAGTCACAAGCATGTTCACCAACTCCTCAAGGGTCGGCTCCATCTTGTTCATATTGAAATTCACCACAAAAGGATCAAACGAGCTAGGCAGTGACAACAACAACACATCGGTGGTCAACTCCGAAGGCAATATCAAATCCATGCCAACGAGCTTGTCCACGAGTCCAATCATCTTTAGGCCATGCTCATGGACCGAGGCCCCATCTCGCATGCGCAAAGTGATTAGTTCCTTGACGGTAGCATGCCTAAGAGGCCGAGTCTGCTCACCAAAGAGCTCCTTGAGGTGCAAATGAATGTCAGCAGCACTCTTTGCACCCTCAAAACGCCTCTGCAGCTCATCATTCATAGAAGCCTGCATATAACACTTGGCCTTCAAGTCATGGTCACACCAATCCTTGTAGGTCTGCAATTCCTCAGGGGTGCAGTCAGTCGGAGTCTTATCAGGGGGTGACTCATTTAGTGTATATGCAATCTTTTCCGAGTTCAAGACAATTTTCAGATTTCTTAGCCAAGTGAGGTAGTTAGGTCCGGTTAACACATGTTTTTCGAGTATGGTAGAAAGCGGATTGCGAATTGAAGACATTGTCAAATAGTACTGAAAAGTAAACAGATAAATGTTAATGACTATTTTAAAATATTTAGTAAGATATAAAGTATGGACTTTAACTTTATAAATGTTTACTCCCACTGTTTTGACATCTTTCACTACCCTCTAGTGAAAACGGGAAACTCCTTTTCTCAGTAGGTACGTAAGGTCCAATTAGCAAATCATGATCCCGAATAATATCAGACAATCACAATTCTTAAAAGGTAGTTTCCAATTGCATCACAATGCAACCCTCTACGTAAACTTTTGTCTCACGTTTGATTAGGACCCAATAATATGACGTCGTTCATCTTCACGTGTCAAGCCTTACCCATCGATGTTGAACCTTAATGGACGGTCGCCATGAGTTCCCCCAATAATATGAGCCGAAATCATGGGAGTTCCACGTAGTTCACATCACCATGTCAATGGATGTCACAGCTTTCCGGCACCCAAAGCTCCCCCAATAATATGAGCCGAGCCCCGAGTACGGGTAGCGTTCATCATGCACCCATTGTCGATGGAAGACAAGGAAATTATAAACAAATTTATAATTCCCCTTTTCGTGCTTGATATTAATTTTGAATTTTATTCAAAATGAGGGTTTTTAATTTTGAAAGGTCTCATCATTAATTTTATTTTAAAAGGTCGCCATGTTTGATCGTATGTTTGCCGGATTCATGCAACTTTGTTATTATCATAATAATAACGCACATACTCATTATTTATAACATATCATGCATATATTATAAACAGTAAACAAACAAGGATGATCAATCGCCCCAATACTAACGGACCGTGTGAGCTAAACACGGGCCTAGGTCCAATCCTATGGAAATGCACGGGATGCAAATGCAACTATTACATAAGCTTCCAATATTTACATGTCTTCGATCTTCATAATCATCATGGCCACCATCTTCCAATCTTGATCATCCACTATACTAATATTTACAAATAAATATCCATGGCAAATAGGGATACATCTCATGGGGGTGAGAACGGGCCATAAACCAAGCCCACTTTATAAATTGATAATTATTACAATCATTCAACACAAAATATCCTAGCATACACCTAGCAAATTGGGCTTGGGCTTTTGATCATCCTTCATGCATAATATCACATATCATACACCATCAATTAATTATCACAATAATTAATTGATCCAATATTATATATCTTGATCCAATCACTAACCGCCACGATTATAAACTAAATTAACAAAGTATACAAACACCTTTGTCTACTTTCAAATTAATTTATTTATAACCGAATTTCTTGTAAATCACCATTTACTATAAATAATTAAAGTCCAACTTAAATTATTTATTTCATGAGAAAATATTTGCAACTTTTGTAATTTTAAACTTAAGGGCCCAAAAACTCATTTTTCACCAAAAATATTTTGGCCCATTTAATATTCACAAACATGTTAGCCATCCAATGGCCCAACAACTCAAGGCCCATGACACTTGGATATTTCAAAACACCTTTTCAAAACCCTAGCCGTCATCGCCGGATTCCGATAACAAATTTTTTTTTTTTTTTTAATTTTCCAAAGGTGCTGTTCGGGCAGCCCCTCGGGCTGCCCTTGTAGCCCGAAACGGGCAGCCCCTCGGGCAGCCCGAGCTGCCCGACACAGGCAGCAACATGCTGCCCGAAATTTCCCCTTTCATGCCTTGAATTTTTGTTGCAAAAAAATACACTCATGCGGTTAGAAATCGATCTCAACATAATATCTTGTATTTGCTACACAAAAACGTAACCATAGCTCGGATACCACTTGAAAGGGGATCGGTTACGGTGGCCGGAAGCGCAACGGAAGCACAAAAATTTTCGATTTTAGCATATAAATTTCGGCCACCATGATTTTGTGTAGGAAATACAATAAAACACCAAAATAACATTCATAGTGTGTTTAGAAATAGTTACCTATCAACATCTTAAGGTTGATGATGGCTCCAACTTAGTTGATATACAACTAAGCTCTTGATGGCAAGACAATCTACAAGCTTCACCTTGTTCTTGAATCTTTCCTTCAAAATTAGGCCCACCACTAGCAAACTAGAACCCCTCTTATTTTGCACTAGAAAAATAAAAGGATTTTTCAAAGAGAAGTATTTTTCTTCCTCAACACTTGAAGAGAAAAATTGAGAGAAAACTTGGTAGAATAATGCTATGAGAATTCGGCCATCTTGCTTGAAAGAAGAGGGAAGGGAGACTTGTCTTGGACTTGCAAAAAGTAGAGACAAAAGTAGCATGCCAAGCCTTGATAGTTGCAAAAGTTGTCTCCAACCCTTCACCTCCCATGCATGCATATTATATGGTTTATTATCAAAATAAAAACCATGGACTAAATTTAATTATCTCAAACATATTTGAGACTAATTAAACATTACTTGAATTTACCCAAGTCCCACTAGTTAAATAATTAATTTAAATTGAGCTCTACAAGACTCAATATAATTTAATTAATTCAACACTTGAATTAATTTAATTATTTGGACTCTACTAGGTCCACTAGTGTTTAATTAATTCAACACTTGAATTAATTTAATTTAGTCCATAATAATGTTTATGAAAATCACAATTTTCAAATACATTATTCAATTGGCCAACTTTTAATTTAGGAACACTTTCATAAATTAAAATTTACATTTCTCTCATAGAAGTCATACTTCTATTTTTCTTTACACTTATAAACTCATTTATAAGTCGTTCAACACATTGAACTATTTTTACTTCTCAACGGGATCTAGAAAGCCAGCACTTGTGTGGCCCTCAATGGTTCATTGATACAACTAGCCGTGGGTTCACATCTCCATGTGATTCGGACTAAACATGTCCTTATATGAGCATACCCCAATTGCTCCATTCTTACTTATCAACTCTTTGATAACAAGAACGTCAGAACTCAAGTCTGATAGCACCCAACGAATCATGTTAAACGCCTAGCAACATCGCTTACATGATTCCCTAGGTATCAAATGATAGTGCCTGCAAGAACCATTCAATTATGGTTAGCGTACAGTACGGTCCCTTCAACTCATATATCCCGACCGATTCGACAACCATTGGTTTATGGAGAGTTGTCAATGAATCGATACTATGTGTCATGCCGTAGTTGCATCGATGGTGTAATCTATGAAACCCCTTTCATAATTACCACCATACTCTGATCAGAGATTTCAATCTACATACACATGAGAACACATAGGATATCCATACCCGAAGGTAAGCGGTGAATCCCCGATTACAATGCATCGACTCCTATACGTTTCGACAGAACACCCAGCCTTGCCACCTGATGACCCCATGAGAGTCGGTAAACAAGCCAAAGTGTAATTCTAGCACATAGAGTCTCAATGTTGTCCCGGGTCATAAGGACTAATGGTGTACAACCATAAACTAGGACTATTCCACTCGATAAGTGAGAACCACTTGGAGAGTCCTTTTATGGAGGGTTGTTCAGTGCACTCTACAAGGAGCACCTATCTGCATGTTCGGACATCACAATGTCCCCTACCAATGAAACATGGTACTCACAACGCAGATACTAGTCTCTAACTCGAGAGGCCTATATCCTTCTTAGTGGCGGCTGAATCGACTAGGAACCGTTTAGAATATACAGTATTCTAAATATGAGTTTCATGATACTCATCATATGAGCATATCATATTCTTTCTACTATTTGTATATTCAAGGACTTTATCTATGAAACTAGCATGGGTATACAGATAAAGATGTGCCAAAACAATAATTTCAAATATAATTAAAATAAAGATCGTTTATACATAGAGTTTCATTGTGAACACTCGGCCAACACTTGGCTCGACGGGCACCTACTCTAACAGATTTGGCACTCATAGTTGTTATCGTTGTGGCACTGCATGCCACGTTGCTAATGATTGTCCTAGGGGAGCGAGCAAGGATAAAGTGCAGGGTCGTATCTTTTCGATGACCAAGGAAGGTATAAATCATGATTCTTCTGTGATCTCCAGCGCTATTTTAATTTCAGGCAGAGTAGCTACGACATTGATTGATACTGGTGCTACTCATTCTTTTATGTCTGAATTGTTTTTGAGATCGTTGGGTATAGTTCCTTCTGTTCTTCCCCTCAAGTTCAATGTTGTTTTGCCTTCGGGGGACGTATTGTGCCCGACGTCTATTGTTTATGCATGCCCTGTTCGTATTGAGGAGCGAGTTGTTTTTGCTGATTTGATTGTTATCCCTATGGTTGCATTTGATGTTATTCTTGGCATGGATTGGCTATCGACCTATCGTGCAGTGATTGATTGCGTTGCTAAGACGGTGACTTTTGAAGATGATGGCAATAGGGAAGGTATGCTCGCCAGTGCAGGTACTTTGCTGGTCCTTCCTTTTATATCTTGTCTTGAGGCTGAGAAGTTGATGTGTAGAGGTTGTGATGTATTTCTGGCTTCTATTGTGGATGTGGATAGAATGATTAAGTTGAATATTGATGATTTCGATGTTGTGAGGGAGTTTGCCGATATGTTTGAGGATGATGTGCCGGGTTTGCCGCCGGATAGAGATGTTGAGTTTGTTATCGATCTAGCTCCAGGTACGGTTCCTATTTCTAAGGCTCCGTATAGGATGGCCCCTACTGAGATGAAGGAGTTGAAGACGCAGTTACAGGATCTTTTGGACAAGGGTTTTATTCGACCGAGTTCTTCGCCTTGGGGAGCTCCGGTTCTGTTTGTCAAGAAGAAAGATGGGTCTTTGCGGCTGTGTATCGAATATAGGGAGCTAAACAAAGTGACCATCAAGAACAAGTATTCGTTGCCACGGATTGACGATCTATTTGACCAACTTCAGGGTGCTACTGTATTTTCGAAGATTGATCTTCGGTCTGGCTACTATCAGTTGAAGGTTAGGGAGTGTGATATCCCTAAGACAGCGTTCCGGGCCAGGTACGGTCACTATGAGTTTCTTGTGATGTCTTTTGGTCTGACCAATGTTCCTTCGGTCTTCATGGATCTGATGAACCGTGTGTTCAAGCCTTATTTGGATAGCTTCGTCATTTTCTTCATCGACGACATCTTGATCTATTCCAAGCCCAGAGAGCTTCATTCGTAGCATCTCAGAGTTGTCCTCCAGTTGTTGAGAGAGAAGAGGTTGTTTGCCAAGTTGAAAAAGTGTGAGTTTTGTTTGGATCAGATTTCTTTTCTAGGCCATGTTGTTTCGAAGGATGGCATAGCTGTTGATCCAGTGAAGATAGAGGCAGTTCAGAAGTGGCCTATTCCTACTACTGTTTTTGAGGTACGCAGTTTCCTTGGTTTGGCGGGTTATTATCGTCGTTTCATTTCAGATTTCTCCAAGATTGCCTTGCCATTGACCAATCTGACGAGGAAGACTTTGAAGTTCGAGTGGTCCAATGATTGCCAGAGTGCATTTCAAGAGTTGAAGGATAAGTTGACGACAACTCCTGTTCTTTCATTGCCCAGTGGTTCAGAGGATTTTGTTGTGTATACCGATGCGTCGAAGAAGGGTCTTGGTGCAGTACTGATGCAGCGAGGTAAGGTCATAGTCTATGCTTCTCGCCAGTTGAAGGATTACGAGAAGAATTATCCGACGCATGATTTGTAGCTGGCAGCTGTGGTTTTCACCTTGAAGATTTGGAGACATTATTTGTATGGCGAAAAGTGTGAGATTTTCACGGACCACAAGAGTTTGAAGTATCTGTTTTCGCAGAAAGAGCTCAATATGCGGCAGAGGAGGTGGTTAGAGCTTGTCAAAGACTATGATGTGACTATCAGTTACCACCCAGGGAAGGCGAATGTTGTAGCAGACGCTTTGAGCCGTAAATCGAGTTCTTCCTTGAGTTCGATGATTCAGAAGCCTTTGTTGTTGGACTTGCAGCGAGAGGAGATTTCTTTTGTAGTTCCGGGAACCATTGCTCGCTTTTCAGCGTTGGTCATTCGGGCTACTTTGACGGACAGGATCCGTAGAGAGCAGACAGTTTATGTTCAGTTGGCAGAGTTGAGAGCTAGAGCAGAGGAGAGAGGTAACTCAGAGTTTGGATTGAATGGAGACGGTTTGGTGACTTTCAGAGGCCGTATTTGTGTTCCCGCTGGTGATGATATTCGGCGAGACTTCTTGACAGAGGCTCATACCGCGCCATATTCGATACATCCAGGCAGCACCAAAATGTATCAGGATCTTCGTAGACTCTACTGGTGGCCAAGTATGAAGAAAGATATTGCTATGTTCATTTCTCAGTGCCTAACTTGTCAGCAGGTGAAGATCGAGCACCAGAGACCTGCTGGGACATTGTTGTCATTGCCGATTCCTCAGTGGAAGTGGGAGCATATTATGATGGATTTCGTGACTGGTCTTCCCAAGACGCAGAAGGGTTTCAATTCCATTTGGGTTATTTTTGATCGATTGACCAAGTCAGCGCATTTTCTCCCAGTCAAGACGACGTATTCTATGAACCAGTATGTCGAGGACTACATAGCAGGGATTGTTAGAATTGACGGTGTCCCTGTGTCGATTGTGTCTGATCGTGACCCTATATTTACTTCAGAGTTTTGGAAGAGTTTGCACAGAGCTATGGGTTCACGGTTAGCTTTCAGTACAACATATCACCCTCAGAGCGACGGTCAATCAGAGAAAGTTATTCAAATTCTTGAGGATATGCTCAGATCTTGCACTATTAATTATTCTGGTAGCTGGGAATCTAAATTGCCTCTTGTTGAATTCACGTACAACAATAGCTACCAAGCGACGATTGAGATGGCACCGTATGAGGCACTTTATGGCAGGAAGTTCAGATCTCCTTTGTATTGGGATGAGGTTGGTGAGAGGAAGATGTTGGGTCCAGAGTTGGTCCAACAGACTGCTGATGTTGTTGCTGTTATTCGAGAGAGGATGAAGACAGCGCAGTCGAGACAGAAGAGCTATGCAGATGTACGTCGTAGACCTTTGCATTTTGAGGTTGGTGATCACGTGTTTCTGAAGATTGCACCTCTTAAGGGTGTAATGCGATTTGGCAAGAAGGGCAAGTTGAGTCCGAGATTTATTGGCCCCTTTGAGATTTTGGACAGAGTTGGTGATCGAGCCTTCAGGTTAGCCCTACCGCCAGATCTTGACAGAGTCCATAATGTTTTTCACGTATCAATGCTCAGGAAGTATATTGCGAATCCTTCCCATGTTCTTCGCCACTTGCCATTGGACTTGACACCGAATTTGACGTACCAAGAGATTCCGGTTCAGATTCGGGACCGCAAAGTTAAAGTTTCGAGGAACAAAGCGATCGGCATCGTTAAAGTTCTTTGGAGGAACCATTTGATCGAAGAGGCCACGTGGGAACCGGAGGATGAGATGAGAGAGAAGTATCCTGAGTTGTTTGTGCAGTGACGTCAATTTCGAGGACGAAATTCCTCTAAGGAGGGGAGATTGTAATAGCCGAGCCCGGTGTATGGTACGGTTTAAGTTTTCGTATGTTATGGATTTATTGATTATGTTTAAGTTTAGTTGTGACGTTAAGAGTTGTGATTATGGGCCATAGTATTGTTTGTTATTCTTGTTTTGTGGTGTTGTTGATGTTCATGGTTGGTGGTTGTTTTGTATCAGCGTTCCGGTTATATTTTAGTTGCCTTAGATTTTGTCTTGGCCGTGACCAGACCGCACCTGCGCTAAGTGTAAGGACCGCACCTGCGGTCGTAATTCTTGGATTTTGGTGTTTTTCCCGTGGATTAACCGCACCCGCGGTAGAGTTGGACTGCACCGGCGGTGTAGACCGCACCCGCGGTAATTTCAGGACCGCACCCGCGGTCGGCGAGCATGGATTTTTGGATGGGAGGCCGTGAGCTCAGCGCACCCGCGGTGCTTGGTGGAGCGCACCCGCGGTGATGAACAATAGAGGTATGGTCGAGATTTTAAGTGCTTTTTGGGTGAGTTGACTTCACTTTTCCCCATTTCTTTCCTCTCCATTTTCGAATTCTCTCTTGGAGACAAGGGTTTTCCCTCATTTCTTTCACTTCCCATCTTTGATTCAAGCTTCTAGTTGGATTTTCGAGTTGAGATCGAGGTTCTTGGTTGCTCTAAGAAGCTAAGGTAAGCTTTTGGTGTTGTTATTTCTTGGTTTTGGAGGAGAGATGATTTGGGTTTGTTGTGTTTGTTGGATTTATGGATTATTTGACTTGGGTTCTTGGATATTGAGTTGATGATGGTTATATTTATGGTTTATTGTTGTAGGATTTCAACCAAGGAGTTAGATTCAAGTGTTCTTGTGGTTTGTAAGTGGAATTTCATCCCTTGTGCTCACATGATTATATATGTATTGTGTTTCAAAGGTTTTAATGTGTTATTCCCTTCATTTGATTCATTATTATGTATTGATACCTTTGTGGTATGTTGCGGAGGCAATTGATGTCTCAATATTTAAAAGGGAATACAAAAGAGTAAGTGATTGCAAAGTGTTTGATTAAATGCCAAAGAAAAAGAGTTTAAATGTTTTATGGATTGATAGATACATAGTCAGAGATTGCATGCAATTAGTTGATCAACGACCATAGGCTTATATCCCTCAGAGTTTTCGAATTATATCGATGGGATACGAGCACCACAGACAGAGTTACTATTGATATCAATCCAACCAGAGTAAAGAGAAATACCATCTTATTGTTATGCTATTGCTATGATATTTATTTCAGAGTTGATGGTATTTATGTTTTAAAGCTATGTTTTACAAGAGTATGATATGTTCATTGCTATGTAAGAGTTCCACTTGCTGAGTTTTATACTCATTTCAGTTATTTCATGTGATGCAGATAAGAGTGACAGGCCAGGACGTTGACTGTGGATTGGAGTCATATGCATACGAAGATTGGAAGGAAGAAGTTTGTTTTGGCAAGCAATATTTTTGGACATGATCATTAAAATGATCTTTTGTATTTTGATGTATCATTTAGTTGATCATGTTGATACTTTTATTGATATTTGGAAATGTATTTCGAAACTCCTTCTATTTGAAAGAAAATTTTAAATTCCGCTGTATTTTATTGTAAACGGGTCAAGGTGTCACACCATATATATAATCAATGATTTAAAGGAGCTAACATCATTTAAAACACCATTTAACATATACATAGTTCATAAGATGCATTCAAAGGAAAAGTCTACTTACAACCCAATACACAAGTGCTTGCTAAGTCTTGAGGGATTCCTACAACACAATATCAATAATAATACCATTAACAACTCAATAATCAACTAATCATACCAATAAACCCATAAAATCAACACAAGTATAAGTTCCATAATTTCCCCAACACTAAAATCCAACAATAACTAAAGCCACAAGCTTACTTTATCTCCTTGGACCCAAAATAAACTTCTTCTCACTTCAATTATCCAACTACAAGCTTGAATCAAAGGTATCCAAAGAAGAAAATGAGAAACCCTATCTTCCAAGTCGATGGAGAGAAGAGAAGGAGAAGGGAAATGAGTAAAAATTGTGTCCCATTCGATTTTATGCCTTCCCAAACACCAAAACATGCTTTTCTAACTTGCTGGGCGCTCGGGCGGTCATATATTACCACCCTAGCGCAGACCATACTGTCCAAGACAAAAAATTCAGAATCAGTTGCGCTCGGGCGGTCATTTATTACCGCTTGGGCGCCGCTCTACACACAGCCGTCGTAAAGATCGCCTCCGAAACGCCTCGTCCCGACATAATTTTGAAACATGGTAAACTACAAAGTTGTAGCTCTATGTCTTTTCTTGAATCCCTCCAAATTTCAGAGCATTTGGAGGTCTGAGTAAAAAGTTATGCTAAATCTTCCAACATGTGACACTGGAGGAACGACGAAACGCACGACACACTTCGGGGCGCTTTTGGCCTATCTTCCACAATGATTTGAACAAAACGCAAAACGTCAAAGTTATAGCCTTATGTCTTATCTTTCTAATGAAAGTATCCTCACATCAATTGGATCAATATACGAAACATTATGCTAAAAATCACAACTACTGCCACATTTTCATACCGTCCAAGGCGTAAACCAAATTAAAAAAAAGCACTTCCATTACCTATTTAACTCAAATTCAACCTTCTATTCTACCCATTCATATCTATTCCATTCTATAACATTCATTACTATTCATATCATAATGTAAAGCCATAAACCATCACAATAAAATACCGTAATTCATAATAAAAAAAATGAAAGATCGGCTATTACACGCCACGTGTGATTTTCATGCAATATATATATATATATATATATATATATATATTACGATTCAGAATAATAAAACTAAAAGGAATCGATTTAGGTGACCGAAATGCACAACGGAAGCTACAAAATTTTCGAAAATCACATTTTCTTGCAAGGAAATTTTCGGCCACCATGTGTACTAGTGTAGCATATACAAAAATCTCAACTTTCAAGCATAGGGTGTTGAGAAAATTGAGATTGATTGTGGCTCCAACTAAGGTGTAAACACCTTAGCTCTTGAAGTTAGACAATCTACAAGCTTCACCTTTCTTTTGGACTCCTTTCTTCCAATCAAGCCCACCACTAACTAGCTAGAACCCTTCTTATTTTGCACTAGAAAAATAAGAAGATTTTTCAAAGAGAAGTGATTTCTTTCCTCAACAATTGAAGAAGAAAATTGAGAGAAAAACTTGGAGAAAAATGTGAATAGTAACTCGGCCACTATTCATGCTAGGAGAGAAGGAGAGACATTTTTTTGGTTGTGGGAAAAGTTGTTCCAAAAAGTTGCATGCCATGCCTTGAAAACACAAAAAGTAGTCTCCCAACCTTTCACCTCCCATGCATGCATATTATATGGTTTTTAATCAAATTAAAACCTTGGACTAAATTTTAATTATCTCAAACATATTTGAGACTAATTAAACATTACTTGAATTTACCCAAGTCCCACTAGTTAAATAATTATTTTAATTGAGCTCTTCAAGACTCAATATAATTTAATTAATTCAACACTTGAATTAATTTAATTATTTGGACTCTACTAGGCCCACTAGTGTTTAATTAATTCAACACTTGAATTAATTTAATTTAGTCCATAATAATGTTTATGAAAATCACAATTTTCAATTACATTATTCACTTGGCCAATTTTAATTTAGGAACACTTCCTTAAATTAAAATTTACATTTCTCTCATAGAAGTCATACTTCTATTTTTCTTTACACTTATAAACTCATTTATAAGTCGTTCAACACATTGAACTATTTTCTCCTTTATAGAAGTCATACTTCTAATTTTTCTTACGCTTATAAACTCCTTTATAAGCCGTTCAACACATTGAACTATTTTTACTTCTCAACGAGATCTAGAAAGCTAGTACTTGTGTGGCCCTCAATGGTTCATTGATACAACTAGCCGTGGGTTCACATCTCTATGTGCTTCGGACTAAACATGTCCTTATATGAGCATACCCCAATTGCTCCATTCTTATTTATCAACACCTTGATAATAAGAACGTCAGAACTTAAGTCTGATAGTACCCAACCAATCACGTTAAATGCCTAGCAGCATCGCTTACGTGATTCCCTAGGTATCACATGATAGTGCCTGCAAGAACCATTCAATTATGGTTAGCGTACAGTACGGTCCCTTCAACTCATATATCCCGATCGATTCGACAACCATTGGTTTATCGAGAGTTGTCCATGAATCGATACTATGTGTCATGTTGTAGTTGCATCGATGGTGTAATCTATTAAACCCCTTTCATAATTACAACCATACTCTGGCCAGAGATTTCGATCTACATACACATGATAACACATAGGATATCCATACCCGAAGGTAAGCGGTGAATCCCCGACTACAATGCATCGACTCCTATGTGTTTCGACAGAACACCCAACCTTGCCACCTAATGACCCCATGAGAGTCGGTAAACAAGTCAAAGTGTAATTCTAGCACATAGATTCTCAATGTTGTCCCGGGTCATAAAGACTAATTCTGTACAACCATAAACTAGGACATTTCCACTCGATAAGTGAGAACCACTTGGAAAGTCCTTTTATGGAAGGTTGTTCAGTGCACTCTACAAGGAGCACCTATCTGCATGTTCGGACATCACAATGTCCCCTACCAATGAAACATGGTACTAGTCTCGAACTCGAGCGGCCTATATCCTTCTTAGTGGCGGCTGAATCGACTAGGAACCGTTTAGAATATACAGTATTACAAATATGAGTTTCATGATACTCATCATATGAGCATCTCATATTCTTTCTACTATTTGTATATTCAAGGGCTTTATCTATGCAACTAGCATGGGTATACAGATAAAGATGTGCCATAATAATAATATCAAATATTACTAAAATAAAGATTGCTTATACATAGAGTTTCATTGTGAACACTCGGCCAACACTTGGCTCGACGGGCACCTACTCTAACAATCTCCCACTTGCACTAGAGCCAACTACCCATATGCTTTAATCCCATTGATTCGCGATGCTTGTCGAATAATGGTCCAGGTAAAGGCTTAGCTAGTGGATCAACAACATTATCTGCGGAGCCGACTGTGTCAAAAGACACTTCTCTACTTTCCACAATCTCTCCGAGGATGTGGTACTTTCTCAATACTAGTTTGGATTTCTGATGAGACCTAGGCTCCTTTGCTTGAGCTATAGCTCCCGTGTTGTCACACAACACCGGGATAGGAGCAACTCCATTAGGAATGACGCCCAACTCTTGGAAGAAATTCCTTATCCAAACAGCCTCCCTTGCTGCATCTGACGCAGCAATGTATTCGGCCTCTGTGCTGGAATCCGTAATATTGTCTTGCTTGGAACTCTTCCAAGAGACTGCAGCACCATTGAGCATGAATACAAAACCAGAGGTTGACTTCGAGTCATCGATATCGCTTTGGAAGCTAGAGTCGGTATAGCCTTCCAATTTTAGTTCTCCACCCCATAGACCAAGAACACATTATTGGTCCTTCTCAACTACTTGAGGATGTCTTTCACAGCTTTCCAGTGTGGAAGAGCGGGGTTCGATTGATATCTACTCACTACACTTAGTGCGAAAGCCACGTCAAGACGTGTAGATATCATCCCATACATGATGCTACCAATTGCCGAAGCATACGGAATGCGTGTCATCGCCACTATCTCTGCATCAGTCTTGGGAGACAGACTTGGATAGGGACACGCCATGACACATTGGTAGGTGTCCTCCCTTGGACTCATCCATCGAGAACGGCTTCACGATGGTATCAATGTATGTGGACTGGGTGATACCAAGCAATCTTCTCGATCTATCTCAATAGATCTGTATTCACAATACAAAAGATGCTCCACCCAAGTCGTGCATCGAGAACTTACTCGCTAACCATATATTAGTTGATTGCAACATTCCTACATCATTCTCAATGATTAGAATGTCATCAACATACAACACAAGGAATGTCACAACACTCCCACTGACCTTCTTATACACATAGGGTTCCTCAGGATTCTTAGTGAATCAAACTATTTGATTGTACTATTGAATCTAAGGTTCCAACTCCTAGATGCCTTCTTTAGATCATAAATAGATCTCTGAAGTTGGCATACCATATGCTCACTTCCGATAGATGTAAACCCTTCAGGTTAAGACATGTAAATAACTTTCTTAAAATCCCCATTAAGAAAGTTTGTCTTGACATCCATCTGCCATATCTCATAGTCATACCATGCAGCTATGGCTAGCAAAATCCTTATGGACTTGAACATTGCGACTGGGGAAAAGGTTTCCTCAAAGTCAACTCCTTGTCTTTGAGTATATCCTTTTGCCACTAATCGCGCCTTGAAGGTCAATACCTTCCCACCCGTCCCAAGTCCCTGTGGGAACCTTTCCCTCAGGTGGATCTATAAGATCCCACACTTGGTTCGAATGCATGGAATTCAACTCAGATTCCATAGCTTCAAGCCATTTGGATGAATCGGCATCAGATAACGCTTCCTTGAAGGTCCTTGGATCACATCCATGGTTAGGCTCATCATGGCCCTCTTCAAGAAGCTGAACATACCTCATAGGTGGTCTCGAGACTTTCTCGGATCTTTTAGGAGCTTGTATCTCTTCACTTGGCTCTTCGGGTGTGGGTTCTATAATTGTGGGTGTCTCTCGAACCTCTTCGAGTTCTATCATTTCCCCTTTTTCTATCCAATAGAAAATTCCTTTTCCAAAAAGGTTGCATTCCTAGAAACAAACATCTTTGTTTCTTGGGGATGATAGAAATGATATCCAACTTAATTCCTTGGATATCCCACAAAGTAATATAAAATGGATCAACTATCCAATTTTTCTCCCACTACCTGCTTCAAATAAGTAGGGCTCCCCATATTCTAAGATAGGAATATTTGGGAGACTTACACATCCATATCTCATATGGTGTCTGCCTTTGTATGGACATTTAATGGAATATCTTTCAATTTTAAGTTATAGAGATCGTTTTCAAGTTCTCAAGTACCAATTAAACATTCATTCTGGTAAATGTTGCAAACACCTTGGCTAAATAAACAAGAATATCCATTTTTATCACAATAGAAATGGAAATAATGTTTTTCACCAAATTAGGTACAAACAAAACATCTCATAAAATTAACTTAAAACTATTGTTCAATAATAAGTAAACATCTTCAATAGCCTTGGCAGCAACTCTTGCTCCATTGCCCATCCTCTAGAAGGTCACACCTTCCTTAAGCTTTCTACTTCTTCCCATCACCTGTAACACATTACAGAGATGTGATCCACATCCGGTATCCAATACCAAAGAAGTAGAGTTAATTGAAATGTTTACTTCAATTTAGAACATACCGTTTCCAGAACTTTTCTGGGCAAGATATTCCCTGCAGTTACGCCTCCAATGTCTAGGCTTCTTGCAGTGATGACATACATCATCAGTCTTGTCAGCCTTAACTGGTGTGGCTGCCACAACGGGATTCGGAGATTACCTCATCAAGGGCACGTTCTTCTTGGGACGTTGGAAAGAACTCTTCTTTCCCTTCCCATGTGGATCAATCTTCGTACCAGATGAAGAACTCACATAAAGAACCAACTTCTCTTTCTTGATGGTTGATTCAAACGTAACAAGAATATTCACCAACTCCTCAAGGGTCGGTTCAATCTTGTTCATGTTGAAGTTCACCACAAAAGGATCAAATGAGCTAGGCAGCGATAAGAGCAACACGTCGGTGGTCAACTCCGAAGGCAAGATCAGATCCATGCCAACGAGCTTGTCCACGAGCCCGATCACCTTTAGGCCATGCTCATGGACCGAGGCCCCATCTTGCATGCGTAAAGTGATCAGCTCCTTGACGGTAGCATGCCTAAGAGGACGTGTTTGCTCTCCAAAGAGCTCCTTGAGGTGCAAATGAATGTCAGCAGCACTCTTTGCACCCTCAAAACGCATCTGCAGCTCATCATTTTTAGAAGTCAGCATATAACACCTGGCTATCAAGTCATGGTCACACCATTCCTTGTAAGCCTGCAATTCCTCAGGATTGCAGTGAGTCGGAGCCTCAACAGGGGGCGACTCAGTCAGTGTATATGCTACCCTTTCCGAATTCAAGACGATTTTTAGGTTTCTTAGCCAAGTGAGGTAATTAGGTCCAGTTAATATGTTTTTGTCGAGTATTACGGATATTGTATTGCGAATCGATGACATCGTCAATATGTACTGAAAAGTAAAAACAGATAAATGTTGATGACTATTTTAAAATATTTAGTAAGATATGAAGTTTGGACTTAAACTTCATAAATATTTGCTCCCACTGTTTTGACATCTTTCACTACCCTCTAGTGAAAACGAGAAACTCCTTTCCTCAGTAGGTACGTAAGGTCCAATTAGCGAATTGTGATCCCGAATAATATCAGCCAATCACAATTCCCAAAAGGTAGTTTCCAATTGCATCTCCATGCAACCCTCTACGTAAACTTTTGTCTCACGTTTGATTAGGACCCAATAATATGACGTCGTTCATCTTTACGTGTCAAGCCTTACCCATCGATGTTGAACCTTAATGGACGGTCGCCATGAGTTCCCTCAATAATATGAGCAAAAATCATGGGAGTTCCACGTAGTTCACATCACCATGTCAATGGATGTCACAGCTTTCCGGCACCCAGGGCCCCCCCAATAATATGAGCCGAGCCCCGAGTACGGGTAGCGTTCATCATGCACCCATTGTCGATGGAAGACAAGGAAATTATAAAAAAATTTATAATTCCCCTTTTCGGGCTTGATATTAATTTTGAATCTTATTCAAAATGAGGGTTTTTAATTTTGAAAGGTCTCATCATTAATTTTATTTTAAAAGCTCGCCATGTTTGATCGTATGTTTGCCGGATTCATGCAACTTTGTTATTATCATAATAATAACGCACATACTCATTATTTATAACATATAATGCATATATTATAAACAGTAAACAAAACAAGGATGATCAATCGCCCCAATACTAATGGCCCGTGTGAGCTAAACACGGGCCTAGGTCCAATCCTAGGGTAAATGCACGGGATGCAAATGCAACAACATTATAACATTAGCATCCAATATTACATGTCTTCGATCTTCATAATCACCAAGGCCACCATCTTCCAATCTTGATCTTCCACTATTCTAATATTTACAATTAAATATCCATGGCACATAGGGATACATCTCATGGGGGGTGGGAACGGGCCATAAACCAAGCCCACTTTAAATTGATAATTATTACAATCATACAACACAAATATCCTAGCATACACCTAGCAAATTGGGCTTGGGCTTTTGATCATCCTTCATACATAATATCACATATCATACACCATCAATTAATTATCACAATAATTAATTGATCCAATTACATATCTTGAACCAATCACTAACCGCCACGATTATAAACTAAATTAACAAAGTATACAAACACCTTTGTCTACTTTCAAATTAATTTATTTATAACCGAATTTCTTGTAAATCACCATTTACTATAAATAATTAAAGTCCAACTTAAATTATTTATTTCATGAGAAAATATTTGCAACTTTTGTAATTTTAAACTTAAGGGCCCAAAAACTCATTTTTCACTAAAAATATTTTGGGCCATTTAAAATCACAAATGTGTTGGCCATCCTATGGCCCAACAACTCAAGGTCCATGACACTTTGATATTCCAAAACACTTTTGGAAACCCTAGCCGTCATCGCCGTCGCCGGAGCTCCGTCACCGGATTCCGGCCAACAAAATTTTTTTTTTTTAATAAAATAGGGGGGGCGGTTCGGGCAGCCCTTAGGGCTGCCCTTGCTGCCCGTTTCGGGCAGCCCCTCGGGCAGCCCAAGCTGCCCGAAATGGGCAGCAACATGCTGCCCAAAAATCTCCCCAATCCGGCCTTGAATCGTTGCAAATTTTCATCTCAATCGGTTAGAAATCGCCCTCAATATAATATCTTGTATATGCTATCCAAAAACTAGTACCCTTAGCTCATGATACCACTTGAAAGGAATCGATTTAGGTGACCGAAATGCACAACGGAAGCTACAAAATTTTCGAAAATCACATTTTCTTGCAAGGAAATTTTCGGCCACCATGTGTACTAGTGTAGCATATACAAAAATCTCAACTTTCAAGCATATGGTGTTGAGAAAATTACCTATCAATCTCAAAGATTGATTGTGGCTCCAACTAAAGTGTAAACACCTTAGCTCTTGAAGGTAGACAATCTACAAGCTTCACCTTTATTTTGGACTCCTTTCTTCCAATCAAGCCCACCACTAACTAGATAGAACCCTTCTTATTTTGCACTAGAAAAATAAGAAGATTTTTCAAAGAGAAGTGATTTCTTTCCTCAACAATTGAAGAAGAAAATTGAGAGAAAAACTTGGAGAAAAATGTGAATAGTAACTTGGCCACTATTCATGCTAGGAGAGAAGGAGAGACATTTTTTTGGTTGTGGGAAAAGTTGTTCCAAAAAGTTGCATGCCATGCCTTGAAAACACAAAAAGTAGTCTCCCAACCTTTCACCTCCTATGCATGCATATTATATGGTTTTTAATCAAATTAAAACCTTGGACTAAATTTTAATTATCTCAAACATATTTGAGACTAATTAAACATTACTTGAATTTACCCAAGTCCCACTAGTTAAATAATTATTTTAATTGAGCTCTTCAAGACTCAATATAATTTAATTAATTCAACACTTGAATTAATTTAATTATTTGGACTCTACTAGGCCCACTAGTGTTTAATTAATTCAACACTTGAATTAATTTAATTTAGTCCATAATAATGTTTATGAAAATCACAATTTTCAATTACATTATTCACTTGGCCAATTTTAATTTAGGAACACTTCCTTAAATTAAAATTTACATTTCTCTCATAGAAGTCATACTTCTATTTTTCTTTACACTTATAAACTCATTTATAGTCGTTCAACACATTGAACTATTTTCTCCTTTATAGAAGTCATACTTCTAATTTTTCTTACGCTTATAAACTCCTTTATAAGCCGTTCAACACATTGAACTATTTTTACTTCTCAACGGGATCTAGAAAGCTAGTACTTGTGTGGCCCTCAATGGTTCATTGATACAACTAGCCGTGGGTTCACATCTCTATGTGCTTCGGACTAAACATGTCCTTATATGAGCATACCCCAATTGCTCCATTCTTATTTATCAACACCTTGATAATAAGAACGTCAGAACTCAAGTCTGATAGTACCCAACCAATCACGTTAAATGCCTAGCAGCATCGCTTACGTGATTCTCTAGGTATCACATGATAGTGCCTACCAGAACCATTCAATTATGGTTAGCGTACAGTACGGTCCCTTCAACTCATATATCTCGATCGATTCGACAACCATTGGTTTATCGAGAGTTGTCCATGAATCGATACTATGTGTCATGTTGTAGTTTCATCGATGGTGTAATCTATGAAACCCCTTTCATAATTACAACCATACTCTGGCCATAGATTTCGATCTACATACACATGATAACACATAGGATATCCATACCCGAAGGTAAGCGGTGAATCCCCGACTACAATGCATCGACTCCTATGTGTTTTGACAGAACACCCAACCTTGCCACCTAATGACCCCATGAGAGTCGGTAAACAAGTCAAAGTGTAATTCTAGCACATAGAGTGTGGGGACCCGGGTTCTAACTCAATTCTTTTGGGATTTAATTGGATCTTTATTATAAATGGCGGGTCAAAATTTTTCGCTTTCTAACATTAAATCGAATGTTAACATAAAGCGTCTCATTTTCATTTAAAACAAACATGAGTCAACGACTATTACATGACATGATCTAGTAGCCTTACTTGTTATACATGTTACAATAACAACATAACATCTCTAGTATCAACATAAAACTACTAGTACAACATAAGAAGTCTTCTGCTACACCCGGCATCTCCACGCTATCAACTCTCTCTTCCTCGTCGTGACCCTGATCCTGCCCCACCTGTTGCCATGCACACATACAGACACGACAACAGCCAGATAACTCCGGTGAGAACATATCCCAGTATAAAACATGGATGCATGCAATGTAAATATCATATACAAATGCATGGCAAAATCAAGTAACATGAATATAAATCTAAACATGTAGAAGAATACAAATCTGTATTCAACATATAAATCTTGACTCGACTCGTTTCTAATCTAGGGATCCCGGTGTGAATAAGACGGTCTGTCACCTACCCAACCACTCGGGGCAACGGTACGTCTTATTCCCAGACTTCGGTCAGCTCTGTATCGAGGGTCTACACATATAGCAAATCTGCTCCTATGCGACGATACACCGAAACGTCTAGTTTTGGCAAATCTGCCAATATCTCCTATCTCAGGACTCGAATATAAATCAATAAACGAAACATTACATAATCAATGTAATAACAATCTAGTATGTGATTTACGGAAACTCGTATCAAATCTGAATCGAGTTGTGCAATCCCAAGACCACATGAATTATACCTTTCTTGTCGAATCGTCGGTGTCGCAGTCGAAGTCTCGAGTTCACAATAACCAATATAATCTGAAATGGCAATGTGTAGACACACTCTATCAACAAGCATCTCAACTAACTCAATATACAAATCTGTAATTGATTTCAATACAATTCAACGGCGTAACGGCTTATTTCTCAATACCGGCCAACTCAATCTCAACATAACAATATCATAATCAATCTCAATAACTCATAATCTCTTCCAAGCATCAACATATAAGCTGAAATCTATATATTCTTCACATAATACATGCTGGAATTTTGAAATAACCTCATACGATAACCGAAAATCAATCCGATTGCATATCTATAATGTGCACCCTATCAAGAACACATATTCTCAAGAAAATCATCATTTCTCCAACACCTATATTTCGAACCATGTTGGAAATGAACAATACTTACATCCTTTCGTAGCCAACAATGCAAGGATCGATAATCTCTATTCAGAATTAAAATCGGATGGCTAGTTGTTGCATAATCTCCATTTCAATATCAACAAACTTGAGAGAATTGTAAAGGGGTTCTCGGTTCTTGCTTGCTGGAGAATGAAGACAATGAGGTGTCATGCAAGGTATTTATATAGCATGCCATGTGTCATTACGAAATTCAAAAGTGGCAATCTCGCATGCAGATCGCGGGTGCGGTGACTCAAGAGCGCGGGTGCGCTATGCCCACGGCGAATTCATCAAAAATTGCAACACTATGACCGCGGGTGCGGTCCTTACATGACCGCGGGTGCGGTCTCACACCGCGGGTGCGGTCACGCTAACACCGCGGGTGCGGTGTCTGTTCGCACAATTCCACTAATTTCTGTCACCTACACCGCGGGGGCGGTAGTCTAAGCACCGCAGGTGCAGTGTGGCTTCGGCCATGCCTTAAAAATTCTCATTTAAATGTCGTGTATTCTTACCTCTATGAGTCTAGCATCAATGGAAACTGATAATTCTCGAGCCTTACATTTCTCCCCCTCTTAGACAGGAGTTCGTCCTCGAACTCATAAGCAATTAATCATGCTAATATATATACAAATCTGTAAAGTCAAAGTGGGAAGAAAGACTCACATCATCAAAATAGCTCGGGATGCCTCTGTCTCATCTCAGACTCGGTCTCCCAAGTTGCTTCCTCAATGCCATGACGACTCCATTGCACCTTCACAAGTGGAATGGTCTTGGTTCTAAGCTTCATTTCCTTCCGATCCAGAATCTGTATCGGTTGCTCGACGTAGCTCAAAGTCTGATCTAACTCGGCTTCATCAGGCTGAATGACATGAGACTCATCTGGCATATATCTGCGCAGCATCGATACATGAAAAACGTCATGTATACCAGATAACGAAGGAGGAAGAGCAAGTCTGTAAGCTCGATCGCCAATCTTCTCAAGGATCTCGTACGGACCGACGTATCTAGGAGACAACTTTCCTCGCTTGCCAAATCTGACAACGCCTCTGAAAGGTGAAATCTTCAAAAATACTCTGTCTCCATGTTCGAATACTAACGGTCTGCGTCTGATATTGGCGTACTTCGCTTGCCTATCCTGTGCCGTCTTCATTCTCTTCTGAATGATCTTCACTTTCTCGGTCATCGCACGAATCATATCAGGCCCTAACTCTGGTACCTCAGAGATATCATCCCAGTACAACGGAGATCTACACTTCTTTCCGTATAAAGCTTCGAACGGTGCCATCTCAATGCTAGTCTGGTAGCTGTTGTTGTATGAAAACTCACACAACGGCAATGAATCCTGCCAACTAGTACCAAAGTCTAGTACTACAGCTCTCAGCATGTCCTCTAAAGTCTGAATAGTCCTCTCTGACTGTCCGTCCGTCTGGGGATGATAAGCAGTGCTCAGGTGTAAAGTCGTACCTAAAGCCTGCTGCAAACTGTGCCAGAAATGAGAAGTGAATCGTGGATCACGATCTGATACGATCGACTTCGGCACACCATGCAATCTGACGACCTCTCTGACATACAACTCTGCCATCTGATCGTGTCGATAGGTCATCTTGTACGGAATGAAACAGGCAGATTTGGTCAATCTGTCAATGATGACCCAAATCGAATCATAGCCCCGAGACGATCGAGGTAACTTCGTAACGAAGTCCATGGAAATGTGGTCCCATTTCCATTCAGGAACAGACAAACTCTGAAGTAAACCTCCGGGCTTCTTCCTCTCTGCCTTCACCTGTTGGCAATTCAGACATCTAGACACAAATTCTGCAATATCTGTCTTCATCTGCTTCCACCAGAATTGCGTCTTCAAGTCATTGTACATCTTTCTGCCTCCAGGATGAATGCTGAACCGACTACAATGTGCCTCTGACATGATCTGTCGTCTCAAATCTGAAACATCTGGCACTACTAGATGGTTATTCACATACAGAACAGAATCTCTGACCTGATATTCTGAGATATGTCCAGCTCTGACCATATCAATCGATCTCTGCACATTCGGATCGGTTCTGTGCGCTTCTCTGATCCTCAAAATCAGATCTGGCTCAATCTGAATCGCAGCAAGTCGCAACGGTCTACTATCTGTATCAAATGTCAATCCGGACAAGCAACAATCTTCTACTAAATTCGATACACCTACAGTCGATAAGGAAAGAGCACATACCTTTCGACTCAAGGCGTCTGCCGCTGCATTCGACTTCCCTGGATGGTACTTGATCTCGCAATCAAAATCTTTCAGCAGATCAAGCCATCGTCGCTGCCTCATATTCAACTCTGACTGAGAAAAGAGATACTTCAAGCTCTTATGATCAGAATAGATCTCAAATTTCTCGCCATACAGATAATGACGCCAGATCTTCAAGGCAAATACAATCGCCGCCAATTCAAGATCATGAATCGGATAGCGGGTCTCGTGTGGCTTCAGCTGTCTAGAGGCGTATGCTATCACATGTCCACGCTGCATAAGAACACACCCTAACCCTCTGTGAGATGCGTCACAATATACAACGAACTCACCTGTACCGGTAGGAATCGTCAAGACAGGCGCACTAGTCAGCCTCTTCTTCAACTCAACAAAACTGCTCTCACACACTTCTGACCACACAAATGGCATGTTCTTCTGTGTCAACTGGGTGATAGGCTTCGCTATACTGGAGAAGTCTCGAATAAAACGTCGATAATACCCGGCTAGACCCATGAAACTACGTATCTCAGGCACAGAAGTCGGTCTCGGCCAACTGATAACAGCCTCAACTTTACTCGGATCTACCGCAATACCCTCTCCAGATATAATGTGCCCCAAGAAGACAACCTGTCTCAGCCAGAATTCGCATTTGGACAGTTTGGCATACAACTGCTCCTGTCGCAGAGTCTTCAGCACGATTCTCAGATGATCTGCATGCTCAGTCAAACTCTTCGAATACACCAAAATGTCATCAATAAACACAATCACAAAGTCATCTAAATATCTCTGAAAAATACGGTTCATCAAACTCATAAAAACCGCTGGCGCATTCGTCAAACCGAAAGGCATAACAACAAACTCGTAGTGTCCATACCTGGTTCGGAATGCAGTCTTCGGAATATCAACGTCTCTAACTCGGAGCTGATGATACCCTGATCTCAAATCGATCTTCGAGTATACCGAAGATCCCTGTAATTGATCAAATAAGTCGTCGATGCGTGGCAAAGGATACTTGTTCTTCACTGTTGCCTTATTCAACTGCCTATAATCAATGCACAGTCGCATCGAACCATCTTTCTTTCGAACGAAAAGCACCGGAGCACCCCAAGGAGATACACTGGGTCTGATATATCCCTTGGACAGAAGATCCTCCAACTGTGCTTTCAACTCTTTCAGCTCTATCGGTGCCATCCTATACGGAGCTCTCGAAATAGGAACAGAACCGGGCATAAGGTCTATGCTGAAATCTACCTCTCGAACCGGAGGCAACCCTGGAATCTCATCAAGAAAAACATCTGCAAACTCGCAAACCACTGGCAAATCTGCCAATGCTGGGCTCGACTTCAGTAGATCTACTGAATATACGAGAAAGCCCTCTGCTCCTCTCTGAAGCAATCTACTCATAGTCAGAGCAGATACTAAGGGAATCCGAGATCTGGAACCCTTGCCGTAGAATTTCCACTCATCTGTCATTTCGGGTCTGAATCTGACAATCTTGTGGAAATAATCTACCGTGGCCCTGTACTTGGTCAACATGTCTATACCAACTATACAATCAAAATCAGCTAAACCAAGTACTACACAATCAAGATCAATCTCATGCCCCTCAAACTGAAGCATACAATGTCTAACGGTAGTCACAGATATCAAACCACTTCCCAACGGAGAAGCTATAGACACTACTGTAGACATCGACTCAACAGGCAATGCATGTCTCAATGCAAAATGTTCAGATATGAATGTATGAGATGTACCTGTGTCAATCAACACATATGCAGGATAACCGCAAAGAAAACAGCTACCTGCAATGACGTCATCTGGCGCCTCCTGCGCCTGCTCCTCTGTCAGGGCAAAAACACGTGCCTGCTGTCTGGGAGGCTGACTCACAGTCTGACTATCTCCTGGTCTCTGCTGGGTCTGTGTAAAGGGTGGCTGAAAGGAGTGTACAGAAGATGCCTGTCTCTCCATCTGTGGCGCTGGTGCAGACGATCCTGCACTCTGAAATCGCTGGGAACTCCTCTGTGGGCACACTCTGGCGAAATGCCCCTGCTGTCTGCAGATGTTGCAGCGTCCCAGAACTCCTTGACACTGCTCCGTGGCATGTCGCCCTCCGCACGAACCACAGTATACGCCACTGGAATCTGAACCCTGACCTCTCTGTCGAGATCCACTCGAACTCGATGAACTGCTCCCAGATTTCTTAAACTGTTTACCTTTAGCCTTGAGAAAATCCTTCTTACCACTACCACTAGCTCCACTGTCAAAACGAGGAGGAGGTGGTGGAAACTGTACGGTGGTGGACTGTGGCGGTCTCTGCCCCTGCACACCGTAGGAAGCTCCTCGCTTCCTGATCAAGCCAGCCTCTGCTCCCTTAGCTCTGTTCAATGCCTCTGAAAAAGTGTTAGGCCGTCCCGTGTTCACCAAGGTAAAAACATCCGGATTCAATCCGTTGATGAACTGATCGGCCACTGCCTCGTCGTTCCCGGCCACATGCGGTGCAAATCGT
This sequence comes from Primulina eburnea, assembly GCF_022965805.1. Taxonomy (NCBI): domain Eukaryota; kingdom Viridiplantae; phylum Streptophyta; class Magnoliopsida; order Lamiales; family Gesneriaceae; genus Primulina; species Primulina eburnea. Next base: position 13,291,005 of record NC_133113.1, on the reverse strand, counting down.
AGCAAAGCAGAAAATTTAGCAACATACTCCTCAATGTTCCACTGTCCCTGTCTCAGATTCGCAAATTCAGCTCCCTTATCTTTCCGGTAGGAGACGGGGAAGAAGCGCTGATAGAACTCATCCTTGAAGACTTTCCACGTAATGTCAATGCCTCGGTGCTCCAAGGCTCTCTTCGTAGTCAACCACCAGCTCTTTGCAACCTCTTGCATCTGATGGCCTATCAATTTCACACGTCGCTCGTCAGTGTAAGCCAAGGACTCGAATAACATCTCAATATCATCAAGCCAGCTCTCGCACTCTACTGCACTCTCTGTGCCCTTCAGGGTAGGCGGATGAAAAGACTGAAATCTCTTCAGCAAAGTCTCCATCGGTGTAGCCGTGACATCCATTTGAGCACCTGACGTGCTACCCTGCTCTGGCTGTGTCACTCGTCTAGGCGGCATAAATCTAATCATAAAACTGATTAGTACACAACCAATATCATCTGTCTCAGCCCTCCTCTGATCATATACCTCTGATCGAGAATCGGTTCTGATTCAGGCTCGAAATGCTGTAAATCAATTCAGATAATACAACAACATATAATAGGAAAAGCAGTAAAGCATGCTAGCATCTCAAAAGCAAGGAAGATGACTCGATCTACCCTGCTCATTCTATTCTATCTCAGTCTACAGAACCTACTGCTCTGATACCACCTGTTGTGGGGACCCGGGTGCTAACTCAATTCTTTTGGGATTTAATTGGATCTTTATTATAAATGGCGGGTCAAAATTTTTCGCTTTCTAACATTAAATCGAATGTTAACATAAAGCGTCTCATTTTCATTTAAAACAAACATGAGTCAACGAATATTACATGACATGATCTAGTAGCCTTACTTGTTATACATGTTACAATAACAACATAACATCTCTAGTATCAACATAAAACTACTAGTACAACATAAGAAGTCTTCTGCTACACCCGGCATCTCCACGCTATCAACTCTCTCTTCCTCGTCGTGACCCTGATCCTGCCCCACCTGTTGCCATGCACACATACAGACACGACAACAGCCGGATAACTCCGGTGAGAACATATCCCAGTATAAAACATGGATGCATGCAATGTAAATATCATATACAAATGCATGGCAAAATCAAGTAACATGAATATAAATCTAAACATGTAGAAGAATACAAATCTGTATTCAACATATAAATCTTGACTCGACTCGTTTCTAATCTAGGGATCCCGGAGTGAATAAGACGGTCTGTCACCTACCCAACCACTCGGGGCAACGGTACGTCTTATTCCTAGACTTCGGTCAGCTCTGTATCGAGGGTCTACACATATAGCAAATCTGCTCCTATGCGACGATACACCGAAACGTCTAGTTTTGGCAAATCTGCCAATATCTCCTATCTCAGGACTCGAATATAAATCAATAAACGAAACATTACATAATCAATGTAATAACAATCTAGTATGTGATTTAGGGAAACTCGTATCAAATCTGAATCGAGTTGTGCAATCCCAAGACCACATGAATTATACCTTTCTTGTCGAATCGTCGGTGTCGCAGTCGAAGTCTCGAGTTCACAATAACCAATATAATCTGAAATGGCAATGTGTAGACACACTCTATCAACAAGCATCTCAACTAACTCAATATACAAATCTGTAATTGATTTCAATACAATTCAACGGCGTAACGGCTTATTTCTCAATACCGGCCAACTCAATCTCAACATAACAATATCATAATCAATCTCAATAACTCATAATCTCTTCCAAGAATCAACATATAAGCTGAAATCTATATATTCTTCACATAATACATGCTGGAATTTTGAAATAACCTCATACGATAACCGAAAATCAATCCGATTGCATATCTATAATGTGCACCCTATCAAGAACACATATTCTCAAGAAAATCATCATTTCTCCAACACCTATATTTCGAACCATGTTGGAAATGAACAATACTTACATCCTTTCGTAGCCAACAATGCAAGGATCGATAATCTCTATTCAGAATTAAAATCGGATGGCTAGTTGTTGCATAATCTCCATTTCAATATCAACAAACTTGAGAGAATTGTAAAGGGGTTCTCGGTTCTTGCTTGCTGGAGAATGAAGACAATGAGGTGTCATGCAAGGTATTTATATAGCATGCCATGTGTCATTACGAAATTCAAAAGTGGCAATCTCGCATGCAGACCGCGGGTGCGGTGACTCAAGAGCGCGGGTGCGCTATGCTCACGGCGAATTCATCAAAAATTGCAACACTATGACCGCGGGTGCGGTCCTTACATGACCGCGGGTGCGGTCTCACACCGCGGGTGCGGTACGCTAACACCGCGGGTGCGGTGTCTGTTCGCACAATTCCACTAATTTCTGTCACCTACACCGCGGGGGCGGTAGTCTAAGCACCGCAGGTGCAGTGTGGCTTCGGCCATGCCTTAAAAATTCTCATTTAAATGTCGTGTATTCTTACCTCTATGAGTCTAGCATCAATGGAAACTGATAATTCTCGAGCCTTACAGTTATGTTTTGAGTTAGATTAGAAATTGATAGAGTGCGTATCCACATTTCCATTTCAGATACGTATTGGCGACCGTGACAGCGATTCTACGACGAAAGGTATAGTACATGTTTTGTTTGGGGAATCACGACTCAAATGAGATCACATTTGAGTTTCCCAACCAAAATCACATACTTGTTTTATTGTTCATACTTTGATATGATTATGAATTGTATATAGATTTGTTTATAGAGCTTGTATGCAAATCTTACTGTGCGGTGTTTACAGATCATGGGACATTGCATTAGAATGATTATGCTTGTTTACAGATTTTGTATTCATGCATTAAGATAGGACAGTCTGGAGATCAGGCAGACTCTAGACGTTCGGCGATATCACAGCTTAGGGGAAGATCACCGCCCCTATTGTAGACGCGGATACAGATCAGGCCGAAGTCTAGGAATAAGACGTACAGCACCACGATTGGTAGGGTAGGTGACAGTCAGTGACGTCTTATTCACAACGGGATCCCTAGAGTTTATTCGAGTCGCATCTAGACATGATTAGACTCGCATTGCATGATTATATATGAATGACATTCATATTAGCATGTTTCATGTTTTAGATTGTTTTATTGCATGTATACATGTTTATACTGGGATTGGTTCTCACCGGTTTTCCGGCTGTTGTTATGTCTGTATGTGTGCATAACAACAGGTGGGGCAGGATCTGGGTCACGACAGAGATGAGCGATGGACATAGCGTGGTGATCTCGGGCGCAGCAGAGGACTAGTGGTTCTTTTGTTAGACTTGTACTACCGTTTGTTTATAGATGGTATTGAACACTAGTTTGTAAGAAACAAGACTTGTACTTTATGTTTATATTGTAAGTTAAACTAAGAATTATGTTTGTTTAGTTACATTTGATTAAATGTAAAAGCGACAAATTTGACCCACGTTTTTAATAACAATCCATTTAATCCCAAGAAAAAGAATTAGAGCCCGGGTCCCCACAACAGGTGGTATCAGAGCAGTAGGTTCTATAGACTGAGATAGGATAGAATGAGCGGGGTAGATCGAGTCTTCTTCCTTGCTTGATGATGTGCTAGCATGATTATTGCTTTCCTATTACATGTTGTTTGTGTTTGAGTTCTTTCAGCATGTGATTGACTGAATCAGAACTGATTCTGGATCAGAGGTAAATGACCAGAGGAGGGCTGAGACAGTTGTATATCTTGTATACTAATTCTTTGGATTATTAGATATGCCGCCTAGAAGAGCAGCAGTTCCTCTACGACCAGCAGCGCAAGAACAGGGGAGCACATCCGGAGATCCTATGGATGTTACAGCGACCCCTATGGAGACGTTGCTGAAACGATTCCAATCCTTTCGACCTCCCACTTTAAAAGGTACCGAGAATGCCATCGAGTGCGAAAGCTGGCTTGAGGATATCGAAATGTTATTCGAGTCCTTAGGGTACAGTGATGAGAAGAGAGTGAAGCTCATTGGCCATCAATTGCAAGACATTGCTAAACATTGGTGGTTGAATATCAAAAGAGCACTAGAACAGCGTGGCACTGAGATTACATGGAAAGTGTTCAAGACCGAGTTTTATCAGTGATTCTTTCCCATATCCTACCGTAAAGATAAAGGCGCTGAATTTGCAAACCTGAGGCAAGGGCCATTGAACATTGAGGAGTACGTTGCTAAATTTTCCTCTCTGCTTCGTTTTGCACCCCATGTTTCAGGAAATGATGAAGCCATGGCAGATCAGTTTATAAATGGCCTGAATCCAGATATCTTTACGTTGGTCAATACTGGGAGACCCGATAATTTCTCGGATGCATTGAACCGTGCCAAAGGAGCTGAAGCAGGATTGCTTAGGCAACGGAGTGCTCCATATGTTGCACCGAGTCCGAGACCGCCACTACCTCCATCCCAAGTTCCTCCTCCTCGATTTGAAAGTGGTGGTAGTAGTAGTGGCAGAAAGGAACAGATGAAGGCGAAGGGGAAACAGTTTAAAAGACCAGGGAGCAGTTCGTCGAGCTCCATCGGATCAAGACAGACTGGTTTTGATCAGCGTACCAGGTATGCAGGTGTTTATTGCAGTTCCTGTGGAGGAAAACATGCGCCTGAACAGTGCCAGGGAGTTACAGGCCGATGTAACATTTGTAGGCAACCGGGGCATTTTGCCAAAGTCTGTCCCCAGAGGAGTGTACAGCCAGCCCAGAGTGGACGAGCATCTTGGTCAGTACCTCAGTTTGAGCGGCAGGCATCATCAGTTCATTCTTTTCAGCCTCCGCCGGCACAGACTCAACCCAGAGGCCGAGGTAGTCAGACTGTGACTCAACCTCCGAGGCAACATGCCCAAGTGTTTGCGTTGACAGAGGAGCAAGCACAAGATGCACTAGATGATGTTATAGCAGGTAATTGTCTCCTTTATGGTTATCCTGCTTATATATTGATACATACGGGTGCATCGCATACATTCATCTCAGAACGATTTGCATTGTTGCATTCATTGCCTGTTGAGTCTTTGTTAGATGTTGTGTCTATTAATTCTCCGTTGGGAAGTGGATTGATATCTGTAACTACGGTTAGGCATTGCATTCTACAGTTTGAGGGGCATGAGATTGACCTAGATTGTATAGTATTGGGTCTAGCTGATTTTGATTGCATAGTCGGTATTGACATGCTAACAAAGTACAAAGCCACCGTGGATTGTTTCCACAAGATTGTCAGATTCAGACCCGAGATGACAGACGAGTGGAAATTCTACGGGAAGGGTTCCAGATCTCGGATTCCCTTGATTTCGGCTCTTACTATGAATAGATTGTTACATAAAGGAGCGGATGGTTTCTTTGTTTATGCTGTAGATTTGCAGAAATCTAGCCCGGCATTGACGGACTTGCCAGTAGTACGAGAATTTCCAGATATTCTTCCAGACGAAATCCCAGGATTACCTCCGGTTCGTGAGGTAGACTTCAGTATTGATCTTACACCAGGTACCGTCCCTATTTCGAGAGCCCCGTATAGAATGGCACCCATCGAACTAAAAGAATTGAAAGCACAATTAGAAGATCTTCTGGCCAAGGGATATATCAGACCTAGTGTATCTCCTTGGGGGCGCTCCGGTGCTGTTTGTGCGAAAGAAAGACGGTTCGATGCGATTGTGTATAGACTACCGGCAACTGAACAAGGCAACGATCAAGAATAAATATCCTTTGCCTAGGATTGATGATCTGTTTGATCAGTTGCAGGGATCCTCTGTGTATTCGAAGATTGACTTGCGATCCGGATATCACCAGCTCAGAGTTCGAGATGTAGATATACCGAAGACAGCATTTCGAACCAGGTATGGGCATTACGAATTTATTGTCATGCCTTTTGGTTTAACAAATTGTGGGGACCCGGACGCTAATCCATTCCTTAATCGTCTTTAGGAATATTTAATCAATCATAATAAACAGGGTCTAAATATTTTTTTTTTAAATTACACAGCGGAAACATAATGTAATTAAATTCAAATTACATATTAAACATAACATACAATTATTGTATGATCTACAATAATCCGACTAGGTTCAACTATAAGTCAGTGCTGAACCCTAAGTTGCTTCAAAGTCCGGATCTCCACGCTATCTAGTCCAGCCTCGTTCTCTTCTTGACCCTGATCCTAGCCCACCTGTTGCCATGCACACATACAAACAAGACAACAGCCGGATAACTCCGGTGAGATATAAATATCCCAGTATAAATCATGTATACATGCAGTTATATAAATCATATAAAAGCATATAATAGACATCCATAACATGTATCAAAATCAGTACATGAATCAATATCATGAATAATTCCTATTCTAAACATGTACCAATATCAGGAACATAATTCAATATCAAGAATAATTCCTATTCTAAACATGTACCAATATCAGGAACATAAATCAGTATTAATCAATACAATCAGATACAACTGTCACTCAGTCCAGTGACTCTACATTTTAGACTAGACTCAATCCTAGCCTAGGGATCCCGGTTTCCAGATGTCAGCATTCCATATCGACCAACAGTAATAGAAAAGACTCCAGTTCTATCCACGTCGATATAGTATCGATTAACAGTAATAGAAAAGACTCCAGTTCTATCCACACCGATACAGTATCGATTAACAGTAATAGACGAAGCCCTGATTCTATCCACATTGATATATTATCGATTAACAGTAATAGAGCATGCCTTGATTCTATCCACATTGATATGATATCGATTACCAGTAATAGAACAAAGTTCGATTCTATCCACATCGATATAACATCGATTAACAGTAATAGAAAGAACGATGAATCTATCCACATCGATATAATATCAATCAACAGTAATAGAAGAAGCTATACATCTATCCACATCGATATAATATCAACCAACAGTAATAGAAGAAGCTATCAATCTATCCACATCGATAACCAAACATCCAGTGACAGTCTTTGGCACAACCGCCAATACACCATCTTATGACATCGTGCAATGTGCCCGTGGTGATCCCACCACTAACGGCACTTCTGTCATAAGATTACTCTTCTAATACCTGTAATCTATAACTCAAGAAAACAAGTATATCAATCAACTCAATGCAAATATCAATGCAATAAGTAAAGTATGTGATTTAGGGAAACTCGAGTCAAACCTCACTCGAGTTGTGCAATCCCAACTCAACATTAATTTATACCTTTATCTTCTCGCTCAGAAGAAGAAGAAGTCCCGACTCTGTCTCGGTCCATTCCCAATCTGGTAATAACAGTTGAATAGGTATAATATCAATACACACTTCAATTCAATACCTGTTCTGATCAATACTCAAATCAAAACACCTAATCTGATTAATGTCAATTCAAGACACAATCTAATCCATATCGACGATATCACGATATACTTGAAATCACTACTGATTCTGATCAATATCAATTAACTGCTGTTTCGACGGCATAACAATACTGTCTGGATAACCCCGTCAGTCCAAACATCACAGATATAATATCAGAACTCCTAATCAATATCGATACCAGTCATAATCTCAATAACATATATATCTGATATGAATTCTCAGTCAAATCGACTCCAAAAATCATAACAATTACATACACAGTCCGTTATTCAATCTGACTTCAATTCTATGATGTCTAACATGACAAGAACATCATATATGAATCCTATTCAATTCTGACAATGACATAATTTCAAAACATATCAAAACGTAGCAACACTTACGTCCAGTTGTAGCCTGCGTTGATAGAAAATCAGTGCTAAAGTCGGATTCAAAATCAGACGGGGGATTGAAGTGAAAAGGCGTAAGGATTAGAGCTTCCCTTCTCGGTTCCTTCGTTTCTCCCTTTTTCCCTTCTTACCAAAGTTTGATATGTATGATATATGTATATATATATATACACGTCGCGCATATACAGACCAAGTGGCATTTTTTCATGCTGCATGACTCGCGCTCGAGCGGTTAATCTTTACCGCTCGGGCGCGGCATATTCTGTCGAGATGTTCAGCCGAACATCTCCTGGCGCTCGGGCGGTAATATTCTACCGCTCGAGCGCCACACGTTCTGTCCAAAAATAACATAGGCGCTCGGGCGGTTCTTTTCTACCGCTCGGGCGCGAGATGTTCGGTCGAACATCTTGAGATGTTTGGTCCAACATCTTGGTGTAAACTACACCAACGCCCGGCTTCGTCACTTGAGCTCCCATAACCTTCATTAATCCAAATCTTGTCGATTGATCAATAAATCTTTCCAGATCAATCTTAAATTACGGTAATTATACTCAAATCCTTTGAGATTACGGTAATTAAATTCTCGGGCATTACATTTCTCCCCCTCTAAGATATGATTTCGTCCCCGAAATCACAAGCAATTCACCCATGAAATACAGATAATCATATCAGATCTCAAATCAGATACAAGAAGGAGATATACAGAAACTGCAATAAACCCATATCAACGAACTCCCTCGAGATAGAATCAATCTCAGAACAATGGCTATACAACATCCGTATACACCAATCAACAATTCAACAGTACCCCAATAATTCACTATTGGCATCTGCTATCAAATTCGCTAATCCCAGTCAAAGATATATTCTATCTTCGGCTTCAATTACCAACAGTCATCATCCGACGTTGGCTTATTAGTCTATGTCTCCTGATCTATCAAATCCGATCTCAGGTAATACTGCAATATCATTTCCATACGAAGGAAATTCACAGTTCTCACTGTACAATACTTCAACTAAAGCTATTTCGATACTCATCTACTAGCTATTATTGTACAATAATTCACAAGTGACAATGAATCATGTCAATTAGTGCTAAAATCAAGCACTACATTTCCTGGATATCCTCCAGTATCATGATAGTTCACTCTGACTATCCTTCAATCTATAAATCATAGATGAACAATCATGTTGTACACTCAGCCAAAAGTACAAAATCAAACGAAAATCACAGTCTGATAAAATCAACTTTGGCATTCAATACAATCTGACCTCCGTTTCTGACATACCTCTCAGTCGTCTGGTCATATCAGTACGTCATCCTGTACCATATGACATAGGCAGATTTGAACAATCGTTCAATCATAACCACCTACTGGTACAATGTTGGCAAAATTTCGGTGATTCCATCACCAAATCCATAGAAATGTACTCCCATTTCTATTTAAGAATCAATAATCGATATAACCAATCTCCTGATTTATATCTTCTTGTCTTCATCAGTCACCGATATAGACATTTCAATATAAATTCTGACATAACTGATTTTATCTGTTTATATCACAACTGTCTATTCGAATTATCACACATTTCCTGTTACCAGAATAGAACTGAATTTACTACTGTGTGCATCTGACATTACCTGTCATTCAAATTCGAATATCTGACACAAACAAATCAGCTAATCATATAAAATAAAATATTACCTACCTGGTATTCGGCTCTGACACACTGTTCTGACTATCAAAATCAAGTTCTGAACAGTCTGATTCAACTTCTGAACTGCTTTAATCTTCAAAATCAGTTCTGACTCGACTGAACTGTATATAACCTCAACGGTTCAAAACAATCGATATCAAACACAGACTCAGAGTGATAATAATATCGGATCAGATTCAGAATATCAATACACAATACTGATCTACTGACTGCATAAGACGCAATTTCTGACATTTTTGATATCTCTGACATTCTGCCATATCAATGTCATTCTCAGTCACTGATCCCTGTCTCAACAGTACTATAATTCAGTCAGTATACTATCTTCAGATATCATAGACTCTGGGTACAATCTGTCACAATCGAGATTCATATCCGAACAATTCTGTATACCACAATCTCAGTTCCCAGAATATTCAATTCAATCATACGCTGCGAATATATCAAAATGTCATAGATAAAACGAGCATAATGTCTTCAGAATACTTCTGAACACAGAATTTATCAATCCATAAACGGAACTGAAGTATTTTATAGAGAACATATAATCAAATGTAACTCTAACTCTTCAGGCAATAAGTCTTTCAATTGATATCCCAATTCTCTCAGTTCAATCAGTATCAGTCTATAAGAATTTATAAAATGAAACCAATACCTGGAATCAAATCAAAGCTGAAATCACTTTCCTTGATACAGGACAAATCTGAAATATCATCGGAAAGACTATAGCAAACTTCCTGCTATTAGTACATCAATCCCTGATATACTCAACTTCAGTCATCAACTGAATACATAAGGAATTACTCCATTCCTTTCGCTAATCATCGAATCATAAACAATATAGATATCAAGGAATTCAAAATCAAGAATCCTTACCGTATATCATTTATTCCTTGGCCATTTCAGGTCCGAATCTTACCATCTCCTGGCAAGACTCTATAATTGCTCTGTACTTGTTCGATATCTCAATATCAATCAGGCAGTCATCATCAGACAATACAAGTACAATCTAGTCTAATTCAATCTCATTCTCAACTTACTGCAGTATACAACATATCCCAGAATGTCACTGACATCAAATTCTTTCCCCAAAAAGGTAAAGAATCCATACTACAGTAGATACAGAACCAACAGGTACAACATATATCAGTGCCACCCAATCAAGGATAATCATACCGATTGCATTAGTATATATCAATACATATGCACCATAATCATAAAGGAACAATACCTGCCACTATATCATCAAGTGTGTCCTGGGTCTGTTCCTTGATCACCATATCCAGATGATCCAGCTCCCTGAAATCCTCGGGAACTTCTCAGTTCTAGTACTCCTTTGGTTGTAATCCACCAATTTCTGACAGCTTCTCGTAACTGAGGGAATACCAGTTTAATTCTCTGTTCATCTATAAAATCAAGTAAATCGAACAGTATTTCTATATCATCAAACCAGTTTTCATACTCTTCAGACGTCCCGATACCACTCAAAATCGGCGGCTGAAATAACTGAAACTCTTTCAATTTAGTTTTCATCTGAATTTCTGATACATCTATCTGATCAGACGAAGTACTACCCCTATCTGGAATTCTTCTACGAGGTATATCTGATGATCACAGGAGTCAGTAATCACAGGAGATAATCAATCTCAATCCCTTTCTGATCAGCTTACCTTCTGATCAAAACTGGTTCTGATTCATTTTCAAATCAGATATATTACCAAATCAATTCAGATATTCAGGTAACGTACATTTAAACGCAATAAAACATGCTGTCATGCTAGTATACTCAATGTAAATCAACATAATACTATATCACATGCTAGCAATCAAAAACAGGAAAGAAAACTCAATCTACCCCGCTCACTCTTTTCTATCACAGTGCTAAGGAACCTACAGTTCAAGGACCTACAGCTCTGATACCACCTGTTGTGGGGACCCGGACGCTAATCCATTCCTTAATCATCTTTAGGAATATTTAATCAATCATAATAAACAGGGTCTAAATATTTTTTTTTTAAATTACACAGCGGAAACATAATGTAATTAAATTCAAATTACATATTAAACATAACATACAATTATTGTATGATCTACAATAATCCGACTAGGTTCAACTATAAGTCAGTGCTGAACCCTAAGTTGCTTCAAAGTCCGGATCTCCACGCTATCTAGTCCAGCCTCGTTCTCTTCTTGACCCTGATCCTAGCCCACCTGTTGCCATGCACACATACAAACAAGACAACAGCCGGATAACTCCGGTGAGATATAAATATCCCAGTATAAATCATGTATACATGCAGTTATATAAATCATATAAAAGCATATAATAGACATCCATAACATGTATCAAAATCAGTACATGAATCAATATCATGAATAATTCCTATTCTAAACATGTACCAATATCAGGAACATAATTCAATATCAAGAATAATTCCTATTCTAAACATGTATCAATATCAGGAACATAAATCAGTATTAATCAATACAATCAGATACAACTGTCACTCAGTCCAGTGACTCTACATTTTAGACTAGACTCAATCCTAGCCTAGGGATCCCGGTTTCCAGATGTCAGCATTCCATATCGACCAACAGTAATAGAAAAGACTCCAGTTCTTTCCACGTCGATATAGTATCGATTAACAGTAATAGAAAAGACTCCAGTTCTATCCACACCGATACAGTATCGATTAACAGTAATAGACGAAGCCCTGATTCTATCCACATTGATATATTATCGATTAACAGTAATAGAGCATGCCTTGATTCTATCCACATTGATATGATATCGATTACCAGTAATAGAACAAAGTTCGATTCTATCCACATCGATATAACATCGATTAACAGTAATAGAAAGAACGATGAATCTATCCACATCGATATAATATCAATCAACAGTAATAGAAGAAGCTATACATCTATCCACATCGATATAATATCAACCAACAGTAATAGAAGAAGCTATCAATCTATCCACATCGATAACCAAACATCCAGTGACAGTCTTTGGCACAACCGCCAATACACCATCTTATGACATCGTGCAATGTGCCCGTGGTGATCCCACCACTAACGGCACTTCTGTCATAAGATTACTCTTCTAATACCTGTAATCTATAACTCAAGAAAACAAGTATATCAATCAACTCAATGCAAATATCAATGCAATAAGTAAAGTATGTGATTTAGGGAAACTCGAGTCAAACCTCACTCGAGTTGTGCAATCCCAACTCAACATTAATTTATACCTTTATCTTCTCGCTCAGAAGAAGAAGAAGTCCCGACTCTGTCTCGGTCCATTCCCAATCTGGTAATAACAGTTGAATAGGTATAATATCAATACACACTTCAATTCAATACCTGTTCTGATCAATACTCAAATCAAAACACCTAATCTGATTAATGTCAATTCAAGACACAATCTAATCCATATCGACGATATCACGATATACTTGAAATCACTACTGATTCTGATCAATATCAATTAACTGCTGTTTCGACGGCATAACAATACTGTCTGGATAACCCCGTCAGTCCAAACATCACAGATATAATATCAGAACTCCTAATCAATATCGATACCAGTCATAATCTCAATAACATATATATCTGATATGAATTCTCAGTCAAATCGACTCCAAAAATCATAACAATTACATACACAGTCCGTTATTCAATCTGACTTCAATTCTATGATGTCTAACATGACAAGAACATCATATATGAATCCTATTCAATTCTGACAATGACATAATTTCAAAACATATCAAAACGTAGCAACACTTACGTCCAGTTGTAGCCTGCGTTGATAGAAACTCAGTGCTAAAGTCGGATTCAAAATCAGACGGGGGATTGAAGTGAAAAGGCGTAAGGATTAGAGCTTCCCTTCTCGGTTCCTTCGTTTCTCCCTTTTTCCCTTCTTACCAAAGTTTGATATGTATGATATATGTATATATATATATATACACGTCGCGCATATACAGACCAAGTGGCATTTTTTCATGCTGCATGACTCGCGCTCGAGCGGTTAATCTTTGCCGCTCGGGCGCGGCATATTCTGTCGAGATGTTCAGCCGAACATCTCCTGGCGCTCGGGCGGTAATATTCTACCGCTCGAGCGCCACACGTTCTGTCCAAAAATAACATAGGCGCTCGGGCGGTTCTTTTCTACCGCTCGGGCGCGAGATGTTCGGTCGAACATCTTGAGATGTTTGGTCCAACATCTTGGTGTAAACTACACCAACGCCCGGCTTCATCACTTGAGCTCCCATAACCTTCATTAATCCAAATCTTGTCGATTGATCAATAAATCTTTCCAGATCAATCTTAAATTACGGTAATTATACTCAAATCCTTTGAGATTACGGTAATTAAATTCTCGGGCATTACACAAATGCTCCTGCGGTATTTATGGGCTTGATGAACCAAGTGTTTCAGAGGTATTTAGATGAATTTGTGATTGTCTTCATTGATGACATTTTGGTGTATTCGAAGAATAGAAATGAGCATGCAGAGCATCTCAGAATTGTTTTGCAGACGTTGAGAAACGAGCGACTGTATGCTAAATTGTCCAAGTGTGAGTTTTGGTTGAATCGAGTTGTCTTCTTAGGACATATCATATCAGGAGATGGTATTTCTGTAGATCCGAGTAAAGTGGAAGCTGTGATCAGTTGGTCGAGACCGACTTCTGTACCAGAAATACGCAGTTTCATGGGCTTAGCCGGATACTACAGAAGATTTATCAAATATTTCTCCAGTATTGCAAAGCCAATAACTCAATTGACGCAAAAGAATGCACCATTTGTTTGGTCAGAGGAGTGCGAGTCTAGCTTCCTAGAACTGAAGAAAAGACTAACTAGTGCTCCAGTGTTGACTATACCTTCAGGTACTGGTGATTTCGTTGTCTATTGTGATGCTTCTCATAGAGGTTTGGGATGTGTTCTTATGCAGCGAGGTCATGTGATCGCATACGCCTCGAGACAATTGAAGCCACATGAAGTTCGATACCCCATTCATGATCTGGAATTGGCGGCCATCGTATTTGCATTAAAGATTTGGCGTCATTATCTCTACGGCGAAAAATTTGAAATCTTTTCCGATCACAAGAGCCTAAAGTACCTATTCTCTCAATCAGAATTGAATATGAGGCAACGTAGATGGCTAGATCTTCTGAAATAATTTGACTGTGAAATCAAATATTATCCGAGGAAGTCAAATGCAGCAGCAGATGCCTTGAGTCGTAAGGTATGTTCCTTGTCCTTATCGACGATAGGTGTTAACAAGTTAGTTGAAAATTGCTGTACATCTGGATTAGAATTTGATACAGATAGTAAGCCACTACGACTTTTTACGATCCAAGTTGAGCCCAATTTGATTATGAGGATCAAGGAAGCACAAAGAACCGATCAGAATGTGCCGAAATCGATTCAAATGGTCAGATCAGGGCAGGTATCCGAATATCAGGTACGTGATCATGTGTTGTACATGAATAACCGTCTAGTTGTGCCAGATGTTGCATATTTGAGACAACAGATTCTGACAGAGGCACATTGTAGTCGGTTCAGCATTCATCCTGGTGGCAGGAAGATGTACAATGACTTGAAGACACAGTTCTGGTGGAAGCAAATGAAGTCAGACATCGCAGAATACGTGTCTAAGTGTTTGAACTACCAACAGGTGAAAGCCGAGAGGAAGAAGCCGGGTGGATTACTTCAGAGTTTAGCCATTCCAGAATGGAAATGGGATCACATTTCCATGGATTTTGTGACGAAGTTACCACGATCATCCAAAGGCTGCGATGCGATTTAGGTCATTATTGACAGACTGACCAAATCTGCGTGCTTCATCCCGTACAAAATGACGTATAGACAAGATCATATGGCGGAGATTTATATTCGAGAGGTAGTCAGATTGCATGGAGTGCCGAAGTCTATCGTATCAGATCGTGATCCACGATTCACTTCACACTTCTGGCACAGTTTACAGCAAGCCTTAGGTACGACATTACACCTGAGTACTGCTTACCATCCTCAGACAGACGGACAGTCAGAACGGACTATCCAGACACTAGAGGATATGTTGAGAGCCGTTGTGCTAGATTTTGGCATTGGTTGTCAAGATTCCCTACCTCTTTGCGAATTCTCTTACAATAATAGCTATCAGACGAGTATCGAGATGGCACCGTTTGAAGCTTTGTATGGCAAGAAGTGCAAATCTCCGCTATACTGGGATGACGTGTCAGAGGTACCAGAACTTGGGCCAGATATGATTCGTGACATGACAGAGAAGGTGAAACTCATTCAGAAGAGGATGAAGACAGCACAAGATAGACAAGCAAAGTATGCCAATATCAGACGTAGACCGTTAGTATTTGAGGCAGGAGATAGAGTATTCTTGAAGATTTCTCCATTCAGAGGCGTGGTGCGATTTGGCAAACGCGGGAAACTATCTCCTCGATACATTGGTCCTTACGAGATTCTTGAGAAGATTGGCGATCGAGCTTATCGACTAGCACTTCCTCCTTCTCTATCCGGAATACATGACGTGTTTCATGTATCAATGTTGCGAAGATATATGCCAGATGTTTCGCATGTCATTCAACCTGACGAAGCTGAACTTGATCAGACGTTAAGCTATGTGGAACAACCGATACAGATTCTTGATCGGAAAGAAAAGAAACTCAGAACGAAGATTATTCCACTTGTGAAAGTTCAGTGGAGTCGTCATGGCATCGAAGAAGCGACATGGGAGACAGAAGCAGATATACGACAGAAACACCCTGAATTATTTCAATGATGTAAGTATTAATCTAGCTTTGGTGTCATTACTTTGATGCTTACATTGATAGAATGATGTGTGAGTTCGAGGATGAACTCTTATCTAAGAGGGGGAGAAATGTAATGCCCGAGGATTTGATTCTTGTAATTTGCTATGAGATTAGTGAATTAAATAGATATAACTGTAAACGGGCCACTACGAGACCAGATTGGACAAAGAATATAAATTTCATAAGTTTCGGGCAGAACTAGTGGCGCTCGAGCGGTAGAAAGTGACCGCTCGAGCGCCAATGCTCAAGGGGAGTATGTTCGGGCAGAAGGTGTGGCGCCCGGGCGGTAATTTATGACCGCCCGAGCGCCAGAATCTCGCATGGCGGGCAGAACCTTCCGCGCCCGGGCGGTAGATCTTTACCGCCCGAGCGCCGAGCTCGCGCCCGGGCGGTAAGTTTCGACCGCCCGAGCGCCAACGAGATTTGGCAAATGTGTGACACGTTTCATGGCATGCAAGTAGGATATATATATAAACGTTATTGCCTCAGAATTGATAAGAATTCAGAAAAGGAAAAGCTCCGTGAAGCTTTTGGTTTTCTTACGCCGGTAGTTTGCAATCCGTCCGTTAGATTTGAAATCCGACTTCGGTACCGTGTTTCTATCGTTACAGGCTACGCGTGGACGTAAGTTTTACTTTGTTTTGGTATGTCTTGAAATTATGATGTTGTAGGAATCAGATATGATTCATATATGTTGTTTCTGACATATTAGACATCGTATAATTACAAACGGATTTAAGAACGGACACCGTATAGAATTGTTATGAATTTTAGAGTTGAATTGACTGGGTGTTGGTACCAGACTTATACCATTTTCAGTTATGAATTGGGGGAATTGATATAGATTGTTTAATATGGCGATTGTACAGTTGAAATGATATTGAGATCACGTAGTGACTTGGTTATGTGTTGAGTTAGATTAGAAATTGATAGAGTGCGTATCCACATTTCCATTTCAGATACGTATTGGCGACCGTGACAGCGATTCTACGACGAAAGGTATAGTACATGTTTTGTTTGGGGAATCACGACTCAAATGAGATCACATTTGAGTTTCCCAACCAAAATCACATACTTGTTTTATTGTTCATACTTTGATATGATTATGAATTGTATATAGATTTGTTTATAGAGCTTGTATGCAAATCTTACTGTGCGGTGTTTACAGATCATGGGACATTGCATTAGAATGATTATGCTTGTTTACAGATTTTGTATTCATGCATTAAGATAGGACAGTCTGGAGATCAGGCAGACTCTAGACGTTCGGCGATATCACAGCTTAGGGGAAGATCACCGCCCCTATTGTAGACGCGGATACAGATCAGGCCGAAGTCTAGGAATAAGACGTACAGCACCACGATTGGTAGGGTAGGTGACAGTCAGTGACGTCTTATTCACAACGGGATCCCTAGAGTTTTAGTCGAGTCGCATCTAGACATGATTAGACTCGCATTGCATGATTATATATGAATGACATTCATATTAGCATGTTTCATGTTTTAGATTGTTTTATTGCATGTATACATGTTTATACTGGGATTGGTTCTCACCGGTTTTCCGGCTGTTGTTATGTCTGTATGTGTGCATAACAACAGGTGGGGCAGGATCTGGGTCACGACAGAGATGAGCGATGGACATTGTGGGGACCCGGGCTCTAATTCTTTTTCTTGGGATTAAATGGATTGTTATTAAAAACATGGGTCAAATTTTTCACTTTTACATTTAATCAAATGTAACTAAACAAACATAATTCTTACAATATAAACATAAAGTACAAGTCTTGTTCTTACAAACTAGTGTTCAGTACCATCTATACACAAACGGTAGTACAAGTCTAACAAAAGAACCACTAGTCCTCTGCTGCGCCCGAGATCACCACGCTATCACGATCATCTCTGTCTCGACCCAGATCCTGCCCCACCTGTTGTTATGCACACATACAGACATAACAACAGCCGGAAAACCGGTGAGAACAAATCCCAGTATAAACATGTATACATGCAATAAAACAATCTAAAACATGAAACATGCTAATATGAATGTCATTCATATATAATCATGCAATGCGAGTCTAATCATGTCTAGATGCGACTCGACTAAAACTCTAGGGATCCCGTTGTGAATAAGACGTCACTGTCTGTCACCTACCCTACCAATCGTGGTGCTGTACGTCTTATTCCTAGATTTCGGCCTGATCTGTATCCACGTCTACAATAGGGGCGGTGATCTTCCCCTAAGCTGTGATATCGCCGAACATCTAGTAGTCTGCCTGATCTCCAGACTGCCCTATCTTAATGCATGAATACAACATCTGTAAACAAGCATAATACAATGCTACATGATCTGTAAACAAAGTATAGCAAGATCTGCATACAAGTTCTATAACAAATCTATAACAATCATAATCATATCAAGGTATAAACAATAAAACAAGTATGTGGTTTTGGTTGGGAAACTCAAATGTGATCTCATTTGAGTCGTGATTCCCCAAACAAAACATGTACTATACCTTTCGTCGCACAATCGCTGTCAGGGTCGCCAAACTGAATCTGAAATGGAAATGTTGATATACAATCTATCAATCTCTAATCTAAATCAACACATATCCAAGTCACTACGTGATCTCGATACAATTTGACGGCATAACGACGTAATTCTCGATACCGACCAATACAATTCTTAACAAATATCAATACTATATTATCCTCTACTCATACTCAAATCATATGCATACCACCGTAGCCAAAATCGATATCTCTTATTCCTAAACATGCTGAAATTCATAAAAATTGCATATGATATCTGTTCTTCGATCTGTTTACAAATATATCATGCTCACGACGTCAAGAACATAATATAACTATCATATTCCAAGTTCCTCAACATCTAAATTTCGAAACTTGTTGAAACTACATAAAACTTACATCACTATGTAGCTAATAACGAAAGGAGCTCAAAACCGCAGTCGGATTTGAATTTGGATGAATAAATCGTGAGATAGAGCAAGAACTCTCCTTCCTCCTTAAGTTTCCCTTTCTCTCTTCCTCGGCTGTGTCATCTGAACAAGAAGGAAATAACGCCAGCTTTATATATATCTCGCATGTTATGTAACACATGGTTCATTCTTCATAAGCCACGCATGACCGCGGGTGCGGTGCCCTTAGGAGCGCGGGTGCGCTATGGCTTCGGCAGAACTAGTATTTTCTACAATGCAGCGACCGCGGGTGCGGTAATATTGGGACCGCGGGTGCGGTACCCCCACGGCATACACCGCGGGTGCGGTATGGTTAAGACCGCGGGTGCGGTCTTACTTCGCACCAATTCTTATTTTAAGCCAAACTTCTTCATCTCTTATTTCTTATCTCTATGCACATTGCTCATAGTATATCTAACAAGTCAGAATGATCACTCAGTGTTCTGGGCATTACATTTCTCCCCCTCTAAGATATAAGTTCGTCCTCGAACTGAGTAAATCAATCAAAGTATTTAAGACAGTATTAAAATCAAAAACTGACTAAATACTTACATCATATAAATAACTCGGGGTGTTTCTGTCGCATGGTTGCTTCTGTCTCCCATGTCGCTTCTTCGATGCCATGACGACTCCACTGAACTTTCACAAGTGGAATAATCTTCGTTCTGAGTTTCTTTTCTTTCCGATCAAGAATCTGTATCGGTTGTTCCACATAGCTCAAAGTCTGATCAAGTTCATCTTCGTCAGGTTGAATAACATGAGAAACGTCTGGCATATATCTTCGCAACATTGATACATGGAACACATCATGTATCCCGGATAGAGAAGGAGGAAGTGCAAGTCGATAAGCTCGATCGCCAATCTTTTCAAGAATCTCGTAGGGACCAATGTATCGAGGAGATAGTTTCCCGCGTTTGCCAAATCTTACAACGCCTCTGAATGGAGAAATTTTTAAGAATACTCTATCTCCTGCCTCAAATACAAACGGTCTACGTCTGATATTGGCATACTTTGCTTGTCGATCTTGTGCTGTCTCCATCCTCTTCTGAATAAGTTTCACCTTCTCTGTCATATCACGAATCATGTCTGGCCCAAGTTCTGGCACATCTGAGATATCATCCCAATATAGCGGAGATCTGCACTTCTTGCCATACAAAGCTTCAAACGGTGCCATTTCAATGCTCGTCTGATAGCTATTATTGTAGGAGAATTCACAAAGAGGTAGGGAATCTTGCCAACTAATGCCAAAATCTAGCACAATGGCTCTCAACATATCCTCTAAAGTCTGGATAGTCCGCTCTGACTGTCCGTCTGTTTGAGGATGGTAAGCAGTGCTAAGGTGTAAGGTCGTACCTAACGCCTGCTGTAAGCTGTGCCAGAAGTGCGAAGTGAATCGTGGATCACGATCTGATACGATGGACTTTGGCACTCCATGTAATCTGACTACCTCTCGAATATAAATCTCCGCCATTTGATCTTGTTTATACGTCATTTTGTACGGAATGAAGCACGCAGATTTGGTCAGTCTGTCAATAATGACCCAAATCGCATCGTAGCCTTTGGATGATCGAGGTAACTTCGTCACAAAATCCATGGAAATATGGTCCCATTTCCATTCTGGAATAGATAAACTCTGAAGTAATCCTCCCGGCTTCTTCCTCTCGGCTTTCACCTGTTGGCAGTTCAAACACTTAGACACAAATTCGGCAATGTCTGACTTCATTTTCTTCCACCAGAACCGTGTCTTCAGGTCGTTGTACATCTTCCTGCCACCAGGATGAATGCTGAACCGACTACAATGTGCCTCTGTCAGAATCTGCTGTCTCAAATCTGCAACATCTGGCACAACTAGACGGTTATTCACGTATAACACCTGATCTCGTACCTGATATTCAGATACATGCCCTGATCTGACCATTTGGATCGATTTCTGCACGTTCTGATTGGTTCTTTGTGCTTCTTTGATCCTCATAATCAAATTGGGCTCAACTTGGATAGCAGCAAGTCGTAATGGCTTTTTATCTGTATCAAATGCTAATCCAGAACAACAGCAACTTTCAACTAACTTGTTAACACCTATCGTCGATAAGGACAAAGAACATACCTTACGACTCAAGGCATCGGCTGCTGCATTTGACTTTCCTGGATAATATTTGATTTCACAGTCAAAGTTTTTCAAAAGATCTAGTCATCTACGCTGCCTCATATTCAGTTCTGATTGAGAAAATAGGTACTTTAAGCTCTTGTGATCGGAAAATATTTCAAATTTTTCACCATAGAGATAATGACGCCAAATCTTTAATGCAAATACGATGGCCGCCAATTCCAGATCATGAATGGGGTATCGAACTTCATGTGGCTTCAATTGTCTCGAGGCGTATGCGATCACATGGCCTCGCTGCATAAGAACACATCCCAACCCTCTATGAGAAGCATCACAATACACAACAAAATTACCTGTACCTGACGGTATCGTCAACACTGGAGCACTAGTTAGCCTTTTCTTCAGTTCCAGGAAGCTAGACTCGCACTCCTCTGACCAAACGAATGGTGCATTCTTTTGAGTCAATTGAGTTATTGGCTTTGCAATACTGGAGAAGTCTTTGATAAATCTTCTGTAGTATCCGGCTAAGCCCATGAAACTGCGTATTTCTGGTACAGAAGTCGGTCTCGACCAACTGATCACAGCTTCCACTTTACTTGGATCTACAGAAATACCATCTCCCGAAATGATATGCCCCAAGAATACAACTCGATTCAACCAAAACTCACACTTTGACAATTTAGCATACAGTCGCTCGTTTCTCAACGTCTGCAAAACAATTCTGAGATGCTCTGCATGCTCATTTCTGTTCTTCGAATACACCAAAATATCATCGATGAAAACAATAACAAACTCATCTAAATATTTCTGAAATACTTGGTTCATCAAGCCCATAAATACCGCAGGAGCATTGGTTAAACTGAAAGGCATGACAATAAATTCATAATGTCCATACCTGGTTCGAAATGCTGTCTTTGGTATGTCTATATCTCGAACTCTGAGCTGATGATAACCAGAACGTAAATCAATCTTAGAATATACCGATGATCCCTGCAACTGATCAAATAAATCGTCAATCCTAGGCAAAGGATATTTGTTCTTGATCGTTGCCTTATTCAGCTGTCGGTAGTCTATACACAATCGCATCGAACCGTCTTTCTTCCGCACAAACAGCACCGGAGCGCCCCAAGGAGATACACTAGGTCTGATATATCCCTTGGCCAGAAGATCTTCTAATTGTGCTTTCAATTCTTTGAGTTCGATGGGTGCCATCCTATACGGAGCTCTCGAAATAGGGACGGTACCTGGTGTAAGTTCAATGCTAAAATCTACCTCTCGAACCGGAGGTAATCCTGGGATCTCATCTGGAAAAATATCTGGAAATTCCCGTACTACTGGCAGATCTGCCAATGTCGGGCTTGACTTCTGCATATCTACAGCATAAACAAAGAAACCATCCGCTCCTTTCTGTAACAGTCTGTTCATAGTAAGAGCCGAAATCAAGGGAATCCGAGATCTGGAACCCTTCCCGTAGAATTTCCACTCGTCTGTCATCTCGGGTCTGAATCTGACAATCTTGTGGAAACAATCCACGGTGGCTCTGTATTTTGTTAGCATGTCAATACCGACTATACAATCAAAATCAGCTAGACCCAACACTATACAATCTAGGTCAATCTCATGCCCCTCAAACTGTAGAATGCAATGTCTAACCGTAGTCACAGATATCAATCCACTTCCCAACGGAGAATTAATAGACACCACATCTAACAAAGACTCAACAGGCAATGAATGCAACAATGCAAATCGTTCTGAAATGAATGTATGCGATGCACCCGTATCTATCAGTATATAAGCAGGATAACCATAAAGAGAGCAGTTACCTGCTATCACATCATCTGGGTCATCCTGTGCTTGCTCCTCTGTCAACGCAAACACTTGGGCCTGTTGCCTCGGAGGTTGACTCACCGTCTGACTACCTCGGCCTCTGAATGGAGTCGGTGCTGGTGGAGGCTGAAAAGAGTGAACCGATGATGCCTGCCGCTCAAACTGAGGTACTGAACCGGATGCTCTTCCACTCTGGCCTTGCTGTACACCTCTCTGTGGACAGACTTTGGCAAAATGCCCCGGTTGCCTACAAATGTTGCATCGGCCTGTAACTCCCTGGCACTGTTCAGTCGCATGCTTTCCTCCACAGGAACTGCAATAAACACCTGTATACCTGCTACTCTGATCAAAACCAGTCTGTCTTGATCCGCTGGAGCTCGAAGAACTGCTCCCAGGTCGCTTAAATTGTTTCCCCTTCGCCTTCAGCTGTTCTTTGCGTCCACTGCTACTACCACCACTTTCGAATCGAGGAGGAGGAACTTGGGATGGAGGTAGTGGCGGTCTCGGACTCGGTGCAACATACGGAGCACTCCGTTGCCTGAGCAATCCTGCTTCAGCTCCTTTGGCACGATTCAATGCATCCGAGAAATTATCGGGTCTCCCAGTATTGACCAACGTAAAGATATCTGGATTCAGGCCATTTATAAACTGATCTGCCATGGCCTCGTCATTCCCTGAAACATGAGGAGCAAAACGAAGCAAAGAGGAAAATTTAGCAACATACTCCTCAATGTTCAATGGGCCTTGCCTCAGGTTTGCAAATTCAGCTCCTTTATCTTTACGGTAGGATATGGGAAAGAATCGCTGATAAAACTCGGTCTTAAACACCTTCCAGGTAATCTCGGTACCCCGCTGCTCTAAAGCTCTCCTAATGTTCAACCACCAATTCTTGGCTATATCTTGCAATTGATGGCCAATTAGCTTGATCCTCTTCTCATCACTGTACTCCAAAGAGTCGAATAGCATTTCGATATCCTCAAGCCAGCTTTCGCACTCGATGGAATTCTCGGTACCTTTCAAAGTGGGAGGTCTAAAGGATTGAAATCGCTTCAGCAACGTCTCCATAGGGGTCGCCGTGACATCCATAGGATCTCCGGATGTACTCCCCTGCTCTGGCGCTGCTGGTCGTATCGGTACGGCTGCTCTTCTAGGAGGCATATCTAATAAACCAACGGATTAGTATACAAAATATACAACTGTCTCAGCCATCCTCTAGTCAGTTACCTCTGATCTAGAATCGGTTCTGATTCAGTCTATCACATGCCGAAAGAAATCAAACACAAACAACATGTAATAGGAAAGCAATAATCATGCTAGCACATCATAAGCAAGGAAGAAGACTCGATCTACCCCGCTCATTCTATCCTATCTCAGTCTAAAGGAACTATCAGCTCTGATACCACCTGTTGTGGGGACCCGGGCTCTAATTCTTTTTCTTGGGATTAAATGGATTGTTATTAAAAACATGGGTCAAATTTTTCACTTTTACATTTAATCAAATGTAACTAAACAAACATAATTCTTACAATATAAACATAAAGTACAAGTCTTGTTCTTACAAACTAGTGTTCAGTACCATCTATACACAAACGGTAGTACAAGTCTAACAAAAGAACCACTAGTCCTCTGCTGCGCCCGAGATCACCACGCTATCACGATCATCTCTGTCTCGACCCAGATCCTGCCCCACCTGTTGTTATGCACACATACAGACATAACAACAGCCGGAAAACCGGTGAGAACAAATCCCAGTATAAACATGTATACATGCAATAAAACAATCTAAAACATGAAACATGCTAATATGAATGTCATTCATATATAATCATGCAATGCGAGTCTAATCATGTCTAGATGCGACTCGACTAAAACTCTAGGGATCCCGTTGTGAATAAGACGTCACTGTCTGTCACCTACCCTACCAATCGTGGTGCTGTACGTCTTATTCCTAGATTTCGGCCTGATCTGTATCCACGTCTACAATAGGGGCGGTGATCTTCCCCTAAGCTGTGATATCGCCGAACATCTAGTAGTCTGCCTGATCTCCAGACTGCCCTATCTTAATGCATGAATACAACATCTGTAAACAAGCATAATACAATGCTACATGATCTGTAAACAAAGTATAGCAAGATCTGCATACAAGTTCTATAACAAATCTATAACAATCATAATCATATCAAGGTATAAACAATAAAACAAGTATGTGGTTTTGGTTGGGAAACTCAAATGTGATCTCATTTGAGTCGTGCTTCCCCAAACAAAACATGTACTATACCTTTCGTCGCACAATCGCTGTCAGGGTCGCCAAACTGAATCTGAAATGGAAATGTTGATATACAATCTATCAATCTCTAATCTAAATCAACACATATCCAAGTCACTACGTGATCTCGATACAATTTGACGGCATAACGACGTAATTCTCGATACCGACCAATACAATTCTTAACAAATATCAATACTATATTATCCTCAACTCATACTCAAATCATATGCATACCACCGTAGCCAAAATCGATATCTCTTATTCCTAAACATGCTGAAATTCATAAAAATTGCATATGATATCTGTTCTTCGATCTGTTTACAAATATATCATGCTCACGACGTCAAGAACATAATATAACTATCATATTCCAAGTTCCTCAACATCTAAATTTCGAAACTTGTTGAAACTACATAAAACTTACATCACTATGTAGCTAATAACGAAAGGAGCTCAAAACCGCAGTCGGATTTGAATTTGGATGAATAAATCGTGAGATAGAGCAAGAACTCTCCTTCCTCCTTAAGTTTCCCTTTCTCTCTTCCTCGGCTGTGTCATCTGAACAAGAAGGAAATAACGCCAGCTTTATATATATCTCGCATGTTATGTAACACATGGTTCATTCTTCATAAGCCACGCATGACCGCGGGTGCGGTGCCCTTAGGAGCGCGGGTGCGCTATGGCTTCGGCAGAACTAGTATTTTCTACAATGCAGCGACCGCGGGTGCGGTAATATTGGGACCGCGGGTGCGGTACCCCCACGGCATACACCGCGGGTGCGGTATGGTTAAGACCGCGGGTGCGGTCTTACTTCGCACCAATT
Source organism: Primulina eburnea (assembly GCF_022965805.1). Lineage (NCBI taxonomy): Eukaryota > Viridiplantae > Streptophyta > Magnoliopsida > Lamiales > Gesneriaceae > Primulina > Primulina eburnea. The sequence goes on along the minus strand of NC_133113.1, from coordinate 13,264,672 downwards.
CTTATTTTAAGCCAAACTTCTTCATCTCTTATTTCTTATCTCTATGCACATTGCTCATAGTATATCTATCAAGTCAGAATGATCACTCAGTGTTCTGGGCATTACAGACATAGCGTGGTGATCTCGGGCGCAGCAGAGGACTAGTGGTTCTTTTGTTAGACTTGTACTACCGTTTGTTTATAGATGGTATTGAACACTAGTTTGTAAGAAACAAGACTTGTACTTTATGTTTATATTGTCAGTTAAACTAAGAATTATGTTTGTTTAGTTACATTTGATTAAATGTAAAAGCGAAAAATTTGACCCACGTTTTTAATAACAATCCATTTAATCCCAAGAAAAAGAATTAGAGCCCGGGTCCCCACAGACCTGCTTGGATTCGGTCTAGCAAATCAGATTTGACTGTCAGATTAGACAGCCTAAGAGCCTTGCCATCACGATAAATCTCTAGACCAAACTTCTGAATCTCCGACTGTAGTGGTCTCCGAGCTGTCAACTGAGCAACAACTGCCACTTTTCTGCTCAAAGCGTCTGCGACAACATTAGCCTTTCCCGGATGGTAGCTAATTTCGCAGTCGTAATCTTTCACAAGTTCTAACCACCGTCTCTGTCTCATATTCAGCTCTTTCTGTGTGAAGAAATATTTGAGACTCTTGTGGTCGGTGAAAATCTGGCATTTCTCGCCGTATAGGTAGTGTCTCCAAATTTTCAGTGCGAAGACGACGGTGGCTAACTCAAGATCGTGCGTCGGGTAGTTCCTCTCGTGCACCTTTTACATGTCTGGAAGCATAAGCTATGACCCGACCTTGCTGCATCAACACTGCGCCTAATCCGAGCTTAGATGCATCGGTATAAAGCACAAACTCACCTTGCCCTGTCGGCATGGCTAGCACTGGCGCTGAAATAAGAGCTTGCTTCAAGGTGTCGAAGCTCTTCTGGCATTCCTCACTCCACACAAACTTTGCATTTTTCTTGGTTAGTGAGGTGAGCGGCACTGCTATGGATGAAAATCCCTTAATAAACTTACGGTAGTAGCCTGCTAAACCCAAAAAGCTGCAGATTTCTGATGCGTTCTTTGGCTCAACCCATTCCTTAACGGCTGCTACCTTCGATGGGTCCACCTCAATACCACTACTGGATACTATATGCCCCAAAAATGCAACTTTCTGCATCCAAAATTCACACTTACTGAACTTCGCAAATAAAAAGCGACTCTGCAAGGTCTGCAAAACTGTCCTCAAGTGCTGGTTGTGCTCCTCATGGCTCTTCGAGTATATTAGAATGTCTTCAATGAATACTATGACGAATTGATCGAGGAACGGCTGAAATACTCGGTTCATGAGATCCATGAAAATTGCTGGAGCATTCGTCAAACCGAATGGCATTACTAAGAACTCGAAATGCCCATACCTGGTCCTGAAGGCCGTCTTGTGAACATCTGCATCCTTAACCTTCAGCTGATGATACCCTGATCGAAGATCTATCTTAGAGAACACGGTAGCTCCCTGCAACTGATCGAACAAGTCTTCGATTCTAGGCAACGGGTATTTGTTCTTGATCGTTACCTTGTTTAGTTCACGGTAATCGATGCACAACCTCATGCTCCCATCCTTCTTCTTCACAAAGAGCACTGGTGCGCCCCACGGTGAGAAACTAGGGCGGATAAAGCCTTTGTCGAGGAGCTCTTGAATCTGCTGCTTGAGCTCTAACATCTCAGCTAGAGCTAACCTGTATGGCGCCTTAGAGATTGGCGCTGTGCCCGGCACGAGCTCGATTGCAAACTCAACCTCTCTCTCTGGTGGAAGGCCGGTGACGTCATCAGGAAAGACGTCTGGAAATTCGCTGACTACTGGCACTTTTGAAATAGAAGGAGTGGGCACGTCCGGCGCTGCTATAACACTGGCCAAGAAAGCCTGACATCCCTTGGAAATAAGTCTCCTTGCCTGCATGCATGAAATCATGCGAGGAAAACTCCTCCATCTAGCTGGCTCGAATAGAAACTGCTCCATGCCCAGCGGCCTGACTAATACTGACCTTTTCTGAAAGTCAATCAGAACTCTGTTCTTAGTCAGTCAGTCCATTCCCAATATAATATCGAACTCTGGCATCGGCAATACGATCAAATCTGCATATACTAGGTGGCCCTGCAGTTCTAGATCGATGTCCCTGATCACACTGGTAGCTAACAACTCTTCCCCTGATGGGACTGTCACTGAGAAGTTCAAGTCCAGACCGATGGACTTGATGTCCAGGTGATTAGCAAAGGTCTCTGATATAAAGGAGTGGGTGGCTCCTGAATCTATCAGTGCAGTTGTAGCTAATCTCTTTATGAAAATATTCCCTGAGATGCGTTAGCACAACACAACTTACATCCCAAGACACTAACAAGATAGTAACCCAAATATACTCAAACAATACTAGCATCCTACTTATCCCAAGTAAAATTTCACATGCAAATCAAATAGTACTGAACTTAGGTAGAAAAGTTTATCGGTAAGTAAAGTAGTGTCTGGGTCCGCCTCCTGTGCATGCATGGCGAATACCCTGCCCTGGGTTGGCTGCTTCCACTGCGGGCACTCCTTCAGCATATGATCTGTAGCTCCACACTTGAAGCACCTGCCTGATCCATACAAGCACTGTCCCGGGTGCTGACGATTGCATTTAGGACACACGGGGAAGGCAACGGGCTTCTGAGGCGCCCCTTGCTGCTGAACTGGACCCTTGCCCTTTGGTGGTCCATGATAAGGCTTCTTCGCTGGCGGCCCCTGATACGGTTTCTTAAAGTGGGGTCGCTGATTCTGCTGCTGATGGTGAGGCTGCGGTGGAGCCTGATAGGGCCTCTTGCCCTGCCTGTCAGCCTCAATATCCCGTTGGTCCTGCTCTGCCGCCAAGGCCCTAGATACGGCGACTGCATAAGAAGTGGGACCAGCTACTCTTACATCGCGGCGCAGGATCAGCCGCAGCCCATTCAGAAAATGCCTCAACTTTGCTTGGGCATCATTCGCAATGAGGGGCACGAAGTGACACCCCCTCTCAAACTTTCTCACAAACTCTGCCACGCTACTATCTCCTTTCCGCAGCGTCATGAACTCGTTGGTGAGTCGGGTTCGTACTTCCTCAGTGAAGTACTTGGAGTAGAAGACTTCCTTGAAACCATTCCATGGCAGTACTTGCAGATTAACCGCCACGGACGCGCTCTCCCACCATAACCTGGCATCTCCAGTCAATAAGAAGATGGCACAACGAACCATATCAGCGTCTGCCAGCTCCATAAAGTCGAAAATTACTTCGATGGACTTGATCCATCCCTCAGCTATCATCGGGTCAGTGGTACCCGAAAACTCCTTCGGACTCATCCTCCGGAACCTCTCATATACCGCCTCAGGTCTAGGCCTCTCCTCGGGGCCTACAGCAGTCTGGTTCCTCGCAAACTGCGAGAAGAACTGAGTCATACCAGCAAGCATCTGAGCCTGCATATCTGGTGGTGGAGGTGGTGGAGGATTGGCCCTATCCTCCTCTCGATGCTCTCTGTTCTCATCTCTTGTTTCCCGGTCGATCACACGTCTAGGGGGCATACTGTTCCAATAAATTACCCAACACGTAAACCCAACAAGTATGAATATAATACTAATATTTTAAGATGCACGTAATTTGAACTTTAAAACATAAACGTGCTGAAATCATGACTTAATGCATAGTACATAGCATAACTCAAAACTTTAAAACTTACAGACTTGAGGTGTGACTTCGAGAGCTTCTTGCGACTGGCAGTAGGCGTAACCCTTTACAAGAACACCGCTCTGATACCAACTGTAACGTACCGTACTTTTACTACTTGAAATTTGCGGAAAATTAAAAATTTTAATCAAATAAAACATCCGTACGGTCGTCACCCAACATACATAAAATATCTTTAAAATAATCCATCACCAAATAAAAGTTTTCTAAAAGAACGCTGTCTCAAAACGTCTCACATTCAAATCAAACCATCAGAGTATTTTAAAAGTTTGCATAAACATAAACTTGCGGTCCTCGGGTTTAGCCTGCCGCTCAGCCCAAACCTGCCCCTTGGTCGCCACCTCCTGTCTCCTCAACATAGTCACCTGCATCGATCAAGTCTAGTGAGTCTAAAGACTCAACACGTATAAACTGGAATAACGAGTACTACATAATAAGATCGCATGCAACTTTAAAATAGGACATACATAATTGAAACTTGAACTTGCGCATTAAAACTTGAACATACGTACATACATACTTTGACGTGCCATAACTTAAACTTTCATAAACATACTGCATACGTAAACATACATAACTTCATCATTTTGCGTAGAGACATGTTTCAAAGCAAGTGACCCATAACGTAAAAGAGCCTGATCAGACTATACTACAGTACTGGGCTTACAGGGACGTATCCGCTGCCGCATACATAAGATCCCTGTTCATAATTTAACAGGCCAGTTGATCCACGTTCATAATTTAACGCTTCACAACCACGATCTAACCCGTTCATAATTTAACGGGCGGATTGGTCCCCGTTCATAATTTAACGCTTTCCAATCCTAAACATAATTTGGTCACAAGACATTTAGCATACCTCAAAACTTAAAATATTTTCTTGCACGTCATACATACTTACTTTGCGTTGAGGGATTCGTTGGACTTCGATCGGAGTCGTTGCTGCACCTACTAACATGAAGTTCCATTCTTATCTTGCATAACTTAGACGTAGAAAATCATACTTACTCTCAAGCTCAATCATAACTTAGGACCTTCTAAAATTTTCCATGACATGACCTTATTAATCCTTGCACTAAGTCATAACTTCACACTTAAAAATAACTAAAAATTATTGATCCCAAACAGTGTGTACACGGACCTCTAGCCTGGGTCCGTGTACGGGTCCGTCTACCTACTGTAAAGTATGTGTCGAAAAATGAAGGAGGCACGGACCCCGTGCTTGGGTCCGGATGGGAGTCCGTGTAGGCTCTGGAAGAGGACATCGACTGAAACTCGAAGACACGGACCCCGTGTGAGGGTCCGGGTAGGGGTCCGTGTACGTACTGCCTAGACGCACTAAGTGGAAAGCAAAGGCACGGACCCCGTGCTTGGGTCCGTGTCCGGGTCTGTGTGGCCGCTGTACGTCGAAACCTGCGAGAAATCTTATACACTGCCTACACACCCAAATTGACACTTGACTATAATGGTTCGACCCCTTAAGACCCTTCTTAGGACACCATAATATTGCATCAAAACTTATACAAACACCTCAAAATACGATGTCCACTATACAACACAATGCAACACCAATTACGCAATTGACATCGATCGATTTCCTACGACCTTAAACTAATTCAAACGCCTAACGACATACATCAAAACCTTAAAAATACCACAAACCTCAATACTAACATACTCGTACGCAGCAACGATCGCCCGTCGGTTTCCAACGAAGCCTGCAACATAAAACTTCGAGAAACGTATCAATAACATAATTTTCTGAAAATTTCAGTTTGCGCAGTCGCACGGAAAATATCATAACTCACTCATTTTTCGTCCAAAAATTTCGAATCATATATCAAATCGAAGGTATCGAAGATTTCTACGTTTTTGCCGTTGAAAGTTTTCCCAAAATATAAACAGAAAAATCGCAGTTTTGACATGAACAGTAAAAACGAGTTTTAGATCTAAAAATTTTCCTTTGCAATTGATCCGATTCATGATCCGCTCAAACTACTATCATGATACATAACTTTTACGCAAAAAAATCAACGCAACGCATAATATGACTTGATCGACATAGCAAGAACAGAATATACGTGCCTTTTTAACGATAAACGTTACCGAACGACGACACCGAAGCGGAGATAGGAGCGAGGTTGATCCGAGACGAACGTGGCACCGTTTTTCCTTGAAAATAACCAACGAAAGTCGCTGGGAATATTGAATAAAAGGGGCGGCTGCTGTTTTGCAAAGAACCCTAAGCTTTTTCTCTCAAAAATAATACAAACTAGAATGGATTGAAGAGTGTGTGTTTTGTGCGTGTGATTACTGCGTGTAAAAGTGTGTTGGTGTGTGTTTTTGAGCGCTAATGTGTGTGTGAGTGTTAATAATTAAAAGTTGCTAATGACTAATTGACAACTTAATAAAAAAAAAATACTAACTTTCCCTTAACTTTAACACAACTCTAATAAAAATAAATAGTGCAAGTGCTAAACTTAAAAGTTTAAAAGTCTTAAAATTACTAAATAATTATCTTATACTTTAAAATACTAACATCTCATAAAATACTAATTTTAAAAGTTTTAAACTCTTAAAATTGCTAAATAATGATTTAGGCTCAAAAATGCTAAAACTCACTAAATTATTTAAAAATGCCCCCAACTCAACTTAAAATAGAATACCACGTTTTAAATTGCCAAAATCGTCACCGGGTCTTTTTCTCAATCCCGCTTCGAATAATCGCCTGAAACATGAAACTCGACAAACGTTTTAACGCGCATCACATAAACATAAATAATTTAGAATAATGCAAATAAATCATGCATCGCTAAAACTCATTTAAAATTAATTTAAATGATTAAATAATTAAATGAATGCATGGGTTATACGTGCATTGAAATTGGGCACTACATGTACTATACCTTTTTGTTGAATTAAATCGAAGTCTCTAAGTCGGGATATAAACTCTGTCACTACAAATCTGAAATTGCAATGTAGAGACATACAATATCAATTCCCAACTCAATTCAACACCTATCTAATTCTATATGTGATCTTGGTACAGTCGGACGGCATAACGACATGATTTCTCAATACCGATCTATCCAAATCTCATCATATATCAACACTGTGCAATTCTCAACTCATAATCATCATAATATCTATGACAAGATCAAACAATCTACATAATCTCATGCCAATATATGCTGGAAAATCGTAACAATTGCGTATGACATCCGATATTGAACCCGATAGTGAATATACGATGCTCACTATGCCAAGAATCCAATATAACTAACATATTACAATTTCTCCAACATCTATGATTTGAGACATGTTATAATTACACAAAACTTACATCACTTTGTAGCCGTCGATGCAAGGAACAAGAATTTCAACTCGGATTATAATTTGGATGGCTAAATCTTGCACAAGATCAATTTTAATAAGCAAGAAACCTTTCTTCTTCTTCTGAGTTTTCCCTTGTTTCCCGTATCTGAAATGGGTGAAATGTAGACACATATATCAGATTTTCATGGCAAGAGCAGGTGTCCTTATTTTTTGTGGGGACCCGGACGCTAATCATTTTCTTAATCATCGTTGGGATTTCCCGAATATCACATGCATTATACCTTTGTCAGTCCCGGTCTGACGAAGACGATGACTTGTATCCAACTCTGTCCATATCGAATCTGAAATGACAATATCGAATACGCTGTATCAGTGAATAACTCAATACACAATCTGTTCTGATCAATACCCAATTCAGTATACAATCTGATCAATGTCTGCACAAGATATAATCTGAATCATATCAATAATATCACAATCTAGTCGAAATCATATCTGAATCTGATCAATCTAAATCAACTGATGTTTCGACGGCATAACAATACAATCTGAATACCCCGTCATTCTGAACACCACAGATATAATACCACGAGTCATAATCTGTAAGGCCTGAGAATTACTAATCTTCATTAATGCGATATTTGAAGATATGAGAATGCATGTTATGTCATGAGAAGCACTATGAAATGCCAAGATTTCGACTCTATTAATCCGGAATTATGGAATTTTAATTGATATGATTATATCGAGACCAGAGTGGGCAAAATTGTGTCATTTTACCAATTTCGGGCAGAACTAGTGGCGCCCGAGAGGTAGAAAGTGACCGCTCGAGCGCCAATGTTCAAATGAAATCACGTTCGGGCAGAATGTGTGGCGCCCGGGCGGTAATTTATGACCGCCCGAGCGCCAGAATCTCGCATGGCGGGCAGAACCTTCCGCGCCCGGGCGGTAGATCTTTACCGCCCGAGCGCCGAGCTCGCGCCCGGGCCGTAAGATTCGACCGCTCGAGCGCCAAACCAGAATTGGCGAGAATGAGCCACGTAGCTTTGCATGCAAGTGGCGAGATATATATATAACGAAATATCCTCAGAAATGATAAGACTAAAAACAAGAAAAGCTCCGAGAGGCTTTTGAAGTTCTTGCGCTGGTATTTTGCAATCCGTCCGTCTGATTTGAAATCCGACTTCGGTACCGTGTTCCTATCGTTGTAGGCTACGCGTGGACGTAAGTTTTACTATGTTTTGGCATGTCTTGAAATTATGATGTTGAAGGAATCAGATATGATTCATATATGTTGTTTCTGACATATTAGACATCGTATAATTACAAACGGATTTAAGAACGGACACCGTATAGAATTGTTATGAATTTTAGAGTTGAATTGACTGGGTGTTGGTACCAGATTTATACCATTATCAGTAATGAATTGGGGGAATTGATATAGATTGTTTAATATGGAGATTGTACAGTTGAAATGATACCGAGATCAAGTATTTAATTGGATATGTGTTGATTGAGAATAGAGATTGATAGAAAATGTATCAATGTATCTCTTTCAGATTTGATTGACAGACTTGATATCAACTTCGAGACTACGACAATAAAGGTATAGTACATGTTTTGTTTGGGGAATCACGACTCAAATGAGATTACATTTGAGTTTCCCAACCAAAATCACATACTTGTTTTATTGTTTATATCTAGATATGATTATGATTGTTTATAGATTTGTTTACAGAACTTGTATACAAATCTTTTTATGCTTTGTTTACAGATCATGTGGCATTGCATTAAAATGATTATGCTTGTTTATAGATTGTGTATTCATGCATTAAGATAGGACAGTCTGGAGATCAGGCAGACTTCTAGATGTTCGGCGATATCTCAGCTTAGGGAAAGATCACCGCCCCTTTTTAGACGTGGATACAGATCAGGCCGAAATCTAGGAATAAGACGTACAGCACCACGATTGGTAGGGTAGGTGACAGTCAGTGACGTCTTATTCACAACGTGATCCCTAGAGTTCTAGTCGAGTCGCATCTAGACATGATTAGACTCGCATTGCATGATTATATATGAACGACATTCATATTGGCATGTTTCATGTTTTAGATTGTTTTATTACATGTATACATGTTTATACTGGGATTTGTTCTCACCGGTTTTCCGGCTGTTGTTATGTCTGTATGTGTGCATAACAACAGGTGGGGCAGGATCTGGGTCACGACAGAGATGAGCGATGGACATAGCGTGGTGATCACGGGCCTAGCAGATGGACTAGTAGAATTACTTTTATCTTGTACTGTATTTCACTACTAGTTTATAGAGGATGGATTAAAACAAGAATTGTTGTATCCTATGTTTGTATATTATGCTGATGTAATAAAATAGAGACATGTTTAATGCTTAGTTAGTAACATTTGATTGAATGTTAAAAAGCGAAAATTTGACCCACGTTTTATGTTAACGATCCATTTAATCCCAAGAAAAAGAATTAGAGCCCGGGTCCCCACAACAGGTGGTATCAGAGCGATAGATCTTTTAGTGTAAGATAAGATAGATTGAGCGGGGTAGATTGAGTCTTCTTCCTTGCTTATGATGTGCTAGCATGTGTATTGATTTCCTTACTACATGTTGTTTGTTATTTGAATGATTACAGCATGTATTGGTTAAGACTGAATCAGAACCGATTCTAGATCAGAGGTAACTAACTAGAGGATGGCTGAGACAGTTGTATATTTTGTCTACTAATCCGTTGGTTTATTAGATATGCCTCCTAGAAGAGCAGTTGTGCCTCTACGACCAGCAGCGCCAGAGCAGGGGAGCACATCCGGAGATCCTATGGATGTTACGGCGACCCATATGGAGACGTTGCTGAAGCGATTCCAATCCTTTCGACCTCCCACATTAAAAGGTACCGAGAATGCCATCGAGTGCGAAAGTTGGCTTGAGGACATTGAAATGTTATTCGACTCGTTGGAATATAGTGACGAGAAGAGAATAAAGCTAATTGGCCATCAATTTCAAGATATAGCAAAGAATTGGTGGTTGAACATTAGGAGAGCTTTAGAGCAGCGGGGTACCGAGATTACTTGGAAGGTATTCAAAACGGAGTTCTATCAGCGTTTCTTTCCCATCTCCTACCGTAAAGATAAAGGCGCTGAATTCGCAAACCTGAGGCAAGGGCAATTGAACATTGAAGAGTACGTTGCTAAATTTTCCTCTTTGCTTCGTTTTGCATCCCATGTTTCAGGGAATGATGAGGCCATGACAGATCAGTTTATAAATGGCCTGAATCCAGATATCTTTACGTTGGTCAATACTGGGAGACCCGATAATTTCTCGGATGCATTGAATCGTGCCAAAGGAGCTGAAGCAGGATTGCTTAGGCAACGGAGTGCTCCGTATGTTGCACCGAGTCCAAGACCGCCACTACCTCCATTCCAAGTTCCTCCTCCGCGATTCGAAAGTGGCGGTAGTAGTAGTGGCAGAAAGGAACAGCTGAAGGCGAAGGGGAAACAGTTTAAGCGACCTGGGAGCAGTTCGTCCAGCTCCAGCGGATCAAGGCAGACTGGTTTTGATCAAAGTTCAAAGACTTCAGGCGTCTACTGTAATTCTTGTGGAGGTAGGCATGCGACTGAACAGTGCCAAGGAGTTACGGGCCGATGTAACATTTGTAGGCAACCGGGGCATTTTGCCAAAGTCTGTCCACAGAGAGGTGTACAGCAATTCCAGAGTGGAAGAGTATCCGGTTCCGTACCTCAGCTTGAGCGGCAGGCATCATCGGTTCACTCCTTTCAGCCTCCCCCAGCACCGACTCCACCCAGAGGCCGAGGTAGTCAGACGGTGAGTCAACCTCCGAGACAACAGGCCCAAGTGTTTGCATTGACCGAAGAGCAAGCACAAGATGCACCAGATGATGTGATAGCAGGTAACTGCTCTCTTTATGGTTATCCTGCTTATATCTTGATAGATACAGGTGCATCGCATACATTCATATCAGAACGATTTGCATTATTGCATTCATTGCCTGTTGAATCTTTGTTAGATGTTGTGTCTATTAATTCTCCGTTGGGAAGTGGATTGATATCTGTAACTACGATTAGACATTGCATTCTACAGTTTGAAGGGCATGAGATTGACCTAGATTGTATAGTATTGGGTCTAGCTGATTTTGATTGTATAGTCGGTATTGATATGCTAACGAAGTACAGAGCTACCGTGGATTGTTTCCACAAGATTGTCAGATTCAGACCCGAGATGACAGACGAGTGGAAATTCTACGGGAAGGGTTCCAGATCTCGGATTCCCTTGATTTCGGCTCTTACTATGAACAGATTGTTACAGAAAGGAGCGGATGGTTTCTTTATTTATGCTATAGATATGCAGAAGTCGAGCCCGGCATTGGCAGATCTGCCAGTAGTACGGGAATTTCCAGATATTTTTCCAGATGAAATCCCAGGATTACCTCCGGTTCGAGAGGTAGATTTTAGCATTGAACTTATACCAGGTACCGTTCCTATTTCAAGAGCTCCGCATAGAATGGCACCTATTGAACTAAAAGAATTGAAAGCACAATTAGAAGATCTTCTAGCCAGGGGATATATCAGACCTAGTGTATCTCCTTGGGGCGCTCCGGTGCTATTTGTGCGAAAGAAAGATGGTTCGATGCTGTAATGGCCGAGATTTTATATCATGTTAATCTAAATTTGTTGAGTATGAATTATTGTGATAATAGTCGGGCCATTCCGAGACCACACTGGATAAAGTGTATGAATTACATAATTTTGGGCCGAAAGGTTGGCGCCCGGGCGGAGATATTCGACCGCCCGAGCGCCAAGGATAAATGCATGAAACCCGAACACCTCGCGCCCGGGCGGAAGTTTTTGACCGCCCGAGCGCGAGGGGATATAATGCGAGGGCCGTGAGTTCCGCGCCCGGGCGGAACTTTATGTCCGCCCGAGCGCGAGACGTGGTTGGCCAAGGACGCGCCAATTGCCGAGATGCATGCGAGATATATATATATATATATATATATATATATACATGCAATATCATTTTCTTCAGAAATGAAATAGGAAGGAAACGAGAGCTTCGAGGAAATTTAGCTTTTGTGATTCAAATTTCAACCGTGCGATCAATCCGTCCATCTGAATTATAATCCGACTTCGGTACCGAGTTCCTAGCGACGTAGGCTACACTTTGACGTAAGTTTTGCTACGTTTTGACATGCTTTGAAATTATGCTATTGTCAGAATTGAATGGAACTCATATATGTTGTTCTTGACATATTAGACATCATAGAATCGAAGTCAGATTTAGAAACGGACTGATTATGGAATTGTTATGAATTTTTAGGGTATATGGAATTATACCGGACAGATTTGGATTATGGATTGAGTATAGATTGTATTTGGATATGAGTTATGGATTGTAACTGGTATATGGTAATATGGTATTGACGGGAATATGGAGATTGTACCGTTATGCCGTTGATTTTGAATTAAATCGAGAATTATCAGATTGTTATTGATTCGAGTGGTATATTGATATGAGATTATTCATATTGTCATTACCAGACAGACTGTGAATTCAGGACTTTGACTGAGCAGGAAACCGAGACTGCAACGAAAGGTATAAGTCAATGTGGTATTGGGAGATGGACTTGAGTCGGTTTAGACTTGGGTTTCCCTAAATCACATACTTTATTTTATTGCATGGATATTTGCATTACATTGATTAATGTACTTGTTCTCTTGAAATTAGATGACAGGTATTCGACTAGTTATCTTGTGACAGAAGTTCCGGATAGTGGTGGTATCGCCACGGCACATTGCACGATGTCCCAAGATAGGATATTAGCGATAGAGCTACAGTCCATGACGGTTAGGTCAGGACACTGGATGTATGGTTATATCGAGTAATGGAATCCATTACGGAATTCGATATAGGAACACCATATTTGGTTATATCGAGTAAAGGGGTTGGAATTCTTCTATTACGGAATTCGATATAGGAATACCGGGGCACTGGTTATATCGAGTAATAGAGATTATGGTTCCCTCCTTTACGGAATTCGATATAGGAATACCACATCTGGAAACCGGGATCCCTAGACTAGGATTGAGTCTAGTCTTAAATGATGTAGCTATGAGTATTGTAGATTCTTGTTTATGTTTCAGAGTATGATACATATTCATGTTACCTGATTACATGCTTTGTATTGTTTATATGATTGCATGTTTCATTGATTTATACTGGGGATTATATTCTCACCGGTATATCCGGCTGTTGTCTTGTCTGTATGTGTACTTGACAACAGGTGGGACAGGTCCAGGGTCGAGGAGATGAAGAGCTAGATCGTGATTAGAGTGGTGGCACCGGACTTGTACTAGTTGTAGGGTTGGACACTTGACTTTAGTTTTAAACCCTAGTTTGAATAAATGTTGAAATACAGGATTTGTATTTTATATACTGATATGTATATATGTTGTATGTCACTACGTTCCGCATTTTAAAAAAAAAATTTTAGACCCTGTTTTATAATTGATTAATTAGTCCCAATTATGATTAAGAACTTGATTAGCGTCCGGGTCCCCACAACAGGTGGTATCAGAGCTATAGATCCTTGAGATTAAGATAGCAGCTAGTGAGCGGGGTAGAATGAGATTTTCTTTCCTTGCTTTTGATTGCTAGCATGTGTACTGCTTTAATACATGTTACCTGACTTATCTGTTATTGATATGGTATTGTGTATTATTGGAATGGATCAGCTGTAAGATGATCCAGGGAGGCTTGAATAGGATTATTGTTGGGATTGCTAACCCTTTTGGAATTCAGATATGCCTCCGAGGAGAATGCAAGAACAGGGGAGTACCTCGAATCCTCCCATGGATGTGACACCTACAGCAATGGAGAAATTGCTGAAATGGTTTCAGTCATTTCATCCACCGACTTTGAAAGGTACGGAGAACTCCGTGGAATGTGAAAGTTGGTTGGACGACATTGAATCACTGTTTGACTCTTTGGAGTATACTGAGGAAAAGAGGGCTAAACTGATAATACACCAGTTGCATGACGTTGCTAAACACTGGTGGATCACGACAAAAAGGGCATTGGAACAGAGAGGTACGGCCATTACCTGGAATGTGTTCAAATCTGAATTTTATCTACGGTTCTTTCCAGTTTCGTATAGGAAGGACAAGGGAGCCGAGTTTGCAAACCTGAAACAAGGCCAGTTGAACATTGAGGATTATGTGGCTAAGTTTTCAACATTGCTCCGATTTGCTCCCCACGTAGCTGAACATGATGAGGCCGTAGCAGATCAGTTCATAAATGGCCTAAATCCTGAGATTTTTACGCTGGTAAATACTGGAAGGCCCAACAACTTCACCGATGCCCTGAACAGAGCCAAGGGAGCCGAGGCAGGCCTGATGAGGCAGAGAGAAGCTTCATTTGTGCTTCCAGCACCGGGACCTCAACAACCACCTCCTCGATTTGAAGGTGGCAGCAGTGGTAGCGGAAAGAAGGATTTCTTGAAGGCTAGAGGGAAGCAATTCAAGAAATCAGGGACTACCTCGTCCAGTTCGAGCGGCTCTAGACAGACCGGTCAGGGCCAGAGCTATTCAGGACCGTACTGTGGTACTTGTGGAGGGAGGCATTCCACAGATCAGTGCCGAGGAGTAGTTGGCAGCTGTCGTATCTGTAGACAGCAGGGACACTTTGCCCGAGTGTGTCCACAGCGGGGTGCCCAGGGATCGCAGGCAGCCGAGTCATCGGGATCAGTGGCTCAGGCCGGTAGACGACCATCTGCCGTTCATACTTTTCAGCCAGTACCGTCTACTTTGTCACAGCAGAGGCCAGGAGGGGGCCAGACCGCGAGCCAGCCTCCTAGACAGCAGGCCCGATTGTTTGCTTTGACTGAGAAGCAAGCTCAGGATGCACCCGATGATGTAGTTGCAGGTAACTGTTTTATTTCTGGTTATCCTGCTTACGTACTGATTGATACTGGTGCATCACATACTTTTATGTCTGAGCGATTTGCTTTAATGCATTCATTGCCTGTTGAGTCCTTAGCTACTGTAGTATCTGTCACGTCTCCGTTAGGAACATGTTTGATATCGGTAAAATCTGTGAAATCGTGTATACTGCAGTACGACGGGCATACGATTGATTTAGACTGTATTGTGCTTGGTTTATCTGATTTTGATTGTATTGTCGGCACCGACATGTTGACCAAGTACCGAGCTACAGTCGATTGTTTCCACAAGATAGTTCGATTCAGACCTGAGATGGCTGAGGAGTGGAAATTTTATGGTAAGGGTTCTCGTGCTAGAATTCCTTTGATATCAGCAATTAATATGACTCGATTATTGCAGAAGGGAGCGGATGGATTCCTGGTATATTCAGTTGACTTACTGAAAACGAGCCCAGCATTGGCGGATTTGCCAGTGGTGTGTGAGTTTGCTGATGTCTTTCCAGACGAGATTCCTGGATTGCCTCCGATTCGAGAAATAGACTTCAGCATTGAATTGATGCCAGGAACAGTTCCGATTTCTAGAGCTCCCTACCGGATGGCTCCAATTGAATTGAAAGAATTGAAGGAACAGTTAGAGGATTTACTGGCCAAGGGTTACATTAGACCTAGTGTATCTCCTTGGGGTGCTCCAGTACTGTTCGTAAGAAAGAAAGACGGGTCGATGAGACTTTGTATCGACTATAGGCAACTGAACAAGGCAACGGTAAATAATAAATACCCCTTACCTCGTATTGATGATCTGTTTGATCAGTTGCAGGGTTCATCTGTATATTCCAAGATCGATTTGAGATCTGGATACCATCAATTGAGAGTCAGGGACTCTGATATCTCAAAGACAGCATTCAGAACCAGGTATGGACACTATGAATTTAGTGTCATGCCATTTGGTTTGACGAATGCACCGGCGGTATTTATGGGATTGATGAACCGCGTCTTTCAGAAATACTTGGATGATTTTGTTATCATATTCATTGACGATATATTGATTTATTCAAAGAATATGATTGAGCATGCTAATCATCTGAGGACTGTGTTGAGAATTTTGAGGGCAGAGAAACTGTATGCTAAGTTGTCGAAATGCGAGTTTTGGCTGAAACAGGTGATATTTTTGGGACATATTATATCCGGAGATGGTATATCAGTTGATCCCAGTAAGGTTGAGGCAGTGATTTCTTGGCCAAGACCGACATCTGTACCAGAAATTCGCAGTTTTATGGGTTTGGCAGGATATTATCGCCGATTCATTAAAGATTTTTCGAGTATTGCCAAACCGATTACGCAGTTAACCCAGAAGAATGCTCCATTTGTGTAATGCCCGGAACAATGATTGTACATAACCATAAGAAATAAGAAATGATATCATATGTATTTCCTATGACTTTCATTATGATTATGACTTGTTGGGACAGAAGTATTGTATTAGATTATGATTGAGAATATGATAGTGTTGATATCTATTGAGAATTAGATTGACCGGTATCGAGAAAATTGGAGTATTTATATTTCGGTGAGACCGGAAGGACCGAACCAGGATCGGATCGTACGATGCGTTCGGATCGTCCGTTCGGGGTTCGGAGCGTCCGAGCCAGGTGGCTGGACACATGGATGGCATGCAATAGTTCGGATCGACCGACTGTAGTTCGGAGCATCCGAGACAGTTGGCTGGAGACGTGGAAGACATGCAGGATTCGGACCATCCGAAGTGAGTTCGGAGCGTCCGAAGTATGTCAGTTCGGATCGTCCGAAGTGGATCGGATCTTCCGATCGTTGTCTATAAATAGAGGCGCGAGGTCTCAGTTTAGAATCATTTCTACGAGATTTCATTTGATTAGTAAGTGTTAAAGAAACATTTCCTAGAAAGCGGTAGACATCTTACTTCAGATTCATCTTCTCGACTGTGACAGCAATTCTACGACGAAAGGTATACTACATGCTTTGTTTTGGGGAATCACGACTCAAATGAGATCACATTTGAGTTCCCAACCAAAATCACATACTTGTTTTATTATCTAGATCTTGATATGATTATGATTGTTTATAGATTTGTTTATAGAACTTGTATACAAATCTTGATATGCTTTGTTTACAGATCATGTTACATTGCATTAGACGATTATGCTTGTTGCTTTGTTTACAGATCATGTTACATTGCATTAGACGATTATGCTTGTTTACAGATTTTGTATTCATGCATTAAGATAGGACAGTCTGGAGATCAGGCAGACTTCTAGATGTTCGGTTCTATCCCAGCTTAGGGGAAGATCACCGCCCCTTTGTAGACGTGGATACAGATCAGGCCGAAGTCTAGGAATAAGACGTACCGTCACCCCGATTGGGAGGGTAGGTGACAGACCGTCTTATTCACACCGGGATCCCTAGAGTTTTAGTCGAGTCGCATCTAGACATGATTAGGCTCGCATTTCATGATTTATATGAATGACATTCATACCAGCATGTTTCATGTTTTAGATTGTTTTATTGCATGTCTACATGTTTATACTGGGATTTGTTCTCACCGGTTTTCCGGCTGTTGTTATGTCTGTATGTGTGCATAACAACAGGTGGGGCAGGATTTGGGTCGAGACAGAGATGATCGTGTTAGCGTGGAGATCTCGGGCCTAGCAGACGGACCAGTAGTTGTCTTTTGTTATGTACTGTATTTTATTACTGGTTAGTTGAGGACATACAGAACAGGACATCGATTTTATGTTTGTATGTTGTAAATTAAATAAAGAACTCATGCTCGTTTGTTTACACTAGATTTAAGGTAAAAAGCGAAAAATTGACCCACGTTTTTAATAACAATCCATTTAATCCCAAGAAAAAGAATTAGAGCCCGGGTCCCCACAACAGGTGGTATCAGAGCGAGAGTTTCCTTAGACTAAGATAGTATAGAATGAGCGGGGTAGATCGAGTCTTCTTCCTTGCTTATGAGATGCTAGCATGACTTTTGCTTTTCTTATTACATGTTACTTGATTTACTGTAGCATGTAATTGCTTTAGATTGAATCAGAACTGATTCTAGATCAGAGGTAACTGACTAGAGGAAGGCTGAGATAGTTGTATATATATATCTTGTTACTAATCTGATTGATTATTAGATATGCCTCCCAGAAGAGCAGCCGTACCTCTACGACCCGCAGCGCCAGAACAAGGGAGTACATCCGGAGATCCTATGGATGTTACGGCGACCCCTATGGAAACGTTGCTGAAGCGATTCCAATCCTTTCGACCTCCCACCTTAAAAGGTACCGAGAATTCCATCGAGTGCGAAAGCTGGCTTGAGGATATCGAAATGCTATTCGACTCTTTGGAATACAGTGATGAGAAGAGGATCAAGCTT
Source organism: Primulina eburnea (assembly GCF_022965805.1). Classification (NCBI taxonomy): domain Eukaryota; kingdom Viridiplantae; phylum Streptophyta; class Magnoliopsida; order Lamiales; family Gesneriaceae; genus Primulina; species Primulina eburnea. The sequence goes on along the minus strand of NC_133113.1, from coordinate 13,246,217 downwards.
ATTGGCCATCAACTCCAGGATGTAGCCAAGAATTGGTGGTTGAATATCAAGAGAGCACTAGAGCAACGTGGTACCGAAATTTCTTGGAAGATGTTCAAGACGGAATTCTATCAGCGGTTCTTTCCCATCTCCTATCGCAAGGATAAAGGCGCTGAATTTGCCAATCTGAGGCAAGGAGCACTGAACATTGAGGAGTACGTTGCCAAATTCTCTTCTTTGCTTCGTTTTGCACCCCATGTTTCAGGAAATGACGAGGCCATGGCGGACCAATTCATAAATGGCTTGAACCCGGACATCTTTACCTTAGTAAATACTGGGAGACCCGATAATTTCTCGGATGCATTGAATCGAGCCAAGGGTGCAGAAGCAGGATTGTTGAGGCAGCGGAGTGCTCCTTATGTTGCACCAAGTCCGAGACCGCCACTACCTCCATCCCAAGTTCCTCCTCCTCGATTTGAAAGCGGCGGTAGTAGCAGCGGCAAGAAGGATCAGTTGAAAGCCAAGGGGAAGCAGTTTAAAAGACCAGGGAGCAGCTCGTCCAGCTCCAGCGGATCAAAACAGAGTGGTTTTGATCAAAATTCAAGGTTTATCGGTGGGTATTGCAATAATTGTGGAGGTAAACATCCGACTGAACAGTGCCAGGGAGTTACGGGCCGATGCAACGTGTGTAGGCAACCAGGGCATTTTGCCAAAGTCTGTCCACAGAGAGGTGCACAGCAATTCCAGAGTGGAAGAGCATCCGGTTCCGTACCTCAGATGGAAAGGCAGGCGTCATCGGTTCATTCATTTCAGCCTCCACCAGCACAGACTCCACCCAGAGGCCGAGGTAGTCAGACGGTGAGTCAACCTCCGAGGCAACAAGCCCAAGTGTTTGCATTGACTGAAGAGCAAGCACAAGATGCACCTGATGATGTGATCGCAGGTAACTGCTCTCTTTATGGTTATCCTGCTTATATCTTGATAGATACCGGTGCATCACATACCTTCATCTCAGAACGATTTGTATTATTGCATTCACTGCCTGTTGAGTCTTTAGTGGATGTTGTGTCTATTACTTCCCCATTAGGGAGTGGATTGATATCTGTAACTACTGTTAGACACTGCATTTTACAGTTTGAAGGGCATGAACTTGACCTAGATTGTATAGTATTGGGTTTAGCTGACTTTGATTGTATAGTTGGTATTGATATGCTAACTAAGTATAGAGCCACCGTGGATTGTTTCCACAAGATTGTCAGATTCAGACCTGAGATGACAGACGAGTGGAAATTCTACGGGAAGGGTTCCAGATCTCGGATTCCCTTGATTTCGGCTCTAACTATGAACAGATTGTTGCAAAAAGGGGCAGATGGTTTCTTTGTTTATGCCGTAGACATGCAGAAGTCGAGCCCGGCCTTGGCGGATATACCAGTAGTGCGAGAATTCGCAGATATCTTTCCAGATGAGATCCCAGGATTACCTCCAGTACGAGAGGAAGATTTTAGTATTGATCTTGTACCGGGTACCGTTCCTATTTCGAGAGCTCCATATAGGATGGCACCCATCGAACTCAAAGAACTGAAGGCACAATTGGAAGATCTTCTGACCAAGGGATATATCCGACCCAGTGTATCTCCTTGGGGTGCTCCAGTACTTTTTGTACGAAAGAAAGATGGATCGATGCGGCTGTGTATCGATTACAGACAGTTGAATAAGGCCACGATCAAGAATAAATATCCTTTGCCTAGGATCGACGACCTCTTTGATCAGTTGCGGGGATCCTCTGTCTATTCCAAGATTGATTTGCGTTCGGGATATCATCAGCTCAGGGTTCGAGATATAGACATACCAAAGACAGCATTTCGAACCAGGTATGGGCATTACGAATTCATTGTTATGCCTTTTGGTTTGACAAATGCTCCGGCGGTATTCATGGGCTTGATGAATCAAATCTTTCAGAGGTATTTGGACGAGTTTGTAATTGTTTTCATTGATGATATTTTGGTGTATTCGAAGAATAGAAATGAGCATACAGAGCATCTCAGAATTGTTTTGCAGACGTTAAGGAACGAGCGACTGTATGCTAAATTGTCAAAATGTGAGTTTTGGCTGAACCGCGTTGTATTCTTGGGGCATATCATTTCTGGAGATGGTATTTCTGTTGATCCGAGTAAAGTGGAAGCTGTGATCAGTTGGTCGAGACCGACTTCTGTACCAGAAATACGCAGTTTCATGGGCTTAGCTGGATACTACAGAAGATTTATCAAAGATTTCTCCAGTATTGCCAAGCCGATAACTCAATTGACGCAAAAGAATGCACCATTTGTTTGGTCAGAGGAGTGTGAGTCTAGCTTTGTTGAATTGAAGAAAAGACTGACTAGTGCTCCAGTACTGACGATACCTTCAGGTACGGGTGATTTCGTTGTATATTGTGATGCTTCTCATAGAGGTTTGGGATGTGTTCTTATGCAGCGAGGCCATGTGATCGCATACGCCTCGAGACAATTGAAGCCACACGAGATCCGATACCCCATTCACGATCTGGAATTGGCGGCTATCGTATTTGCATTAAAGATTTGGCGTCATTATCTCTATGGCGAAAAGTTTGAAATCTTTTCCGATCACAAGAGCCTGAAGTACCTATTTTCTCAATCAGAACTGAATATGAGGCAGCGTAGATGGTTAGATTTATTGAAAGATTTTGACTGTGAAATCAAATATTATCCAGGGAAGTCAAATGCAGCAGCAGATGCCTTGAGTCGTAAGGTATGTTCATTGTCCTTATCGACGATAGGTGTTAACAAGTTAGTTGAAAATTGCTGTACATCTGGATTAGAATTTGATACAGATAGTAAGCCACTACGACTTTTTACGATCCAAGTTGAGCCCAATTTGATTATGAGGATCAAGGAAGCACAAAGAACTGATCAGAATGTGCAAAGATCAATCCAAATGGTCAGATCAGGGCATGTCTCAGAATATCAGGTACGAGATCATATATTGTACGTGAATAACCGTCTAGTTGTGCCAGATGTTGCAGATTTGAGACAGCAGATTCTGACAGAGGCACATTGTAGTCGGTTCAGCATTCATCCTGGTGGCAGGAAAATGTACAATGACTTAAAGACACAGTTCTGGTGGAAGCCAATGAAGTCAGACATTGCCGAATTTGTGTCTAAATGTTTGAACTGCCAACAGGTGAAAGCTGAGAGGAAGAAGCCTGGTGGATTACTTCAGAGTTTAGCCATTCCGGAATGGAAATGGGATCACATTTCCATGGATTTTGTGACGAAGTTACCACGATCATCTAAAGGCTGTGATGCGATTTGGGTCATTATTGACAGACTGACCAAATCCGCATGTTTCATCCCATACAGAATGACGTTTAGACAGGATCAGATGGCGGAGATTTATATTCGCGAGGTAGTCAGATTGCATGGAGTGCCGAAGTCTATCGTATCAGATCGTGATCCACGATTCACTTCACACTTCTGGCACAGTTTACAGCAGACCTTAGGTACGACATTACACCTGAGTACTGCTTATCATCCTCAGACAGACGGACAGTCAGAGCGGACTATCCAGACATTAGAGGATATGTTAAGAGCCGTAGTGCTAGATTTTGGCATTGGTTGGCAAGATTCTCTACCTCTTTGCGAATTCTCTTATAACAATAGCTATCAAACGAGTATTGAGATGGCACCGTTTGAAGCTTTGTATGGCAAGAAGTGCAGATCTCCTCTATATTGGGATGACGTTTCAGAAGTACCAGAACTTGGGCCAGATATGATTCGTGACATGACTGAGAAGGTAAAGATCATTCAGAAACAAATGAAGACAGCACAAGATCGACAAGCAAAGTACGCCAATATCAGACGTATACCGTTAGTATTTGAGGCGGGAGATAGAGTGTTTTTAAAGATTTCTCCATTCAGAGGCGTTGTTCGATTTGGCAAACGCGGAAAACTCTCTCCTCGATACATTGGTCCTTACGAGATTCTTGAAAAGATTGGCGATCGAGCTTATCGACTTGCTCTTCCTCCTTCTTTGTCCGGAATACATGACGTATTTCATGTATCCATGTTACGAAGATATATGCCAGATGTTTCTCATGTCATTCAACCGAACGAAGCTGAACTCGATCAAACCTTGAGCTATGTAGAACAACCAATACAGATTCTTGATCGAAAGAACAAACAGCTCAGAAGGAAGACCATTCCACTTGTGAAAGTTCAGTGGAGTCGACATGGCATTGAGGAAGCGACGTGGGAAACGGAAGCAAACATGAGGCAGAAACACCCCGAGTTATTTATATGATATGAGTATGTATTCAGTTTTAGATTATCAAACTGTTTTAGATACTTTGCATGGTTACTTCAGTTCGAGGACGAACTTCTATCTTAGAGGGGGAGAAATGTAATGCCCGGAACAATGATTGTACATAACCATAAGAAATAAGAAATGATATCATATGTATTTCCTATGACTTTCATTATGATTATGACTTGTTGGGACAGAAGTATTGTATTAGATTATGATTGAGAATATGATAGTGTTGATATCTATTGAGAATTAGATTGACCGGTATCGAGAAAATTGGAGTATTTATATTTCGGTGAGACCGGAAGGACCGAACCAGGATCGGATCGTACGATGCGTTCGGATCGTCCGTTCGGGGTTCGGAGCGTCCGAGCCAGGTGGCTGGACACATGGATGGCATGCAATAGTTCGGATCGACCGACTGTAGTTCGGAGCATCCGAGACAGTTGGCTGGAGACGTGGAAGACATGCAGGATTCGGACCATCCGAAGTGAGTTCGGAGCGTCCGAAGTATGTCAGTTCGGATCGTCCGAAGTGGATCGGATCTTCCGATCGTTGTCTATAAATAGAGGCGCGAGGTCTCAGTTTAGAATCATTTCTACGAGATTTCATTTGATTAGTAAGTGTTAAAGAAACATTTCCTAGAAAGCGGTAGACATCTTACTTCAGATTCATCTTCTCGACTGTGACAGCAATTCTACGACGAAAGGTATACTACATGCTTTGTTTTGGGGAATCACGACTCAAATGAGATCACATTTGAGTTCCCAACCAAAATCACATACTTGTTTTATTATCTAGATCTTGATATGATTATGATTGTTTATAGATTTGTTTATAGAACTTGTATACAAATCTTGATATGCTTTGTTTACAGATCATGTTACATTGCATTAGACGATTATGCTTGTTGCTTTGTTTACAGATCATGTTACATTGCATTAGACGATTATGCTTGTTTACAGATTTTGTATTCATGCATTAAGATAGGACAGTCTGGAGATCAGGCAGACTTCTAGATGTTCGGTTCTATCCCAGCTTAGGGGAAGATCACCGCCCCTTTGTAGACGTGGATACAGATCAGGCCGAAGTCTAGGAATAAGACGTACCGTCACCCCGATTGGGAGGGTAGGTGACAGACCGTCTTATTCACACCGGGATCCCTAGAGTTTTAGTCGAGTCGCATCTAGACATGATTAGGCTCGCATTTCATGATTTATATGAATGACATTCATACCAGCATGTTTCATGTTTTAGATTGTTTTATTGCATGTCTACATGTTTATACTGGGATTTGTTCTCACCGGTTTTCCGGCTGTTGTTATGTCTGTATGTGTGCATAACAACAGGTGGGGCAGGATTTGGGTCGAGACAGAGATGATCGTGTTAGCGTGGAGATCTCGGGCCTAGCAGACGGACCAGTAGTTGTCTTTTGTTATGTACTGTATTTTATTACTGGTTAGTTGAGGACATACAGAACAGGACATCGATTTTATGTTTGTATGTTGTAAATTAAATAAAGAACTCATGCTCGTTTGTTTACATTAGATTTAAGGTAAAAAGCGAAAAATTGACCCACGTTTTTAATAACAATCCATTTAATCCCAAGAAAAAGAATTAGAGCCCGGGTCCCCACAATTTGTGTGGACAGAAGACTGTGAATCCAGTTTTCTTGAGTTGAAAAAGAGACTGACCAGTGCGCCGGTGTTGACGATTCCTTCAGGCACTGGTGGATTTGTTGTTTATTGTGATGCATCTCACCGAGGATTGGGTTGTGTATTGATGCAGCAGGGGCATGTGATTGCTTATGCCTCAAGACAGCTGAAACCCCATGAATCTCGTTACCCAATTCATGATCTTGAATTGGCAGCCATAGTCTTTGCACTGAAGATATGGCGACATTATTTGTACGGTGAGAAATTCGAGATTTATTCTGATCATAAAAGCTTGAAATATCTGTTTTCCCAATCAGAGTTGAATATGAGACAGCGGAGATGGCTGGATTTACTGAAAGACTTTGATTGTGAAATCAAGTATTATCCAGGAAAGTCAAATGCAGCAGCAGATGCGCTGAGTCGAAAGGTATGTGCACTATCCTTATCGACCATAGGTGTATCAAATTTGATTGAAGACTGCTGTTTGTCTGGATTAATATTTGAAACAGATTGTCAGCCTTTGAGATTATGTACGATTCGAGCTGAACCAGAATTGATATTGAGAATCAAAGAGGCGCAGAAAATTGATCAGAACGTACAGAATTCGATTGCTATAGTTAGATCTGGACATCAATCAGAATATCAGGTTCGTGACAATGTCTTGTATGTGAATAATCGTCTTGTTGTGCCAAATGTTTCAGAATTGAGACAGCGAATACTGACAGAAGCGCACAACAGTCGGTTTAGCATTCATCCTGGTGGTAGGAAAATGTACAATGATTTAAAGACACAGTATTGGTGGAAACAAATGAAATCTGATGTGACTGAATTTGTAGCCAAGTGTCTGAATTGCCAACAAGTGAAGGCTGAAAGAAAGAAACCAGGAGGATTGTTACAGAGTTTGTCCATTCCTGAATGGAAATGGGATCACATTTCCATGGATTTTGTAACACAGTTGCCGAGATCCTCCCGAGGTTGTGATGCGATTTGGGTCGTGATTGATCGACTGACCAAATCTGCATGTTTTATTCCATACAAGATGACGTATAGATATGATCAGATGGCCGATATATATGTCCGAGAAGTGATTAGATTGCATGGAGTGCCGAAGTCGATTGTTTCAGACCGTGATCCTCGGTTCACTTCGCACTTCTGGCAGAGTTTGCAGCAAGCTCTCGGTACGAAGTTGCATTTGAGTACCGCATATCATCCATAGACTGATGGACAATCAGAACGTATGATCCAGACATTGGAAGATATGCTGAGAGCTGTAGTGCTTGATTTCAGTACTAACTGGCAAGATGCATTGCCACTTTGTGAATTTTCGTACAACAATAGCTATCAGACGAGTATTGAGATGGCTCCTTTTGAAGCGTTGTACGGAAAGAAATGCAGATCCCCGTTGTATTGGGATGATATCTCTGAAATTCCTGAGACTGGACCTGACATGATCAGAGATATGAATGAGAAAGTAAAGTTGATTCAGAAGAAAATGAAGGCAGCTCAGGACCGACAAGCCAAATATGCCAACCTCAGGCGACGACCGTTGGTATTTGAGGCTGGAGACCGAGTATTCCTGAAGATTTCTCCTTTCAGAGGTGTTGTCAGATTTGGCAAGAAAGGGAAATTGTCTCCACGATACGTGGGTCCTTATGAGATTCTCGAGAAGATAGGAGATCGTGCCTATCGACTAGCATTACCGCCTTCATTATCTGGAATACGTGATGTTTTTCATGTATCAATGCTGCGGAAATATCTCCCTGATGATTCCCATGTTATTCAACCAGACGAGACTGAGCTGGATGAGACATTGAGTTATGTCGAGAAACCGATTCGGATTATCGATCGTAAAGAAAAACAGCTCAGAACAAAGACGATTCCTCTTGTGAAAGTTCAATGGACTCGTCATGGTGTTGAAGAAGCTACCTGGGAGACTGAATCGGATATGAGACAAGAATTCCCAGCATTGTTTCACTGATGTAAATTGTATACAGTTTGTATATATACTCCTTATTGATACGAATAAATGCCTGTGATTTCGAGGACGAAATCGTATCTTAGGGGGGGAGAAATGTAATGGCCGAGATTTTATATCATGTTAATCTAAATTTGTTGAGTATGAATTATTGTGATAATAGTCGGGCCATTCCGAGACAACACTGGATAAAGTGTATGAATTACATAATTTTGGGCCGAAAGGTTGGCGCCCGGGCGGAGATGTTCGACCGCCCGAGCGCCAAGGATAAATGCATGAAACCCGAACACCTCGCGCCCAGGCGGAAGTTTTTGACCGCCCGAGCGCGAGGTGATATAATGCGAGGGCCGTGAGTTCCGCGCCCGGGCGGAACTTTATGTCCGCCCGAGCGCGAGACGTGGTTGGCCAAGGACGCGCCAATTGCCGAGATGCATGCGAGATATATATATATATATATATACATGCAATATCATTTTCTTCAGAAATGAAATAGGAAGGAAACGAGAGCTTCGAGGAAATTTAGCTTTTGTGATTCAAATTTCAACCGTGCGATCAATCCGTCCATCTGAATTATAATCCGACTTCGGTACCGAGTTCCTAGCGACGTAGGCTACACTTTGACGTAAGTTTTGCTACGTTTTGACATGCTTTGAAATTATGCTATTGTCAGAATTGAATGGAACTCATATATGTTGTTCTTGACATATTAGACATCATAGAATCGAAGTCAGATTTAGAAACGGACTGATTATGGAATTGTTATGAATTTTTAGGGTATATGGAATTATACCGGACAGATTTGGATTATGGATTGAGTATAGATTGTATTTGGATATGAGTTATGGATTGTAACTGGTATCTGGTAATATGGTATTGACGGGAATATGGAGATTGTACCGTTATGCCGTTGATTTTGAATTAAATCGAGAATTATCAGATTGTTATTGATTCGAGTGGTATATTGATATGAGATTATTCATATTGTCATTACCAGACAGATTGTGAATTCAGGACTTTGACTGAGCAGGAAACCGAGACTGCAACGAAAGGTATAAGTCAATGTGGTATTGGGAGATGGACTTGAGTCGGTTTAGACTTGGGTTTCCCTAAATCACATACTTTATTTTATTGCATGGATATTTGCATTACATTGATTAATGTACTTGTTCTCTTGAAATTAGATGACAGGTATTCGACTAGTTATCTTGTGACAGAAGTGCCGGATAGTGGTGGTATCGCCACGGCACATTGCACGATGTCCCAAGATAGGATATTAGCGATAGAGCTACAGTCCATGACGGTTAGGTCAGGACACTGGATGTATGGTTATATCGAGTAATGGAATCCATTACGGAATTCGATATAGGAACACCATATTTGGTTATATCGAGTAAAGGGGTTGGAATTCTTCTATTACGGAATTCGATATAGGAATACCGGGGCACTGGTTATATCGAGTAATAGAGATTATGGTTCCCTCCTTTACGGAATTCGATATAGGAATACCACATCTGGAAACCGGGATCCCTAGACTAGGATTGAGTCTAGTCTTAAATGATGTAGCTATGAGTATTGTAGATTCTTGTTTATGTTTCGGAGTATGATACATATTCATGTTACCTGATTACATGCTTTGTATTGTTTATATGATTGCATGTTTCATTGATTTATACTGGGGATTATATTCTCACCGGTATATCCGGCTGTTGTCTTGTCTGTATGTGTACTTGACAATAGGTGGGACAGGTCCAGGGTCGAGGAGATGAAGAGCTAGATCGTGATTAGAGTGGTGGCACCGGACTTGTACTAGTTGTAGGGTTGGACACTTGACTTTAGTTTTAAACCCTAGTTTGAATAAATGTTGAAATACAGGATTTGTATTTTATATACTGATATGTATATATGTTGTATGTCACTACGTTCCGCATTTTAAAAAAAAAAATTTTAGACCCTGTTTTATAATTGATTAATTAGTCCCAATTATGATTAAGAACTTGATTAGCGTCCGGGTCCCCACAGATGCGGTTATGTATTGATTACAGGCAACTGAACAAGGCAACGATCAAGAATAAATATCCTTTGCCTAGAATTGATGATCTATTTGATCAGTTGCAGGGATCCTCTGTCTATTCTAAGATTGATTTGCGTTCTGGGTATCATCAGCTCAGAGTTCGAGATATAGACATACCAAAGACAGCATTTCGAACCAGGTATGGACATTACGAATTTATTGTCATGCCTTTTGGTTTAACAAATGCTCCTGCGGTATTTATGGGCTTGATGAACCAAGTGTTTCAGAAATATTTGGATGAATTTGTTATTGTTTTCATCGATGATATTTTGGTGTATTCGAAGAACAGAAATGAGCATGCAGAGCATCTCAGAATTGTTTTGCAGACATTGAGGAACGAGCGACTGTATGCTAAATTGTCAAAGTAAGAGTTTTGGTTGAATCGAGTTGTATTCTTGGGGCATATCATTTCTGGAGATGGTATTTCTGTAGATCCAAGTAAAGTGGAAGCTGTTATCAGTTGGTCGAGACCGACTTCTGTACCAGAAATACGCAGTTTCATGGGCTTAGCCGGATACTACAGAAGATTTATCAAAGATTTCTCCAGTATTGCCAAGCCAATAACTCAATTGACGAAAAAGAATGCACCATTTGTTTGGTCAGAGGAGTGCGAGTCTAGCTTCCTAGAACTGAAGAAAAGGCTAACTAGTGCTCTAGTGTTGACGATACCTTCAGGTACGGGTGATTTCGTTGTATACTGTGATGCCTCTCACAGAGGTTTGGGATGTGTTCTTATGCAGCGAGGTCATGTGATCGCATACGCCTCGAGACAATTGAAGCCACATGAAGTTCGATACCCCATTCATGATCTGGAATTGGCGGCTATCGTATTTGTATTAAAGATTTGGCATCATTATCTCTACGGCGAGAAATTTGAGATCTTCTCTTATCACAAGAGCCTAAAGTACCTATTCTCTCAATCAGAATTGAACATGAGGCAGCGTAGATGGTTAGATTTATTGAAAGACTTTGACTGTGAAATCAAATATTATCCAGGGAAGTCAAATGCAGCAGCAGATGCCTTGAGTCGTAAGGTATGTTCTTTGTCCTTATCGACGATAGGTGTTAACAAGTTTGTGGGGACCCGGGCTCTAACTCAATTCTTTTGGGATTTAATTGGATCTTTGTTCGAAAATGTGGGTCAAAAATTTGCTTTTAACATTAATTCAAATGTAATAACTAAAGCATAACATATTTCGATAGAAATTAAACAACGCATTGTACATACAAGTCTGTTCGTACAAACATACACTAGTGTTCAAATGACAACTACAACATAAGTGCTACAAGTCTAGTAAGAAACACTAGAAATCTTCAACGCCCGTGATCTCCACGCTATCGTCAATCTCTCATCTAGCTCGAGACCCAGATCCTGCCCCACCTGTTGCCATGCACACATACAGACACGACAACAGCCGGATAACTCCGGTGAGAACATATCCCAGTATAAAACATGGATGCATGCAATGTAATAATCATGTACAAAAGCATAGCATATGTATCAAGTAACATGAATGTAAATCTAAACATGTGGAAGAATACAAATCTGTATTCAACATTCAAATCTTGACTCGACTCTTTTCTAATCTAGGGATCCCGGTGTGAATAAGACGGTCTGTCACCTACCCAACCACTCGGGGCAACGGTACGTCTTATTCCTAGACTTCGGTCAACTCTGTATCGAGGGTCTACACATAGAGCAAATCTACTACTATGCGACGATACACCGAAACGTCTAGTTTTGGCAAATCTGCCAATATCTCCTATCTCAAGACTCAAATATAAATCAATAAACGAAACATTACATAATCAATGTAATAACAATCTAGTATGTGATTTAGGGAAACTCGTATCAAATCTGAATCGAGTTGTGCAATCCCAAGACCACATGAATTATACCTTTCTTGTCGAATCGTCGGTCGAAGTCTCGAAGTCGGAATGTCACTCTGTCAAAACTAATCTGAAATGACAACATAACAATGCATTCTATCAAGATATAACTCATATCAAAATCTTGTACAAGTCAATACTCCATCTCGGTAACAATCGACGGCATAACGGCGTATTTCTTTGATACCGGTAATCTCACCACAATATACTCACTCACAATCACCTCATAATCTCATCAACACCTCAATACACAAGCTGAAATCTATACAATCTTAACATAATACATGCTGAAAGTTCGAATAATAGCATACGGTTTCTGAAAATCAATCCGGTAACGACTATACCAAGCTCAAAATATTAAGAACACATATTCTACTCAAATCTGAATTTCTCCCAACATACACAATCTGAATTATGTTGAAATGTAACAAAACTTACATTCTTGAATAGCAACTGATGAGAGGAGTTCAAAAACGAAGTCGGATCTAAAATCGGATGGCTAAATCTTGCAAAACCTCAATTCTAATATGAAGGAAACCTCTCACCCTCTTTGGAAATAGCTCTCGGTGCTTTCACTGAAATGGGGAAGAACTGAATCAGCACAAATCATATATATACCATGCCATGTGTCAGCTCAAGAAGAAAGGGTGGCATTTTTGCATGCAGCACCGCGGGTGCGGTGGCTTAAGAGCGCGGGTGCGCTGTGCTTTCGGCAACATTTTATTTCCTGAAATTCTATGACCGCGGGTGCGGTCGTTGCAGGATCGCGGGTGCGGTGTCTGTTCGCACAATTTCACAAATTTTCAGTCAATGCACCGCGGGTGCGGTCCTTCCTGTACCGCGGGTGCGGTGTGGCTTCGGCCCTGCTGCTGAAAATCTCATAATTCATGCATTCTTATCTCTACAATTCTAACATCAATAATACTGATCATTCTCGAGCCTTACAAAGTTAGTTGAAAATTGTTGTACATCTGGATTAGAATTTGATACAGATAGTAAGCCACTACGACTTTTTACGATCCAAGTTGAGCCCAATTTGATTATGAGGATCAAAGAAGCACAAAGAACCGATCAGAATGTGCAGAAATCGATCCTAATGGTCAGATCAGGGCATGTATCAGAATATCAGGTACGAGATCATGTGTTGTACGTGAATAACCGTCTAATTGTGCTAGATGTTGCAGATTTGAGACAGCAGATTCTGACAGAGGCACATTGTAGTCGATTCAGCATTCATCCTGGTGGCAGGAAGATGTACAATGACTTGAAGACACAGTTCTGGTGGAAGCAAATGAAGTCAGACATTTCCGAATTTGTGTCTAAATGTTTAAATTGCCAACAGGTGAAAGCTGAAAGAAAGAAACCCGGAGGGTTACTTCAGAGTTTGTCTATATTCCTGAATGGAAATGGGATCACATTTCCATGGATTTCGTGACGAAGTTACCTCGATCATCCAGAGGTTGCGATGCGATTTTGGTTATTATTGACAGATTGACCAAATCTGCTTGTTTCATTCCATACAGAATGACGTATAGACAAGATCAAATGGCGGAGATATATATTCGAGAGGTAGTCAGGTTGCATGGAGTGCCAAAGTCTATCGTATCAGATCGTGATCCACGATTCACTTCGCACTTCTGGCACAGCTTACAGCAGGCTTTAGGTACGACATTACACCTGAGTACTGCTTATCATCCTCAGACAGACGGACAGTCAGAACGGACTATCCAGACTCTGGAGGATATGTTGAGAGCCGTCGTGTTAGATTTTGGCATTGGTTGGCAAGATTCTCTACCTCTTTGCGAATTTTCTTACAATAATAGCTATCAGACGAGTATCGAGATGGCACCGTTTGAAGCTTTATATGGCAAGAAGTGCAGATCTCCGCTATATTGGGATGATATCTCAGAAGTACTAGAACTGGGGCCAGATATGATTCGTGACATGACAGAGAAGGTGAAACTCATTCAGAAGAGGATGAAGACAGCACAAGATCGACAAGCTAAGTATGCCAATATCAGACGTCGACCGTTAGTATTCGAGGCAGGAGATAGAGTATTCTTAAAGATTTCTCCATTCAGAGGCGTTGTTCGATTTGGCAAACGCGGGAAACTATCTCCTCGATACATTGGTCCTTACGAGATTCTTGAGAAGATTGGCGATTGAGCTTATCGACTTGCACTTCCTCCTTCTCTATCCGGAATACATGACGTGTTTCATGTATCAATGTTGCGAAGATATATGCCAGATATTTCTCATGTCATTCAGCCCGACGAAGCTGAGCTTGATCAGACCTTGAGCTATGTGGAGAAACCGATACAGATTCTTGATCGAAAAGAAAAGAAGCTCAGAACGAAGATTATTCCACTTGAAAAAGTCCAATGGAGTCTTCATGGCATCGAAGAAGCGACGTGGGAGACAGAAGCAAATATGCGACAGAAACATCCCGAATTGTTTATATGATGTAAGTAATTCTTCAGTTTTGATTGTATTACTTTCATGTATGATTGGATGATTGTCTGAGATTTCGAGGGCGAAATCATTTCTTAGAGGGGGAGAAATGTAAGGCCTGAGAATTACTAATCTTCATTAATGCGATATTTGAAGATATGAGAATGCATGTTATGTCATGAGAAGCACTATGAAATGCCAATATTTCGACTCTATTAATCCGGAATTATGGAATTTTAATTGATATGATTACATCGAGACTAGAGTGGGCAATTTCGGGCAGAACTAGTGGCGCCCGAGCGGTAGAAAGTGACCGCTCGAGCGCCAATGTTCAAATTAAATCACATTCGGGCAGAATGTGTGGCGCCCGGGCGGTAATTTATGACCGCCCGAGCGCCAGAATCTCGCATGGCGGGCAGAACCTTCCGCGCCCGAGCGGTAGATCTTTACCGCCCGAGCGCCGAGCTCGCGCCCGGGCGGTAAGATTCGACCGCCCGAGCGCCAAACCAAAATTGGCAACAATGAGCCACGTAGCTTTGCATGCAAGTGGCGAGATATATATATAACGAAATTTCCTCAGAAATGATAAGACTAAAAACAAGAAAAGCTCCGAGAGGCTTTTGAAGTTCTTGCGCTGGTATTTTGCAATCCGTCCGTCTGATTTGAAATCCGACTTCGGTACCGTGTTCCTATCGTTGTAGGCTACGCGTGGACGTAAGTTTTACTATGTTTTGGCATGTCTTGAAATTATGATGTTGAAGGAATCAGATATGATTCATATATGTTGTTTCTGACATATTAGACATCGTATAATTACAAACGGATTTAAGAACGGACACCGTATAGAATTGTTATGAATTTTAGAGTTGAATTGACTGGGTGTTGGTACCAGATTTATACCATTATCAGTAATGAATTGGGGGAATTGATATAGATTGTTTAATATGGAGATTGTACAGTTGAAATGATACCGAGATCAAGTATTTAATTGGATATGTGTTGATTGAGAATAGAGATTGATAGAAAATGTATCAATGTATCTCTTTCAGATTTGATTGACAGACTTGATATCAACTTCGAGACTACGACAAGAAAGGTATAGTACATGTTTTGTTTGGGGAATCACGACTCAAATGAGATTACATTTGAGTTTCCCAACCAAAATCACATACTTGTTTTATTGTTTATATCTAGATATGATTATGATTGTTTATAGATTTGTTTATAGAACTTGTATACAAATCTTGCTATGCTTTGTTTACAGATTATGTGGCATTGCATTAGAATGATTATGCTTGTTTACAGATTGTGTATTCATGCATTAAGATAGGACAGTCTGGAGATCAGGCAGACTTCTAGATGTTCGGCGATATCTCAGCTTAGGGGAAGATCACCGCCCCTTTGTAGACGTGGATACAGATCAGGCCGAAATCTAGGAATAAGACGTACAGCACCACGATTGGTAGGGTAGGTGACAGTCAGTGACGTCTTATTCACAACGGGATCCCTAGAGTTCTAGTCGAGTCGCATCTAGACATGATTAGACTCGCATTGCATGATTATATATGAACGACATTCATATTGGCATGTTTCATGTTTTAGATTGTTTTATTACATGTATACATGTTTATACTGGGATTTGTTCTCACCGGTTTTCCGGCTGTTGTTATGTCTGTATGTGTGCATAACAACAGGTGGGGCAGGATCTGGGTCACGACAGAGATGAGCGATGGACATAGCGTGGTGATCACGGGCCTAGCAGATGAACTAGTAGAATTACTTTTATCTTGTACTGTATTTCACTACTAGTTTATAGAGGATGGATTAAAACAAGAAATGTTGTATCATATGTTTGTATATTATGCTGATGTAATAAAATAGAGACATGTTTTATGCTTAGTTAGTAACATTTGATTGAATGTTAAAAAGCGAAAATTTGACCCACGTTTTATGTTAACGATCCATTTAATCCCAAGAAAAAGAATTAGAGCCCGGGTCCCCACAAAATCGGTATTAATACAATTTATAATCTCAACGATAACACAAATCTGATATCGAATCTCAGTCAATATCTTTCAAAAATCATAACAATTACAGAAACGGTCTGTTCTTTAATCTGACTTCAATTCTATAATGTCTACGGTAGCAGAAACACCATATCTGAATCATATTCAATTCTGACAATATCATAAATTCAAATCATGTCTAAACGTAACAAAACTTACGTCCAATTGTAGCTTGCGTTGCTAGGAATACAGTATTGAAGTCGGATTCAAAAACAGACGGACGGATTTCGAACGATTGTAACTTGAAGCACAAAATCCCTTTTTCATTCGGAGACCCTCGATTCTTTCTTTCTGAGGGATGACTTGCATGTTTATATATATATATATACACATTCCCGCATGTAAGGCAAGTGGCTTATTCTTCTTACTGCACGTCTCTCGCTAGGGCGGTCAAAACCTACCGCTAGGGCGAGGCAGTTTCGGTCGAGATCCTCGGCTGAACATCTCCTGGCGCTCGGGCGGTCAAAAGTTTCTGCCCGGGCGAGCAATTCTCGGCCCTCGGCAATTTATTCAAGCGCGCTCGGGCGGATATAATTTACCGCTCGGGCGCGAGATGTTCGGTCGAACATCTTGGTGTAAAATACACCACGCCCGGCTTCGTCATTTGAGTTCCTATAACGTCAATTATGTCAATTAATCAACATCTGATTACCGTAATTAAATCTCGGGCATTACATTTCTCCCCCTCTTAGATCTGAGTTCGTCCTCGAACTCACAACAATCAATTCAGATATATCAGAAGAAATGCGTACAGAGTTTAAACCAAAACTCAAATATCTGATTCCAGTCTGGAATAAGAATTCACGAAGTATAATGTCATAATACCCCTCAAACTAGTTCTGACAAAATCAATCTCATCATACTTGTTATACAACATCCGTATAAACCAATCTACGGCTTATCACATATCAGTATCATCAGCTGTTAACAAATCTAGTTACCTCAAACAAAGACATAAACAATCTTTAGCTTCAACTACCAATCGTCATCATCCGACGTTGGTTTCTTAAATCTGTCCATTCTGAACTATCTGCATCTTCCTTCGAATTGTCTTTAAAAGAAATCTGTAGTACTCATCGTATACTGTCTTGTCTATACTATCTCATTACCCCTCTGATAAGCTGATAGCTATTGTCACACAGTAATGTTGAATCATATCAATTAGTGCTAACATCCAGCACTAAAGCTGTACAAAAATCTTCCAATATCTGGATAAAATATACTCTGACTGTCTGTCAGTCTGTGACAAATCTATAAGAAGGTTCATAATATATTCTTTCACAAGTACAAAATCAATCAAAAATCACAATCTGAAATAATCTACTCTGGCATTCTGATTATTC
This sequence comes from Primulina eburnea, assembly GCF_022965805.1. Lineage (NCBI taxonomy): Eukaryota > Viridiplantae > Streptophyta > Magnoliopsida > Lamiales > Gesneriaceae > Primulina > Primulina eburnea. The sequence continues at coordinate 13,228,467 of NC_133113.1, read as the reverse complement.
TGACCATTTCTCTGACATCGATATGTGTCATTTGGTCATGTTTGTACGTTATCTGGTATAAACTGATAGATATAGATTGAACAATCTGTCAATCATAATCATATTTGTTAGAGTAGGTGCCCGTCGAGCCAAGTGTTGGCCGAGTGTTCACAATGAAACTCTATGTATAAGCAATCTTTATTTTAATAATATTTGAAATTATTATTTTGGCAAATCTTTATCTGTATACCCATGCTAGCTGCATAGATAAAGCCCTTGAATATACAAATAGTAGAAAGAATATGAGATGCTCATATGATGAGTATCATGAAACTCATATTTGTAATACTGTATATTCTAAACGGTTCCTAGTCGATTCAGCCGCCACTAAGAAGGATATAGTCCGCTCGAGTTAGAGACTAGTATCTGCGATGTGAGTACCATGTTTCATTGGTAGGGGACATTGTGATGTCCGAACATGCAGATAGGTGCTCCTTGTAGAGTGCACTGAACAACCCTCCATAAAAGGACTTTCCAAGTGGTTCTCACTTATCGAGTGGAAAAGTCCTGGTTTATGGTTGTACAGAATTAGTCCTTATGACCCGGGACAACATTGAGACTCTATGTGCTAGCGTTTCACTTTGACTTGTTTACCGACTCTTATGGGGTCATTAGGTGGCAAGGTTGGGTGTTACGGCGAAACATATAGGAGTCGATGCATTGTAGTCGGAGATTCACCGCTTACCTACGGGTATGGATATCCTATGTGTTTTTCATGTATATGTGGGTTGAAATCTCTGATCAGAGTATGGTGGTAATTATGAAAGGGGTTTCATAGATTACACCATCGATGCAACCACAACATGACACATAGTATCGATTCATTGACAACTCTCGATAGACCAATAGTTGTCGAATCGGTCGGGATATATGAGTTGAAGGGACCGTACTGTACGCTAACCATAATTGAATGGTTCTTGCGGGCACTATCATGTGATACCTAGGGAATCACGTAAGCGATGCTGCTAGGAGTTTAACGTGATTGGTTGGGTACTATCAGACTTGAGTTCTGACGTTCTTACTATCAAGGAGTTGATAAGTAAGAATGGAGCAATTGGGGTATGCTCGAATAAGGACATGTTTAGTCCGAATCACATAGAAATGTGAACCCACGGCTAGTTGTATCAATGAACCATTGAGGGCCACACAAGTATTAGCTTTGTAAATCCCGATGAGAAGTAAAATAGTTCAATGTGTTGAACGGCTTATAAATGTGTTTATAAGTGTAAAGAAAAATAGAAGTATGACTTCTATGAGAGAAATATAAATTTTAATTTATGGAAGTGTTCCTAAGATTAAAATTTGGCCAAGTAAATAATGTAGTTGAAAATTTTGATTTTCATAAACATTATTGAGGACTAAATCAAATTAATTCAAGTGTTGAATTAATTAAACACTAGTGGACCTAGTAGAGTCTAAATAATTAAATTAATTCAAGTGTTGAATTAATTAAATAATATTGAGCCTTGTAGAGCTCAATTAAAATAATTATTTAACTAGTGGGACTTGAATAAATTCAAGTAGTATTTAATTAATCTCAAATGTGTTTGAGATAATTAAAATTTAGTCCATGGTTTTTAATGTGTTAGAAACCATATAATATATGCATGACATGCTAGGGTTTGCATGCTTGGGAGGTGAAGAGACTTTGAATACTTTTTAATAAAATATTGCATGGCATGGGGAACAACTTTTTCCACTTTTCCCACACCCAAGTCTAGACTTCACTCCCTCATTCTTACCATCACTTGGCCGAAATATTGGAGGATTTTCTCTCAAAATTTTTCTTGTTTTGTTCTTCATTTTCTTGGAGAATAAAACCCTTCTCATTGAAAAATCTTCTAGTTTTTCTAGTGCAAAACTAGAAGGGGTTTACCTTGCTAGTGGTGGGCCTAATTTGAAGGAAAGTTTCAAGGATTTGGAGGAGGAGCTTGTAGATTCATCTTCCATTCAAGAGCTTTGTTGCTAGTCAACAAAGTTGGAGCCATCATCAACCTTGTGAGGTTGATAGGTAACATTCTTTAAACATCCTATGCATGTTTTTGGAGTTTTTGTAAACATTACACACAAACATGAGGTGGCCGAAATTTTGAGCATAAAATTAAATTTTTGACTTCCGTTGCGCTTCCGGCCACCGTAACCGGTCCGCTTTCAAGTGGTATCCGAGCTTAGGTTACGGATTTTGTGTAATATTTACGTAATATTATGTTGAGATCGATTTCTAACCGCTTGAGAAATTTTTTGGTGCATGTATGGTGAAGGCCAAAATTTTTAAATAAAAAAAAAAAAAAACGTTTTTTCCGGGCAGCCGAGGGGCTGCCCGAAAGGGGCTGCCCGAAAATTTCGGGCAGCCGTGGGGCAGCCCAAGGGGCTGCCCGAAATGTCCAGAATTTTAAATAAAAAAATATTTTTGTTGCCGGAATCCGGCGACGGAGCTCCAGCGACGGCGATGACGGCTAGGGTTTCCAAAAGTGTTTTGGTTAATCCAAGTGTCATGGGCCTTGAGATGTTGGGCCATTGGATGGCCAACATAATTTGTGAAATTTAAATGGGCCAAAGTATTTTTGGTGAAAAATGGTTTTTGGGCCCTTAAGTTTAAATTTACAATTGTTGCACATGTTTTCTCATAAAATAAATAATTGAAGTTGGACTTTGATTATTTATAGTAAATGGTGATTTACAAGAAATTCGATTATAAATAAATTAATTTGAAAGTAGACAAAGGTGTTTGTATACTTTGTTAATTTAATTTATAATTGTGGCGGTTAGTGATTGGATCAAGATATGTAATATTGGATCAATTAATTATAGTGATAATTAATTGATGGTGTATGATATGTGATATTATGCATGAAGGATGATCAAAAGCCCAAGCCCAATTTGCTAGGTGTATGCTAGGATATTTTTGTTGTATGATTGTAATAATTATCAATTTAAAGTGGGCTTGGTTTATGGCCCGTTTCCACCCCCATGAGATGTATCCCTATGTGCCATGGATATTTAAATGTAAATATTAGAATAGTGGAAGATCAAGATTGGAAGATGGTGGCCTTGGTGATTATGAAGATCGAAGACATGTAATATTGGATGCTAATGTAATAATATAGTTGTATTGCATCCCGTGCATTTACCCTAGGATTGGACCTAGGCCCGTGTTTGGCTCACACGGACCATTAGTGTTGGGGCAATTGATCATCCTTGTACTGTTTTCTATTTATAATATATGCATGATATGTTATAAATAATGAGTATGTGCGTTATTATTATGATAATAACAAAGTTGCATGAATCCGGCAAACATACGATCAAACATGGCGAGCTTTTAAAATAAAATTAATGATGAGACCTTTCAAAATTAAAAACCCTCATTTTGAATAAGATTCAAAATTAATATCAAGCCCGAAAAGGGGAATTATAAATTTGTTTATAATTTCCTTGTCTTCCATCGACAATGGGTGCATGATGAACGCTACCCGTACTCGGGGCTCGGCTCATATTATTGGGGGGGCCCTGGGTGCCGGAAAGCTGTGACATCCATTGACATAGTGATGTGAACTACGTGGAACTCCCATGATTTCGGCTCATATTATTGAGGGAACTCATGGCGACCGTCCATTAAGGTTCAATATCGATGGGTTAGGCTTGACACGTAAAGATGAACGACGTCATATTATTGGGTCCTAATCAAACGTGAGACAAAAGTTTACGTAGAGGGTTGCATTGTGATGCAATTGGAAACTACCTTTTAGGAATTGTGATTGGCTGATATTATTCGGGATCATAATTCGCTAATTGAACCTTACGTACCTACTGAGGAAAGGAGTTTCCCGTTTTCACTAGAGGGTAGTGAAAAATGTCAAAACAGTGGGAGCAAATATTTATGAAGTAAAAGTCCAAACTTCATATCTTATTAAATATTTTAAAATAGTCATCAACATTTATCTGTTTTACTTTTCAGTACAAATCAACAATGTCTTCGATGCGCAATTCGATATCTGTAATACTCGACAAACACATATTAACTGGACCTAATTACCTCACTTGGCTAAGAAATTTGAAAATAGTCTTGAATTCGGAAAAGGTAACATATACACTGACTCAGTCGCCCCCTGTTGAGGCTCCGACTGACTGCAATCCTGAGGAATTGCAGGCTTACAAGGAATGGTGTGACCATGACTTGATAGCCAAGTGTTATATGCTGACTTCTATGAATGATGAGCTGCAGAGGCGTTTTGAGGATGCAAAGAGTGCTGCTGACATTCATTTGCATCTCAATGAGCTCTTTGGAGAGCAAACGCGTCCTCTTAGGCATGCTACCGTCAAGGAGCTGATCACTTTGCGCATGCGAGATGGGACCTCGGTCCATGAGCATGGCCTACAAGTGATCGGGCTCGTGGACAAGCTCGTTGGCATGGATTTGATCTTGCCTTCGGAGTTGACCACCGACGTGTTGCTGTTATCACTGCCTAGCTCATTTAATCCTTTTGTGGTGAATTTCAACATGAACAAAATGGAACCGACCCTTGAGGAGTCGGTGAACATGCTTGTTACGTTTGAATCCACTATCAAGAAAGAGAAGTTGGTTCTTTATGTGGGTTCTTCTTCTGGTACGAAGATTGATCCACATGGGAAGGGAAAGAAGAGTTCTTTCCAACGTCCCGAGAAGAACGTGCCCTTGTTGAGGCAATCTCCGAACCCTGTTGAGGCAGCCAGACCAGTTAAGGCTGACAAGACTAATGATGTATGTCATCACTGCAAGAAGCCTGGACATTGGAGGCGTAATTGCAAAGAATATCTTGCCCAGAAGTGTTCTGGAAACGGTATGTTCTAAATTTAAGTAAACATTTTAATTAACTCTACTTCTTGGGTATTAGATACCGGTTGTGACTCACATCTCTGTAATGGGTTACAGGTGATGGGAAGAAGTAGGAAGCTTAAGGAAGGTGTGACCTTCTTGAGGATGGGCAATGGAGCAAGAGTTGCTGCCAAGGCTATTAAGGATGTTTCACTAGTAGAAAAATCGCTTTTTACTTCGCGTATTCAATGAAGTAATAAGGTAGTTAATTGCCGAAGTATATGGACGTGAAGTAATAGATGTACCTTTTACTTCGCATAATAATCGAAGTTGTATGATTGAAAATACTGAAGTCTTTGGCCGGTTTCGGAAGGAAAACGGTCCAGAATTGGACCGGTGCCGAAGTAAGAAATGAGTTTTACTTCATCGATTATTGTAAATAATGGAGTAATATATAATATATAACTTCGTCTTAATTATTATTTAGCGAAGTAGTTTATAATAATTTACTTCGTTATTTACAATAATCAACGAAGTAATTCATCTGAAAGACTTCGTAGTTATGTATTTTGATGAGGTAATAGACACAAACAACTTCACAATTTATCCTATTTGTGGAAGTAAATATATTCTATAACTTCAGCATTTATCCTATTTGTTGAAGTATTTTATATTATGTTACTTCACAATTTACATTTAGTGATGAAATAAGTGGTTCAAAAGACGTCGGTAATTTGTATTTTGATGAAGTAATTGCGCAAAAGAACTTCGCTTTTACAGAACAATGTTGAATTAAATTAATTCTATCACTTCGTCTGATTTCTTATTGACGAAGTATTTAATATTATGTTACTTCACAATTTGCAATTAACAACGAAGTAATTTACCTGTTACACTTCATTTTTTTTTGATGAATTAATTGTTAAAAAAGGACTTCGTAATATATGACTTAATACACTAATATAATTAAACTCATAAATTATCTATTTAAAAATTATTAATATCCACGAATCCACAATTACATATTCATCAATCCACAAGTAACCCAAAAAATGTATCCACAAAACCAAAAGTATATCCAAAAATCCACAATGACAAACAAAATATTTGTCCCAACATACACCATCCATCTAAGCACCTACATAGGAGTAAACAAATTCACTCCATTCACTTCTGACCTCGTCATATTGACATTGTGTGTAATATTGGTCCTTGATGCATCCTGCAAACTGAAATTTGAAAAAAAAAATACATTAGATTCTTCTATTTCAAATAAAAATTGACAGATACAAAATATATCAGTACTGGTAGAGGCAGGTTTCATTTGAAAGTACGAACTTATTTCATTTTCATCTTGAAATAACACCGGATAAAAATTCATAACATGTCACCAATCTCTAGCTGAGATAGCGCCTGTTTTTTCATCTAGTCTACATCCATTACAGATTACCCCAATTGCATGAAGACAATTGCACTGTCAACATGTGCCAAAAAAATCCATGGACTGGAAGAAAGTTCATGTTTCAATCGATACGTCTTAAGGAAGTCGAAGGGGAAAACAAAAGCTAATAATTTATGGGAACCATTTAGGATACCCCTTGCATGAAATTCATTTTTTACAATCTACTAGAAAAAATTGCCTGTGTTTGATTACCAGTAATTCTAAAAGAACCAGCAGCAAAACATTCTTGTTTTCCAAATATTGCATTTGTCTCATCGACTTAAAGGAAAAGAAAAAGAACTCTGAATCTCCTGTAACCAGATTTTGCTGCCTAGATGCACAAACATATTTACTGAAGTGAATTTTGCATCTGACGGATACAATTGAACCTAGTCTGTCAACCAAATGTTTTTTTTAAATCTAACTGCTCAACTAAAAAATGTTGCAGTGCAGACTTACGAAAGCTCTCTTGCTTGAGATGTGGACCAAAATAAGCTCCCATGATGAGGCTTAGGAGGAAATAATGTTTATCTGTCAATGGTTCTTCAAAAACATTTTCCATCTCTCAAGAAAAAAAAGATGGATAAATTTAGAAATCTAGCTTTCGCTTCGCCTGCAGTTAATATATTTAGCTCTTCAATGCCAAGTACAGCAGCCGTGCATTCATAAAGGAGACTTGTGTCCATTCAAATAATGATTCAAATTTAGTTCTAGCAACTAAAAAACAAATTTTGGTAAAACATAAGCACATCTATTGGCCTAAAGCAACTCTCAATATGAATGATGTTTCAAGTAAAAACTTATTTTTCTGATGAAAATCAAAGTTCCCTCACTTTAACCCCTATTATCTTGGGATAGCCACTTTCCTATTGGATTTATGAGTTCTAAATGTACATTGTACAGCAACGGAGTGTGATACACAGTGTAGCATAGACTAATCCCAAAAAGGACTTAGTTTTATATAAATGTCATTATGGTATTACACTGATATCAAAGATGAAATATCAAATTAACAAATCTAAAAGGTTATACGATTGAATGCAACCAGATCCAAAACTAGGAAAATATCTTCTTCTTGATTTGAACTATTTCTTCATAACATTATCTCAATTGGTGAAGATTAAACCAAGAATAAAATCATTCAGATGAAGAGAGCTCCATTAAATTTACTACAAAACAACACAATGCAGCAGTTCAAATCTAAATGCAAATCACCAACCTAACCAATAAGTGATAAAATGCCCAAGAAATATTTCTTTGCAACAACATCGTAAATTCCACAACTGGGTTACAAGAAAACAATTAAAATAATCAAATAAAAGCTCGGTTAAGTTTTTTAAAAAAAATTTAAAAAACAGAGTAAATCATCAATTTCTTAGTAAATATCCCCAGATCAGGAAAAGAAATTAGATTTCCTGAAAGAGATGCACAAGAAATAAAGGTAAGAGTTACCTGAATTCAGTGTTCGAAAAGTAAAGTTGAGAACGGCGGTGGTGGTGGTGTTTTGCTTCCCTCTCGGTGAGTTGAACGGCGGTGGTGTTGGTGGTTCGAAGCGAAAGGCGGTGAGTGGAAAATGTGGATCGTTCTAATGAGCTCATCTCTGAAGGATATATGATATAATCGATATAAATCAACGACGGTTTCTAAAAAGCCGTCGCTAATAGCGACGGATATTCAAAAACCGTCGCTGACTAAATCGGCGACGGTTGAAAAACCGTCGCTAAATGTTCAGTATAATTTAGTTTCCTTTGTTAATCTGTGCGGTTCATCTTATTACTTCAGCATGAACATATTTTTCTTCTTTTTTACTTCATCAATATTGATATGCCGAAATAAAATATAATAATAAAAAATAGTGAAGCTTGTGTTTTTAAACATCCGAAGTAAAATATATTATTTTACTTCGCTTGTGTTATTACTGAAGTTCTTGGTAATGTATTACTTCGTAATTTATTATTGCCGAAGTAAAGCCTGCCGAAGTAAAATCCGATTTTTCTACTAGTGTTTACTTATTGTTGAACAATGTTTTAAGTTATTTTAAGAGATGTTTTGTTTGTACCGAATTTGTTTAAAAAACATTTTTTCCATTTCTATTGTGATAAAAATGGATATTCTTGTTTATTTAGCAAAGGTGTTTGCAACATTTACAAGAATGAATGTTTAATTGGTACTTGAGAACTTGAAAACGATCTCTATAACTTAAAATTAAAAGATATTCCATTAAATGTCCATTCAAAGGCAGACACCATATGAGATATGGATGGGTAAGCCTCCCAAATATTCTTATCTTAGAATATGGGGAGCCCTGCTTATGTGAAGCAGGTAAGTGGGAGATAAATTGGATTGTTGATCCATTTTATGGGACATCCAAGGAATTAAGTTGGATATCATTTCTATCATCCCCAAGAAACAAAAGTGTTTGTTTCTAGGAATGCAACCTTTTTGGAAAGGGATTTTCTATTGGATAGAAAGAGGCAGATGATAGAACTCGAAGAGGTTCGAGAGAAACCCACAATTATAGAACCCACACCCGATGAGCCAAGTGAGGAGATACAAGCTCCTAAAAGATCCGAGAAAGTCTCGAGACCACCTATGAGGTATGGTCAGCTTCTTGAAGAGGGCCATGATGAGCCTAACCTTGGATGTGATCCAAGGACCTTCAAGGAAGCGTTATCTGATGCCGATTCATCCAAGTGGCTTGAAGCAATGGAATCTGAGTTGAATTCCATGCATTCGAACCAAGTGTAGGATCTTGTGGATCCACCTGAGGGAACTGTTCCCACAGGGACTTGGGGCGGATGGGAAGGTATTGACCTTCAAGACGCGATTGGTGGCAAAAGGATATACTCAAAGACAAGGAGTTGACTTTGAGGAAACCTTTTCCCAATCGCAATATTCAAGTCCATAAGGATTTTATTAGCCATAGCTGCATAGTATGACTATGAGATATGGCAGATGGATGTCAAGACAAACTTTCTTAAATGGGGATTTTAAGAAAGTTATTTACATGTCTAAACCTGAAGGGTTTACATCTATCGGAAGTGAGCATATGGTATGCAAATTTCAGAGATCTATTTATGGTCTAAAAAAGGGCATCTAGGAGTTGGAACCTCAGATTCGAGAGTATAATCAAATAGTTTGATTTACTAAGAATCCTGAGGAACCCTATGTGTATAAGAGGGTCAGTGGGAGTGTTGTGACATTCCTGGTATTGTATGTTGATAACATTCTACTCATTGGGAATGATGTAGGAATGTTGCAATCAACAAAGATATGGTTAGCGAGTAAGTTCTCGATGAAGGACTTGGGTGAAGCATCTTTTGTATTGGGATACAGATCTATTGAGATAGATCGAAAAGATGGCTTGGTCTCACCCAGTCCACATACATTGATACCATCGTGAAGCAGTTCTCGATGGATGAGTCCATGAGAGGACATCTACCAGTGTGTCATGGTGTGTCCCTATCCAAGTCTGTCTCGCAAGACAGATGCAGAGATAGTGGCGATGACACGCATTCCGTATGCTTCGGAAATTGGTAATATCATGTATGGGATGATATCTACACGTCCTGACGTGGCGTTTGCACTATGTAGTGAAAGGATATCAATCGAACCCTGGTCTTCCACACCTGAAAGCTGTGAAAGACATCCTCAAGTAGTTGAGAAGGACCAATAAGTTGTTCTTGGTCTATGGGGTAGAGAACTGAAATTGGAAGGCTATACCGACTCTAGCTTCCAAAGCGATATCGATAACTCGAAGTCAACCTCTAGTTTTGTATTCATGCTCAACGGTGCTGCTGTCTCTTGGAAGAGTTCCAAGCAAGACAATATTACGGATTCCAGCACAGAGGCCGAATACATTGCTGCATCAGATGCAGCAAGAGAGGCTGTTTGGATAAGGAATTTCGTCTAAGAGTTGGACGTCATTCCTAATGGAGTTGCTCCTATCCCGGTGTTGTGTGACAACACGGGAGCTATAGCTCAAGCAAAGGAGCCTAGGTCTCATCAGAAATCCAAACTAGTATTGAGAAAGTACCACATCCTCGGAGAGATTGTGGAAAGAAGAGAAGTGTCTATTGACAAAGTCGGCTCCGTAGATTATGTTGTTGATCCACTAGCTAAGCCTTTACCTGGACCATTATTCGACAAGCATCGCGAATCAATGGGTTTAAATCATATGGGTAGTTGGCTCTAGTGCAAGTGGGAGATTGTTAGAGTAGGTGCCCGTCGAGCCAAGTGTTGGCCGAGTGTTCACAATGAAACTCTATGTATAAGCAATCTTTATTTTAATAATATTTGAAATTATTATTTTGGCAAATCTTTATCTGTATACCCATGCTAGCTGCATAGATAAAGCCCTTGAATATACAAATAGTAGAAAGAATATGAGATGCTCATATGATGAGTATCATGAAACTCATATTTGTAATACTGTATATTCTAAACGGTTCCTAGTCGATTCAGCCGCCACTAAGAAGGATATAGGCCGCTCGAGTTAGAGACTAGTATCTGCGATGTGAGTACCATGTTTCATTGGTAGGGGACATTGTGATGTCCGAACATGCAGATAGGAGCTCCTTGTAGAGTGCACTGAACAACCCTCCATGAAAGGACTTTCCAAGTGGTTCTCACTTATCGAGTGGAAAAGTCCTGGTTTATGGTTGTACAGAATTAGTCCTTATGACCCGGGACAACATTGAGACTCTATGTGCTAGCGTTTCACTTTGACTTGTTTACCGACTCTTATGGGGTCATTAGGTGGCAAGGTTGGGTGTTACGGCGAAACATATAGGAGTCGATGCATTGTAGTCGGGGATTCACCGCTTACCTACGGGTATGGATATCCTATGTGTTTTTCATGTATATGTGGGTTGAAATCTCTGATCAGAGTATGGTGGTAATTATGAAAGGGGTTTCATAGATTACACCATCGATGCAACCACAACATGACACATAGTATCGATTCATTGACAACTCTCGATAGACCAATAGTTGTCGAATCGGTCGGGATATATGAGTTGAAGGGACCGTACTGTACGCTAACCATAATTGAATGGTTCTTGCAGGCACTATCATGTGATACCTAGGGAATCACGTAAGCGATGCTGCTAGGCGTTTAACGTGATTGGTTGGGTACTATCAGACTTGAGTTCTGACGTTCTTACTATCAAGGAGTTGATAAGTAAGAATGGAGCAATTGGGGTATGCTCGAATAAGGACATGTTTAGTCCGAATCACATAGAGATGTGAACCCACGGCTAGTTGTATCAATGAACCATTGAGGGCCACACAAGTATTAGCTTTGTAAATCCCGATGAGAAGTAAAATAGTTCAATGTGTTGAACGGCTTATAAATGTGTTTATAAGTGTAAAGAAAAATAGAAGTATAACTTCTATGAGAGAAATATAAATTTTAATTTATGGAAGTGTTCCTAAGATTAAAATTTGGCCAAGTAAATAATGTAGTTGAAAATTGTGATTTTCATAAACATTATTGAGGACTAAATCAAATTAATTCAAGTGTTGAATTAATTAAACACTAGTGGACCTAGTAGAGTCTAAATAATTAAATTAATTCAAGTGTTGAATTAATTAAATAATATTGAGCCTTGTAGAGCTCAATTAAAATAATTATTTAACTAGTGGGACTTGAATAAATTCAAGTAGTATTTAATTAATCTCAAATGTGTTTGAGATAATTAAAATTTAGTCCATGGTTTTTAATGTGTTAGAAACCATATAATATATGCATGACATGCTAGGGTTTGCATGCTTGGGAGGTGAAGAGACTTTGAATACTTTTTAATAAAATATTGCATGGCATGGGGAACAACTTTTTCCACTTTTCCCACACCCAAGTCTAGACTTCACTCCCTCATTCTTACCATCACTTGGCCGAAATATTGGAGGATTTTCTCTCAAAATTTTTCTTGTTTTGTTCTTCATTTTCTTGGAGAATAAAACCCTTCTCATTGAAAAATCTTCTAGTTTTTCTAGTGCAAAACTAGAAGGGGTTTACCTTGCTAGTGGTGGGCCTAATTTGAAGGAAAGTTCCAAGGATTTGGAGGAGGAGCTTGTAGATTCATCTTCCATTCAAGAGCTTTGTTGCTAGTCAACAAAGTTGGAGCCATCATCAACCTTGTGAGGTTGATAGGTAACATTCTTTAAACATCCTATGCATGTTTTTGGAGTTTTTGTAAATATTACACACAAACATGAGGTGGCCGAAATTTTGAGCATAAAATTAAATTTTTGACTTCCGTTGCGCTTCCGGCCACCGTAACCGGTCCGCTTTCAATATTATCTTACAATCTGTAAAAAAAATGACGGTACTGTCATTACGAAAGCCATAGAAATGTACTCTCATTTCTATTTAGAACTATACAATTCTGTAATAAATCTTCTGATTTCTATCTTTCTTTTCTTTTCTGTTAGCAATTCAGACATATCAGTATAATTTCTGCCAATATTTCCGTACAATTTCTGTCATAGCTGATCTAATCTGTTTATATCAAAACTATCTGCTCGAATAAAATACATTCTCAATCATCAAACTGAAAACTGAATCTACTACTATCTGTTTCTGACACCATCTGTCATCTCAGATTCGAACTATTCGATACAAACCAATCAGTCAATAACATAAGTTAAAAAAAAAATATACCTACCTGGTATTTGGCTCTGATTATCGATATCAATTCTGTTATACAATTCTGAAACATTCTGATACATTCTGATCTCATATTTCTGAACTGTTGCAACTCTCAACAGTTTACAATATACGGTATCAAACATACATGCAAACCACAGTAATATCAATCAGATTCGAGATAAAACAACCTATACAGATCTAGTGAGTTTAAGAAAACTCATAAACAAGGATTTCTGATAAATATCTTCATATCATTCTGATCAACTGGTATATCTCATCTGCAAATAAAACATGCTCCCCAAAACAATATAAGATGTCTCAAATACTGATTTAGAGAAATAACAATACTCAGCAGATACAAAGCAACAGTCGAATAAAATAATCTATCGAATCAGACAAAATATATCTCTGACAATTCTGACATTTCTGAACTTTCTGGTCTTTCTGATATCGGTATCTTATCAATCACTGATCGCAATCTCAACTGTAACGAAATCAATCTGTATACTAACTTCAGATAACACATATTCTGTGGGGACCCGGACGCTAATCATCTTCTTAATCATAGTTGGGATTTTATTATCGGTTCTGATAAACAGGGTCTAAAAATTTTTCTTTTTTTAAAATGTAACTGCGGAAGGTAATGGAATCTAAACAATATACATATCTGTATAAAACACAATTCAGTATTAACATACAATAATCTAGTCTAAGGTTCAACTACTAAATTCAAGTAATAAAACCAAGTCTACTGTAAGTCCGGAATCACCACGCTAACTCGTCTTCTCTCATCGTCATCTTGACCCTGATCCAGCCCCACCTGTTGTCATGCACACATACAAAACAAGACAACAGCCGGATAACTCCGGTGAGAAATAAATTCCAGTATAAAACATGGTAAACATGTATATACATAAAATAATTCATGAAACATGCTGTCACGGATAAAATCAAAACATTAGATTTCATAAGCTATGAAATCTAATCACAACAAGCATGCACTTCAAATCAGCTAAACATGCATATAACCAATCTAAATCATAAAAACATGCTAGCACCACTGGAAGCAATAACGATGGGTTCCATGATCTAGGAAGCCACATCCATATAATCATGCAGTCCTAATCAAATCATGTCTAGACTTGACTCGACTAAAACTCTAGGGATCCCGGTGTGAATAAGACGTCACTACCTACCCTCCAATCGGGGTAATGTACGTCTCATTCCTAGACTTCGGTCTGAACTGTATCAACGGCGGCAATAAGAGTAATACCTACTCCTATGCTGAGATACACCGAAACGTCTAGTAATTTGACAATGCCTGTCAAAGACTCTCCTATCTTAACTGCAATGAATAACAATCTGTAAACAAAGCATAATCATATTCATAACTGAATATCACAATTTATCTTACCTGCTTGAATACAATTCTATAATCAAAGCATAATCTGGTAACAATATAAACAATAATCTAATATGTGATTTTATTGGGAAACTCAAATTAATCTAATTTGAGTTATGCTTCCCGAATATCACATGAATTATACCTTTGTCGTCCCTGTCTGACGAAGACGATGACCTGTATTCAACTCTGTCCATATCCAATCTGAAATGACACTATCGAATACACTGTGTCAATGAATAACTCAATACACAACCTGTTCTGACCAATACTCAAATCAGTATACAATCTGATCCATATCTGAACAAGATACAATCTAATTCATGTCATCGACATTACAATACAATCTGAATAATTACAGAGTTTGATCAATCTCAATCAATACTGAATCTGATCAATATCAATCAACTGATGTTTCGACGGTATAATAATACAAGTCTGAATAACCTCGTCAATCTGAACATCACAAATGTAATACTGAACTCATAATCTGTGCCCACCTAATTCATATTCTGAATATTAACACAATTCTGATATAAAATCTCAGTCAATATCTTTCAAAAATCATAACAATTACAGAAACGGTCTGTTCTTTAATCTGACTTCAATTCCATAATGTCTACGGTAGCAGAAACATCATATCTGATTCACATTCAATTCTGACAATATCATAAATTCAAATCTTGTCTAAACGTAATAAAACTTACGTCCTTGCGTAGCCTGCGTTGATAGGAACACAGTACCGAAGTCGGATTCCAATTCAGATAAACGATTTGCTCGTAAATCGATTTCTAAAGAAAAGAACAAAGCTTTTCCCTAAACCCACGATTTTCTGCTATTCTGAAGGAATGAATAAAGAATCGTGTATATATATATATATATATATATATATATCCGTAACATGCAAGAAAGCAAATGGCACAACCTTCATTTTACACGTCGCTCGCTAGGGCGGTCAAAAACGTCCGCTAGGGCGAGGGAGTTTCGGTCGAGATACTCGATTGAACATCTCATCTCGCTAGGGCGGTCAAACTTGCTCGCTAGGGCGAAGCACTTTCGGCCCTCACAAATTAAACATCTCGCTCGGGCGGATAAAATTTACCGCTCGGGCGCGAGATGTTCGGCCTAACATCTTGAGATGTTCGGTTTAACATCTTGGCTTAACATAAACCAACGCCCGGCTTCATCATTTGAGTTCCTATGACTTCCATTACGTCAATTAATCAACGTCTGATTAAAATGATTAAATCTCGGGCATTACATTTCTCCCCCTCTTAGATCTGAGTTCGTCCTCGAACTCACCAATCATCAACCCAAATCTATCAGAAGAACTGTAGAATAGAGTTTAACATCCAAACTCATTTCACTAACATCATTCTGAGGTATCTTTCTTTAATCAGTCTCTGATTCTAATCTGAAATCAGAATTTACCACTTGGTCGGATAACACTGGCTATACATCATCCGTCTGATTCTAATCTGAAATCAGAATTTACCACTTGGTCGGATAACACTGGCTATACAACATCCGTATATGCTACTCTGCAATCCATAACAAATCAATACCACCTGTAGTTGTTATCCTATCTGTTTAATCCAATCAAAGACGTATTCTATCTTTGATTTCCAATACCAATTGTCATCATCTGACATTGGTTTCCTAAATCTATCTATTCTGAACTATCTTGATAACTATTGTCATACAGTACCTCAAGCAGTGACAATAGATCATAACAACTAGTACTAACATCCAGTACTAAACTCTCCCAATATCTGTCAGAATCCGAATAATACACTCTGACTACCTGTCAATCTGTGAATAATCTACGAGACAGAGTTCATGATATAATCTATCACAAGTATCAACTCAATCAAAATCATAATCTGATATAATCGACTTAAATTTTCTGTTCTATCTGAACCTTTCTTTGACATCGACCTATGTCATCTAGTTCTGTTTGTACGTAATCTGGTACAAACTGATAGATATAGATTGAATAAGCTGTCAATCATAATCATATCATATCCCGAATCTGGATAAAATGGCAGTAATATCATTACAAAAGCCCTAGAAATGTACGTCCATTTCTATTCAGAAATACACAAATTCTGTAAGAATCTTCTGATGTCTATCTTTCGGTCTTTTTCTGTTAGTGATTCAGACATATCAGTACAATTCTGCCAACCTTTCTGTACAAATTCTGTTATAACTGATCAAATCTGTCTATATTATCACTATCTGTTCGAATATAATACATTCACACTCATCTGAATGAAAACTGAACCCATTACGGCGCATTTCTGACACTATCTGTGATTTCAGATTCGAACTATTCTGTATAAACAATCAGTTAACACTATACAATAAAGAAGAAATACCTACCTGGCATTCGGCTCTGACTATAGATATCAAAAGCTGTAAACAATTCTGAAACCTTCTGATATCACACAATAGAATCAGTCTGTCTGATACAAACACAAAATCACATATCTGTTACGGTAAACGATACTCTGCTCTGAGTTCAACTGTTTACAATACACTGTATCACACTGATTCCCAATAACAGTAATATCAAATCAGATTCGAAATCAAAACAACTTATACAATCTAGTGAGTTTAAGAAAACTCATAAAACAGCAAGTTCTGGCAACTGTTAACTCTGACTGGCTGATAAATCTTCACACTGCCCAGATCAACTGCTATATCTCATCTGCAAATAGAGTATGCTCCAAAACAATATCAAATATCTCAAATACTGATTTAGAACAATAACAATACGCCAGCAGATATAACATAATAAGAGGATAACAAAATCTTCAAAACTCAGCAATTCTGATTTTCTGACATTGCTGTTATTTCTGATATATCTGATACCTGTGTCGTTTACAGTCGCTGATTTCTGTCTTAGCTGTTCAAATAACTCGGTATACAAACTGCAGATATTACATATTCTGAATACAATCCGTTTCAATTATGATTCATACCTGACTAATTTCTGTATACAATAATCACGGTTTTCTGAATATTCAACACAATCTTCAAATATTCCATTTACTCAATCCGATGATGTTAACATATCAAATATCATGGATATAACAAGCATAAAATCATCGGAATATCTCTGAATCTAAGAGTTAGTAATCTGTACTCTTCTATTCATCTTCAATATCATTCTGTATTGAATTCTACTATATAACCATTACCTGGTATCTATTCAATTCTGAAATCTACTTTTCTGATATCAAATATATCTGAAGTCTTATCTAGGCAAATATCAATCACTCCTTACCTAACTATCAAATCCGTAGTGGCTAAACTCGATTTCAGTAGATCTACTGAATACATAAGGATACCATCTGTTCCTTTCTGTAATAATCGAGTCATCACCAATACAAGAATCTGAGGAATTCTGGATCTAGAATCCTCATTTCTTAACTAGCTCTGATCTTAATCTTACCATTTCTGGAACACATTCTACGATATTTCTGTACTTGTTTAGCATTACATGTCAATAATGATATCGAAATCATATAACACAAGTACATCATAATCTAGCCCAATCCCGGTTTCATTCTACTGTAGTATATAACATGACACAGAAATCTGTGATATCAACATATTCCTCCAAACAGTAAGGAATTCAATACTACCGCACAAACAGACCCCATAAATATAGCATATCACCATGCTACTCAATCACAGATACTCATGAAGAATGCATTAGTATATATCAATACATCTGCAATATAATCATAACTAATAGTACCTGTTATGAAATCTGGGTCGGTCCCTCTTTTCAACTCTGTTCCTTAAAATCTTCAGGAACGCTTCTGGGGACAAACTTTCGCAAAGTGTCCCAGCTGTCCACAATTATTGCATCTGCCCAGTACTCCTCGGCATCGTTCTGAGGAATGCCTCCCTCCGCAAGTACTGCAATAGACTCCAGTATAGCTCGGACTAGAACCACTGGAACTCGAGGAACCACTTCCCAATTTCTTGAATGGCTTCTTTTGAGCTTTCAGCAAATCTTGCTTTCCACTCGTACTGCCTCGATCAAATCGAAGAGGGGATTGCTGGGTCTGGGATGGCTTCACACACAACCTCCCTAGCTGTCTAATCAGACTTGCTTCAGCTCTCTTTGCTCTACCCAAGATATCAGCAAAATGGTAAGGTCGTTGCAAATTCATCAGTGCAACTACCTCTGAATTCAATCCTCTGATGAACTGATTCACTACAGCTTCATCATTCCCAGCTACATGAGGAGCAAAACGCAGTAATGTAGAGAATTTAGCAGCATAGTCGTCAATATTCAGTTGGCTTTGTCTTAAATTCTCGAATTCTGCTCTTTTGTCCTCCCGGTACGAAACGGAGAAAAACCTTTGGTAGAATTCAGCTCTGAAGACTTCCCACGTGATAACAGTACCACGTTGTGTTAATACTCCTTTCATGGTAACCCACCAACTTCTGGCAGCCTCTCGTAACTGGAGAAATACCAATTTAACTTTCTGTTCCTCTGTACAAGCAATTAAATCAAATAGTATTTCTATGTCATCCAACCAGTTCTGACAATCTTCAGATGTCTCTGTACCACTCAAAATCGGCGGCTGAAATAACTGAAGTTCTGCCAACTTTACTTCTATCTGAGTTTCTGATGCATCTATCTGTTCAGACGAAGTACTGCCTTTTTCTGAAATTCTTCGAGGCGGTATGTCTGATAATCAAACCGGTTAGTACACAATCTATACAATCTGTCTCAGCCCTCCTCTGATCATATACCTCTGATTCAGACTCGGTTCTGATTCAGGCTTAACACTTACATGCTGCAATCAACTCAGATACAAACAACATGTAATAGAGAAAGCAGTAAATCATGCTAGCACACATCATGCAAGTCAACATTGATATAAGTCTCATGCTAGCAATCACATGCAAGGAAGAAAATTCAATCTACCCCGCTCATTCTCTGCTATCTCAGTCTAAAGGATCTATCAGTTCTGACTATCTCAATCTAAAGGATCTATCGCTAAAGGAACTATCGGCTCTGATACCACCTGTTGTGGGGACCCGGACGCTAATCATCTTCTTAATCATAGTTGGGATTTTATTATCGGTTCTGATAAACAGGGTCTAAAAATTTTTCTTTTTTAAAATGTAACTGCGGAAGGTAATGGAATCTAAACAATATACATATCTGTATAAAACACAATTCAGTATTAACATACAATAATCTAGTCTAAGGTTCAACTACTAAATTCAAGTAATAAAACCAAGTCTACTGTAAGTCCGGAATCACCACGCTAACTCGTCTTCTCTCATCGTCATCTTGACCCTGATCCAGCCCCACCTGTTGTCATGCACACATACAAAACAAGACAACAGCCGGATAACTCCGGTGAGAAATAAATCTCAGTATAAAACATGGTAAACATGTATATACATAAAATAATTCATGAAACATGCTGTCACGGATAAAATCAAAACATTAGATTTCATAAGCTATGAAATCTAATCACAACAAGCATGCACTTCAAATCAGCTAAACATGCATATAACCAATCTAAATCATAAAAACATGCTAGCACCACTGGAAGCAATAACGATGGGTTCCATGATCTAGGAAGCCACATCCATATAATCATGCAGTCCTAATCAAATCATGTCTAGACTTGACTCGACTAAAACTCTAGGGATCTCGGTGTGAATAAGACGTCACTACCTACCCTCCAATCGGGGTAATGTACGTCTCATTCCTAGACTTCGGTCTGAACTGTATCAACGGCGGCAATAAGAGTAATACCTACTCCTATGCTGAGATACACCGAAACGTCTAGTAATTTGACAATGCCTGTCAAAGACTCTCCTATCTTAACTGCAATGAATAACAATCTGTAAACAAAGCATAATCATATTCATAACTGAATATCACAATTTATCTTACCTGCTTGAATACAATTCTATAATCAAAGCATAATCTGGTAACAATATAAACAATAATCTAATATGTGATTTTATTGGGAAACTCAAATTAATCTAATTTGAGTTATGCTTCCCGAATATCACATGAATTATACCTTTGTCGTCCCTGTCTGACGAAGACGATGACCTGTATTCAACTCTGTCCATATCCAATCTGAAATGACAATATCGAATACACTGTGTCAATGAATAACTCAATACACAACATGTTCTGACCAATACTCAAATCAGTATACAATCTGATCCATATCTGAACAAGATACAATCTAATTCATGTCATCGACATTACAATACAATCTGAATAATTACAGAGTTTGATCAATCTCAATCAATACTGAATCTGATCAATATCAATCAACTGATGTTTCGACGGTATAATAATACAAGTCTGAATAACCTCGTCAATCTGAACATCACAAATGTAATACTGAACTCATAATCTGTGCCCACCTAATTCATATTCTGAATATTAACACAATTCTGATATAAAATCTCAGTCAATATCTTTCAAAAATCATAACAATTACAGAAACGGTCTGTTCTTTAATCTGACTTCAATTCCATAATGTCTACGGTAGCAGAAACATCATATCTGATTCACATTCAATTCTGACAATATCATAAATTCAAATCTTGTCTAAACGTAATAAAACTTACGTCCTTGCGTAGCCTGCGTTGATAGGAACACAGTACCGAAGTCGGATTCCAATTCAGATAAACGATTTGCTCGTAAATCGATTTCTAAAGAAAAGAACAAAGCTTTTCCCTAAACCCACGATTTTCTGCTATTCTGAAGGAATGAATAAAGAATCGTGTATATATATATATATATATATATATATCCGTAACATGCAAGAAAGCAAATGGCACAACCTTCATTTTACACGTCGCTCGCTAGGGCGGTCAAAAACGTCCGCTAGGGCGAGGGAGTTTCGGTCGAGATACTCGATTGAACATCTCATCTCGCTAGGGCGGTCAAACTTGCTCGCTAGGGCGAAGCACTTTCGGCCCTCACAAATTAAACATCTCGCTCGGGCGGATAAAATTTACCGCTCGGGCGCGAGATGTTCGGCCTAACATCTTGAGATGTTCGGTTTAACATCTTGGCTTAACATAAACCAACGCCCGGCTTCATCATTTGAGTTCCTATGACTTCCATTACGTCAATTAATCAACGTCTGATTAAAATGATTAAATCTCGGGCATTACATATTCTGAATACAATCTGTCTCAAGCGGGATTCTTATCTGAATAATTTCTGTATACAATCATCACAGTTATCAGAATATTCAATACACTCTTCAAATATTCGATTCGATCAATCAAATGCTGCAATTATATCAAAATCTCCTAGATACAATAAGCATAAAATCATCAGAACATCTCTGAAGATACTGAAACATGCCAAAGAGTAACACTAAATCAGGTGTAACTCCTGGTCGATATTCTTCTACTGATCTTTCAATTCATTCTGTACCATTATGTACATTTAATATCATTTTGCACTGAATCTAACATACAATCAATGTCTGATCTCAATAAAATTCTGAACTCTATCTTTCTGATATAACACACAAATCTAAATTCTTATCTAGGCAAACATCTGCCAACTCGTACATTATTGACAAATCTGTCAATGCTAGGCTCGATTTCAGTAAATCTATTGAATACATAAGGATACCATCTGTTCCTTTCTGTATTAATCGAGTCATAGACAATACAGATATCAAAAGAATTCTAAATCTAGAATCCTTATCGTGGTTTCTCCACTGATCAATCATCTCTGGTCTGAATCTTACCCTTTCTGGAAAAATTCTACAATATGTCTGTACTTGTTCAGCATATACATATCAATAATGCGTTCAAATCAGAAAACACAAGTACATCATAATCTATTTCTATTTCCTTCTCATCTTACTGTAGTATACAAGATGTTACAGAAATCTCTGATATTAACATTTCCTCAACAAGCAAGGACATCAATACTACAATACCTACAGACCCAACAGATACAGCATATCTCCATGCAACTCAATCAAAGATATTCTTAACAAATGCATTAGTATATATCAATACATATGCAATAGAATCATAAAGAATAGTACCTGTTGTGAATTCTGGATCTGTTTTTTTCAATTGAACTTTGTTCCCTACAATCTTCGGGAACGCTTCTGGGGACAAACTTTAGCAAAATGCCCCAGTTGGTTACAGATATTGCATCTACCAAGTACTCCCTGGCAGTATTCTGTGGGATGTGTCTTCCTCCACAATTTCTGCAATATACACCAGTATAACTCGGACTGGACACACTGGATACCGAGGAACCACTCGGTTCATTTCCCAAATTCTTAAACTGTTTCTTCTGAATCTTCAGTTGTTCTGTCTTTTCACCACTGCTACTGCCAATCTCAACTCTGGAAGGCAGTTGCTGTGAACTCAGTGCTGGAAGATCATCTGATACTTCCTTTCGTCCCATCAGGACTGCTTCTGCTCTTTTGGCTCGGTTCAAAGTATCAGCAAATATCGAATACGCTGTATCAGTGAATAACTCAATACACAATCTGTTCTGATCAATACCCAATTCAGTATACAATCTGATCAATGTCTGAACAAGATATAATCTGAATCATATCAATAACATCACAATCTAGTCGAAATCATATCTGAATCTGATCAATCTAAATCAACTGATGTTTCGACGGCATAACAATACAATCTGAATACCCCGTCATTCTGAACACCACAGATATAATACCACGAGTCATAATCGGTATTAATACAATTTATAATCTCAACGATAACACAAATCTGATATCGAATCTCAGTCAATATCTTTCAAAAATCATAACAATTACAGAAACGGTCTGTTCTTTAATCTGACTTCAATTCTATAATGTCTACGGTAGCAGAAACACCATATCTGAATCATATTCAATTCTGACAATATCATAAATTCAAATCATGTCTAAACGTAACAAAACTTACGTCCAATTGTAGCCTGCGTTGCTAGGAATACAGTATTGAAGTCGGATTCAAAAACAGATGGACGGATTTCGAACGATTGTAACTTGAAGCACAAAATCCCTTTTTCATTCGGAGACCCTCGATTCTTTCTTTCTGAGGGATGACTTGCATGTTTATATATATATATATACACATTCCCGCATGTAAGGCAAGTGGCTTATTCTTCTTACTGCACGTCTCTCGCTAGGGCGGTCAAAACCTACCGCTAGGGCGAGGCAGTTTCGGTCGAGATCCTCGGCTGAACATCTCCTGGCGCTCGGGCGGTCACAAGTTTCCGCCCGGGCGAGCAATTCTCGGCCCTCGGCAATTTATTCAAGCGCGCTCGGGCGGATATAATTTACCGCTCGGGCGCGAGATGTTCGGTCGAACATCTTGAGATGTTAGGTCGAACATCTTGGTGTAAAATACACCACGCCCGGCTTCGTCATTTGAGTTCCTATAACCTCAATTATGTCAATTAATCAACATCTGATTACCGTAATTAAATCTCGGGCATTACATTTCTCCCCCTCTTAGATCTGAGTTCGTCCTCGAACTCACAACAATCAATTCAGATATATCAGAAGACATGCGTACAGAGTTTAAACCAAAACTCAAATATCTGATTCCAGTCTAGAATAAGAATTCACGAAGTATAATGTCATAATACCCCTCAAACTAGTTCTGACAAAATCAATCTCATCATACTGGTTATACAACATCCGTATAAACCAATCTACAGCTTATCACATATCAGTATCATCAGCTGTTAACAAATCTAGTTACCTCAAACAAAGACATAAACAATCTTTAGCTTCAACTACCAATCGTCATCATCCGACGTTGGTTTCTTAAATCTGTCCATTCTGAACTATCTGCATCTTCCTTCGAATTGTCTTTAAAAGAAATCTGTAGTACTCATCGTATACTGTCTTGTCTATACTATCTCATTACCCCTCTGATAAGCTGATAGCTATTGTCACACAGTAATGTTGAATCATATCAATTAGTGCTAACATCCAGCACTAAAGCTGTACAAAAATCTTCCAATATCTGGATAAAATATACTCTGACTGTCTGTCAGTCTGTGACAAATCTATAAGAAGGTTCATAATATATTCTTTCACAAGTACAAAATCAATCAAAAATCACAATCTGAAATAATCTACTCTGGCATTCTGATTATTCTGACCATTTCTCTGACATCGATATGTGTCATTTGGTCATGTTTGTACGTTATCTGGTATAAACTGATAGATATAAATCGAACAATCTGTCAATCATAATCATATTATCTTACAATCTGTAAAAAAATGGCGGTACTGTCATTACGAAAGCCATAGAAATCTACTCTCATTTCTATTTAGAACTATACAATTCTGTAATAAATCTTCTGATTTCTATCTTTCTTTTCTTTTCTGTTAGCAATTCAGACATATCAGTATAATTTCTGCCAACATTTCCGCACAATTTCTGTCAGAGCTGATCTAATCTGTTTATATCAAAACTATCTGTTCGAATAAAATACATTCTCAATCATCAAACTGAAAACTGAATCTACTACTATCTGTTTCTGACACCATCTGTCATCTCAGATTCGAACTATTCGATACAAACCAATCAGTTAATAACATAAGTTAAAAAAATATATACCTACCTGGTATTTGGCTCTGATTATCGATATCAATTCTGTTATACAATTCTGAAACATTCTGATACATTTTGATCTCATATTTCTGAACTGTTGCAACTCTCAACTGTTTACAATATTCGGTATCAAACATACATGCAAACCACAGTAATATCAATCAGATTCGAGATAAAACAACCTATACAGATCTAGTGAGTTTAAGAAAACTCATAAACAAGGATTTCTGATAAATATCTTCATATCATTCTGATCAACTGGTATATCTCATCTGCAAATAAAACATGCTCCCCAAAACAATATAAGATGTCTCAAATACTGATTTAGAGCAATAACAATACTCAGCAGATACAAAGCAACAGTCGAATAAAATAATCTATCGAATCAGACAAAATATATCTCTGACAATTCTTACATTTCTGAACTTTCTGGTCTTTCTGATATCGGTATCTTATCAATCACTGATCGTAATCTCAACTGTAACGAAATCAATCTGTATACTAACTTCAGATAACACATATTCTGAATACAATCTGTCTCAAGCGGGATTCTTATCTGAATAATTTCTGTATACAATCATCACAGTTATCAGAATATTCAATACACTCTTCAAATATTCGATTCGATCAATCAAATGCTGCAATTATATCAAAATCTCCTAGATACAATAAGCATAAAATCATCAGAACATCTCTGAAGATACTGAAACATGCCAAAGAGTAACACTAAATCAGGTGTAACTCCTGGTCTGTAAGGCTCGAGAATTATCGGTATTATTGATGTTGGAATGGTAGAGATAAGAATGCATGAATTATGAGATTTTGAGCAGCAGGGCCGAAGCCACACCGCACCCGCGGTGCTAAGACTACCGCACCCGCGGTGTATATGACAGAAAATTGGTAAAATGTGCGAAGCAACACCGCACCCGCGGTGATGCAAGCGCCGCACCCGCGGTGAGTGAAATTCAGAAAATATTCTGGCTGCCGAGAGCTCAGCGCATCCGCGCTCTTACGCTGCCGCACCCGCGGTGCTGCATGCGAAGTGCCACCTTTGATTTTAATGTTGACACATGGCATGTATATATATATACCTAAGCTGCTGAGTCTTCATTCTTATTCAGATGGAGAGAGAGAGCCGAGAGCAAGCCTTGTTCCTTCAAGCTTTTTCATTGTAGATTTGAGATTGTGCAAGATTTGTTCATCTAATTTTAATTCCGAGCCCGGATTTGTGATCCTTGCATCGTTGGCTACGAAAGGATGTAATTATATCTCATTTCCAGCATGTTTTGAAAATTATGTGTTGGAAGAATTCAGATTTGACATAGATTATGTGTTCTTGATATTCTAAGCGTCGTAGAAACGTAAACAGATCGAATTTCAGACGCCGTATGCTATTGGTTCGATTTTCAGCATGTATTATTGAAGAGTATGTCGATTTTCAGAGTTGGAGAGGATGATGTCATTGATATTGTGATGTTGATGAGATTATGAGATTGTTATATGTTGAGATTGTATTATCGGTATTGAAGAAATACGTCGTTATGCCGTCGAATTATATTTGAATCGAATTCAGCTTTGAACATGGAGTTGATTGAGATATATTGTGATAAGTTTGTTTACACATTGCCATTTCAGATTTGTATTGGCCATTTGAGTTCAAGACTTCGACTACGACACAGACAGTGCGAAAAGAAAGGTATAATTCATGTGGTCTTGGGATTGCACAACTCGATTCAGATTTGGTACGAGTTTCCCTAAATCACATACTAGATTGTTATTACATTTGATTATGTAATGTCTTATTTATTGAGTTATATTCGAGTCTTGAGATAGGAGATATTAGCAGATTTGCCAAAACTAGACGTTTCGGTGTATCGACGCATAGGAGCAGATTTGCTATATGTGTAGACCCTCGATACAGAGTTGACCGAAGTCTAGGAATAAGACGTACCGTTGCCCCGAGTGGTTGGGTAGGTGACAGACCGTCTTATTCACACCGGGATCCCTAGATTAGAACTGAGTCGAGTCACGAATTTATGTGAATACAGATGTGTATTCCTTGGCATGTTTTAGATTTTAATTCATGATTATTTGATTTATGCTATGCTTTTGTACATGATTATTACATTGCATGCATTCATGTTTTATACTGGGATATGTTCTCACCGGAGTTATCCGGCTGTTGTCGTGTCTGTATGTGTGCATGGCAACAGGTGGGGCAGGATCAGGGTCACGACGAGGAAGAGAGAGTTGATAGCGTGGAGATCTCGGGCGTGGAAGATTCCTAGTGTTTCCTACTAGACTTGTAGCACTTATGTTTGTAGTTGTCATTGAACACTAGTGTATGATTGTACGCACAGACTTGTATGTACATTACGTTGTTTAAATTCTATCGAGATATGTTATGCTTTAGTTATTTCATTTGAATTAATGTTTAAAGCAAAAAAAAAAAATTTGACCCACATTTTCTAGCAAAGATCCAATTAAATCCCAAAAGAATTGAGTTATAGCCCGGGTCCCCACAACAGGTGGTATCAGAGCAGTAGGTTCTGTAGACTGAGATAGAATAGAATGAGCGGGGTAGATCGAGTCGTCTTCCTTGCTTTTGAGATGCTAGCATGGTTTACTGCTTTCCCTATTATATATGTTGTTGTATTATCTGAATTGATTTACAGCATTTCAAGCCTGAATCAGAACCGATTCTCGATCAGAGGTATATGATCAGAGGAGGGCTGAGACAGATGATATTGATTGTGTACTAATCAGTTTGATAATCAGATTTATGGCGCCTAGACGAGTGCCACAGCCAGAGCAGGGTAGCACATCCGGTGCACAGATGGATGTTACCGCTACGCCGATGGAGACCTTATTGAAAAGATTTCAGTCTTTCCATCCGCCTACCCTGAAGGGCACAGAGAGTGCAGTAGAGTGCGAGAGCTGGCTTGATGATATCGAGATGTTGTTTGAGTCTTTGGCCTATACTGATGAGCGACGTGTGAAACTGATAGGGCATCAGATGCAGGAGGTTGCAAAGAGCTGGTGGTTGACTACGAAGAGAGCCTTGGAGCACCGAGGCATTGATATCACGTGGAAAGTCTTCAAAGATGAGTTCTATCAGCGTTTCTTCCCCGTCTCCTACCGAAAAGATAAGGGAGCTGAATTTGCGAATCTGAGACAGGGACAGTGGAACATCGAGGAGTATGTTGATAAATTTTCTGCATTGCTACGATTTGCACCTCATGTGGCTGGGAACGACGAGGCAGTGGCCGATCAGTTCATCAACGGATTGAATCCGGATGTTTATACCTTGGTGAACACGGGACGTCCTAACACTTTTTCAGAGGCACTGAACCGAGCAAAGGGAGCAGAGGCTGGCTTGATTAGGCAGCGAGGAGCTTCCTACGGTGTTCAGGGGCAGAGACCGCCACAGTCCACGACCATGCAATTTCCACCACCTCCTCCTCGTTTTGACAGTGGAGCTAGTGGTAGTGGTAAGAAGGAATTTCTAAAGGCTAAGGGCAAACAGTTTAAGAAATCCGGAAGCAGTTCATCGAGTTCGAGTGGATCTCGACAGAGAGGTCAGGGGTCAGATTATAGTGGAGCATACTGTGGTTCGTGCGGAGGGCGACATGCCACGGAGCAGTGTCAAGGAGTTCTGGGACGCTGCAACATCTGCAGACAGCAGGGGCATTTCGCCAGAGTGTGCCCACAGAGGAGTTCTCAGCGATTCCAGAGTGCAGGATCGTCTGCTGCAGTGCCACAGATGGAGAGACAGGCATCTTCTGTACACTCCTTTCAGCCACCCTCCACACAGACCCAGCAGAGACCAGGAGGTAGTCAGACAGTGAGTCAACCTCCGAGACAGCAGGCACGTGTTTTTGCCCTGACAGAGGAGCAGGCGCAGGAGGCGCCAGATGACGTCATTGCAGGTAGCTGTTTTCTTTGCGGTTATCCTGCATATGTGTTGATTGACACAGGTGCATCTCATACATTCATTTCTGAACATTTTGCATTGAGACATGCATTGCCTGTTGAGTCGATGTCTACAGTAGTGTCTATAGCTTCTCCTTTGGGAAGTGGTTTGATATCTGTGACTACTGTTAGACATTGTATACTTCAGTTTGAGGGGCACGAGATTGATCTTGATTGTGTAGTACTTGGTTTAGCTGATTTTGATTGTATAGTTGGCATAGATATGTTAACCAAGTACAGGGCCACTGTAGATTGTTTCCACAAGATTGTCAGATTCAGACCCGAAATGACAGACGAGTGGAAATTCTACGGCAAGGGTTCCAGATCTCGGATTCCCTTAGTATCTGCTCTGACTATGAGTAGATTGCTTCAGAGAGGAGCAGAGGGCTTTCTCGTATATTCAGTAGATCTACTGAAGTCGAGCCCAGCATTGGCAGATCTGCCAGTGGTTTGCGAGTTTGCAGATGTATTCCCAGACGAGATTCCGGGGTTGCCTCCGATTCGAGAGGTCGATTTCAGCATAGATCTTATGCCCGGTTATGTTCCTATTTCGAGAGCTCCGTATAGGATGGCGCCGATAGAGCTGAAAGAGTTGAAAGCACAGTTGGAGGATCTTCTGTCCAAGGGATATATCAGACCCAGTGTATCTCCTTGGGGTGCTCTAGTGCTTTTCGTCAGAAAGAAAGATGGCTCGATGCGATTGTGTATTGATTACAGGCAGTTGAATAAGGCAACAGTGAAGAACAAGTATCCTTTGCCTCGCATCGACGATCTGTTTGATCAGTTACAGGGATCTTCGGTATACTCGAAGATTGATTTGAGATCAGGGTATCATCAGCTCAGAGTTAGAGACGTTGATATTCTGAAGACTGCATTTCGAACCAGGTATGGACACTACGAGTTTGTTGTTATGCCTTTCGGTTTGACGAATGCACCTGCGGTGTTTATGAGTTTGATGAACCGCATTTTTCAGAGATATTTAGATGATTTTGTGATTGTGTTTATTGACGACATTTTGGTGTATTCGAAGAGTTTGACTTAGCATACAGATCACCTGAGGATTGTATTGAAGATTTTGAGGCATGAGCAGTTGTATGCCAAATTGTCCAAGTGTGAATTTTGGCTGAGACAGGTTGTCTTCTTGGGGCACATTATATCTGGAGATGGTATTGCGGTAGATCCGAGTAAAGTTGAGGCTGTGATCAGTTGGCCGAGACCGACTTCTGTGCCTGAGATACGCAGTTTCATGGGTCTAGCCGGGTATTATCGACATTTTATTCGAGACTTCTCCAGTATAGCGAAGCCGATTACCCAGTTGACACATAAGAACATGCCATTTGTGTGGTCTGAAGATTGTGAAGCTAGTTTTGTAGAGCTGAAGAAGAGGCTGACTAGTGCGCCTGTCTTGACGATTCCTACCGGTACAGGTGAGTTCGTTGTATATTGTGACGCATCTCACAGAGGGCTAGGATGTGTTCTTATGCAGCGAGGACACGTGATAGCGTACGCCTCTAGACAGCTAAAGCCGCACGAGACTCGTTATCCGATTCATGATCTTGAATTGGCGGCGATTGTCTTTGCACTCAAGATCTGGCATCATTATCTGTATGGCGAGAAATTCGAGATCTATTCCGATCATAAGAGCCTGAAGTACCTCTTTTCTCAGTCAGAGTTGAATATGCGACAGCGCAGATGGCTTGATCTGCTGAAAAATTTTGATTGCGAGATCAAGTACCATCCAGGGAAGTCAAATGCAGCGGCAGACGCCTTGAATCGAAAGGTATGTGCTCTTTCCTTGTCGACTGTAGGTGTATCTAATCTAGTAGAAGATTGTTGCTTGTCCGGATTGACATTTGATACAGAGAGTAGACCGTTGCGACTTGCTGCGATACAGATTGAGCCAGATCTGATTTTAAGGATCAAAGAAGCACAGAGAACTGATCCGAGCGTTCAGAGATCGATTGATATGGTCAGAGCTGGACATATCTCAGAATATCAGGTTAGAGATTCTGTTCTATATGTGAATAACCGCTTAGTAGTGCCAGATATTTCAGATTTGAGACGACAGATCATGTCAGAAGCACACTGTAGTCGGTTCAGCATTCATCCTGGTGGCAGGAAGATGTACAATGACTTGAAGACGCAATTCTGGTGGAAGCAGATGAAGACAGATATTGCAGAATTTGTGTCTAGATGTCTGAATTGCCAACAGGTGAAGGCAGAAAGGAAGAAGCCCGGAGGTTTACTTCAGAGTTTGTCTGTTCCTGAATGGAAATGGGACCACATTTCCATGGATTTCGTGACGAAGTTACCTCGATCATCCCGGGGCTGTGATTCGATTTGGGTCATCATTGACAGATTGACCAAATCTGCTTGTTTTATTCCGTACAGAATGACCTATCGATACGATCAGATGGCAGAGTTGTATGTCAGAGAGGTCGTCAGATTACACGGTGTGCCGAAGTCGATCGTATCAGATCGTGATCCAAGATTCACTTCTCACTTCTGGCACAGCTTGCAGCAGGCTTTGGGTACGACTTTACACCTAAGCACTGCTTATCATCCTCAGACAGACGGACATTCAGAGCGGACTATCCAGACTTTAGAAGACATGCTGAGAGCTATAGTACTAGATTTTGGTACTAGTTGGCAAGATTCATTGCCGTTGTGTGAGTTTTCATACAACAGCTATCAGACTAGCATCGAGATGGCACCGTTTGAAGCTTTATACGGAAAGAAGTGCAGATCTCCGTTGTACTGAGATGATATATCTGAGGTACCAGAGTTGGGGCCTGATATGATTCGTGAGATGACCGAGAAAGTGAAGATAATTCAAAAGAGGATGAAGACAGCACAGGATAGGCAAGCGAAGTATGCCAATATCAGACGCAGACCGTTAGTGTTTGATCAGGGAGACAGAGTATTTTTGAAGATTTCACCTTTCAGAGGCGTTGTCAGATTTGGCAAGCGTGGGAAGTTGTCTCCTAGATACGTCGGTCCGTATGAGATCCTCGAGAAGATTGGCGATCGAGCTTACAGACTTGCTCTTCCTCCTTCACTGTCCGGTATACATGATGTTTTTCATGTATCGATGTTGCGCAAATACATGCCGGATGATTCTCATGTCATTCAGCCTGACGAAGCCGAGTTAGATCATACTCTGAGCTATGTGGAAAGACCGATACAGATTCTTGATCAGAAGGAGAAACAGCTTAGAACCAAGACCATTCCACTTGTGAAGGTTCAATGGAGTCGTCATGGCATCAAGGAAGCAACTTGGGAGACAGAGACTGAGATGAGACAGAGGCATCCCGAGCTATTCTTATGATGTGAGTCTTTCTTCCCACTTTGACTTTACTGTTTTGTGTATACTTGCGTGATTACTGGTTTATGAGTTCGAGGACGAACTCTTGTCTAAGAGGGGGAGAAATGTAAGGCTCGAGAATTATCGGTATTATTGATGTTGGAATGGTAGAGATAAGAATTCATGAATTATGAGATTTTGAGCAGCAGGGCCGAAGCCACACCGCACCCGCGGTGCTAAGACTACCGCACCCGCGGTGTATATGACAGAAAATTGGTAAAATGTGCGAAGCAACACCGCACCCGTGGTGCGCGCAAGACCGCACCCGCGGTGGTGAGACCGCACCCGTGGTGATGCAAGCGCCGCACCCGCGGTGAGTGAAATTCAGAAAATATTCTAGCTGCCGAGAGCTCAGCGCATCCGCGCTCTTACGCTGCCGCACCCGCGGTGCTGCATGCGAAGTGCCACCTTTGATTTTAATGTTGACACATGGTGTAATGCCCGAGAATTTAATTACCGTAATCTGAAATGATTTGGATACGATTACTGTAATCTGAGATTAATCTGGGATGATTTATAGAATTAATCAAGACAATTATAGACGGAACGGATCGGATTAGAACACATTAGAAAGGTGTAAATGTGTGTGCCAAGAAAGGGTTCCGCGCACATGCGCAGCATGTATGGGCGCACATGCGCGGAGCTGGCCGAAGCTCGCGCGCACATGCGCGAGATAGCGGGCGCACATGTGCGGAGATGGCAGCAGCAGCAGCGCACATGCGCGAAGACAATGGCGCACATGCGCGGAGCTGGCCGAGGAGTTGGCGCACATGCGCGATGGGGGTGCGCGCACATGCGCGGAGCTGGCCGAGGAGTTAGCGCACATGCGCGAAGACGATGGCGCACATGCGCGGAGGTGGCAGAGCGCTGCGCGCACATGCGCGGAGGAACGCGCGCACATGCGCGAGCAGCGTGGGGCGAGGCCGAGAGTCTCGCGCATATGCGCGAGAATGCGCGCGCATATGCGCGAGTCGTTTTGTGGCAATTTTTGGAGATGACACGTACGAGTTACATGCATGATATATATATGTGTAAAACTCGAAATCTTCTTCATTCTTCAGAGAAAATCGAGAGGTTTGGGGAATACTTGCCTTCGTGAGTTTGTAAATCGATTTGTGTGCGAACCGTATATCTGAATTGAAATCCGACTTCGGTACTGTGTTCCTATCAACGCAGACTACGCAAGGACGTAAGTTTTATTACGTTTAGACAAGATTTGATTTTATGATATTGTTAGAATTGCATATGATTCAGATATGGTGTTTCTGCTACCGTAGACATTGTAGAATCGAAGTCAGATTTAGAAACGGATGGTTTATGAAATTGTTATGATTTTCGGAAATGAATTGACTGAGATTTGATATCAGAATTGTGTTATTATTGATTCAGAGTGTACAGATATTGAGATTATCATTTGTATCAATATTGATTTCGAAGTATGGTATTATATCTGTGATATTTAGATTGACGGGGTTATTCAGACTGTATTGTTATGCCGTCGAAACATCAGTTGAGTCAGATTGATCAGATTCAGATATGATATCGATTATGTTGTGATGTTATTGATATGAATCAGATTGTAGTTATTCAGATATTGATCAGAACAGATTGTGTTTTGAGTTACACATTGATACAGTGTATTGGTTATTGTCGTTTCAGATCAGATATGGACAAATTCGACTTCGAGACGTCTTCTTCATCAGATCAGGAAGACAAAGGTATAATGCATGTGATATTCGGGAAGTCCCAACTCAAATCAGATCTCATTTGAGTCTCCCAATAAAATCACATACTAGACTATTCTTTATGTGTTGATATGATTGCTTATAGATTTATTTATAGAACTTGTATATAAATCTTGCTATGCTTTGTTACAGATCTTGTGGCATTGCATCAGAATGATTATGTTTGTTTACAGATTGTGTATTCAGGCATTAAGATAGGACAGTCTGGAGATCAGGCAGACTCTAGACGTTCGGTGTATCTCAGCTTAGGAGTAGGCATTACTCCTATTGCCAGCCGTCGATACAGCTTGGACCGAAGTCTAGGAATAAGACGTACAGCACCTCGATTGGTAGGGTAGGTGACAGCCAGTGACGTCTTATTCACCCCGGGATCCCTAGAGTTTTAGTCGAGTCAAGTCTAGACATGATTTGATTAGGACTGCATGATTATATGGATGTGGCTTCCTAGATCATGGGACCCATCGTTATTGCTTCCAGTTGTGCTAGCATGTTTTTATGTTTTAGATTGGTTATATGCATGTTTAACTGAGTTGAAGTACATGCTTGTTGTGATTAGATTTCATAGCTTATGAAATCTAATATTTTGATTTTATTCGTGACAGCATGTTTCATGAATTATTTTATGTATATACATGTTTACCATGTTTTATACTGGGATTTATTTCTCACCGGAGTTATCCGGCTGTTGTCTTGTTTTGTATGTGTGCATGACAACAGGTGGGGCTGGATCAGGGTCGAGATGACGATTAGAGAAGACGAGTTAGCGTGGTGATTCCGGACTTACAGTAGACTTGGTTTTATTACTTGAATTTAGTAGTTGAACCTTAGACTAGATTATTGTCTTTTAATACTGAAATGTATTTTATACCGATATGTATATTATGTTAGATTCCATTACCTTCCGCAGGTTTTATTTAAAACGAAAAATTTTTAGACCCTGTTTATCAGAATAGATAATTAAATCCCAATGATGATTAAGAAAATGATTAGCGTCCGGGTCCCCACAACAGGTGGTATCAGAGCGAAGATCCTTTAGTGATAGATCTTTAGACCGAGATAGTTAGAATTGATAGATCTTTTAGATTAACTTAGATGGAGTTAAAAGAGAATGAGCGGGGTAGAGGAATTTTCTTTCCTTGCATGTCTGTGCTAGCATGAGATTGATTTTCTTGTTGACTGACATTGTGATGCTAGCATGAGACTATATGTTATTGCTTACAGATACATGTTTACCTGATTATATGATTTGAATTGGTATTATGTATTCTTGAATATGAATCGGATCGGATCCATGATCAGCAGTAAGATGATCATGATCAGGAAAGTGTGGCACAGATTTGTATTATTGAGTTGCTAATGTGTGTGGTAATCAGATGTACCTCCCCGAAGGATTGTGGAAACAGGCAGTACTTCGTATGAGCAGCCATATATACCAGAACCGCAGATAGATGTGTCAGCGACTCCGATGGAAACTAAGTTGGCAGAATTTCAGTTATTTGAGCCGCCGATTCTGAGTGGTACAGAGACGCCTGAAACGTGTCAGCACTGGGTTGAGGACATAGAGATATTGTTTGATCTACTGGATTGTACAGATGACCAGAGAGTTAAATTGGTATTTCACCAATTACAAGAGGCTGCCAGAAGTTGGTGGATTACAATCAAAAGAGTATTGGCACTGCGTGGTACTGTGATCACATGGGAAGTCTTCAAGACTGAATTCTATCAAAGATTTTTCTCCGCTTCGTACCGAGAAGACAAGAAAGCAGAATTTGAGAATTTAAGTCAAGGTCAATTGAAGATTGATGATTATGCTGCTAAATTTTCTACTCTGTTGCGTTTTGCTCCTCATATGGCTAGGGATGATGAAGCTGTAGTGACTCAATTCATTAGAGGATTGAATTCGGAGATAGTTGCCTTCATGAATCTACAGCGACCCTATCATTTTGCTGATGTCTTGAGTAAAGCAAAGAGAGCAGAAGAAAGTCTGATTCGACAATTAGCGAGGTTGTGTGTAAAGCAACCCCAGACACCACAATCCCCTTCGAGATTCGAACGTGGCAGCACGAGTGGAAAACAAGATTTACTGAAAGCTCGGAAGAAACAGTTCAAGAAGTTAGGCAGTGGTTCCTCCAGTTCCAGTGGCTCCAGTCCGAGTTATACTGGAGTTTATTGCGCTAGGTGTGGAGGGAGACATCCCACCGAACAATGCCAGGGAGTGACTGGTAGATGCAATGTCTGCGGACAACATGGGCATTTTGCTAGAGTGTGTCCCCAGAAGGGTTCCCAAAGATTCCAGGGAGCAGGACCATCGGGGGGCAATGCATGAGAAACAAACCCAGAAACTACTACAGGTACTATTCTTTATGATTATACTGCAGATGTATTGATATATACTAATGCATTCGCCATGAGTATCTGTGATTGAGTAGCATGATGATATGCTATATTTATGGGGTCTGTTTGTACGGTAGTATTGATTTCCTTACTGTTTGGAGGAATATGTTGATATCAGAGATTTCTATGTCATATTATACACTACAGTAGCATGCAACTGGGATTGGGCTCGATGATGATGTACTTGTGTTATATGATGTTGCTTGCATTATTGACATACATATGCTAAACAAGTACAGAAAAGTAAGATCAGATCTAGTTGATAAATAAAGATTCTAGATCCAGAATTCCTTAGATCATTGTACTGTTTATGACTCGATTAGTACAGAAAGGAATAAGTGGCATCCTTGTGTATTCAGTAGATCCACTGAAATCGAGTCTAGCAGTAACAAATGGGCTAGTAATCTAATAATTGACTGGTGTTGGCCTAGATAGGAGGTCAGATGTGTTTTATATCAGAATGAACAGAAAGAAGTGACAGATTAAAGTATGGGCTAAGGAATCCAGTTGATTGTGTATTTCTCTGGAAGACATTTTAGTTGGTTTTCTAAATTGACAGATTATGTGTTCAGGGGTATTCTGAAGTATTATGCTTGCTATCTCTATGAGTTAGTGATATATTGGCAGCATTTGATTGATTTGAATGAATATTTGAAGACTGTTTTGAATATTCAAAGAACTGTGATTATTATATACAGCAATGGGTCAGGTATGAATCCGGTATGCAGTTATTGATACAGGTTTTCATTCAGACTATGCGGTATCAGAAATGTCAGCATTAGCAGAATGTCAGATATGTCAGAACCAGATTATCTTCTTCTGATTTTATTGTTCTTGCATTGCTTTATGTCGGCTGAGTATTGTTATGATTCTAAATCAGTATTTGAGACATCTTATATTGGTTGGGAGTATATTCTATTTGCAGATGAGATATAGCAGTTGATCTGGGCAGTATGAAGATTGGTCAGTCAGCTAGAATCTATTATGTTATGAGTTTTCTTAAACTCACTAGATCTGTATAGGTTCTTTCTATTCAGAAGTTGATGTGATATTACTGTATTTTGTGATCTGATCAGTATAACAGCTATGTAATTTGTGTTTTGTATAAGACCGATTATCGTGTTATATCAGAATGTTACAGAATTGTTTACAGCTTTTGGGTATTGATAGTCAGAGCCGAATACCAGGTAGGTATTTCTTATTTATGTTTATATTCTTAAATGGTTGTTTATACCAGATAGTTCGAAGCTGAAGCCACAGGTAGTGTCAGACATGCACAGTAAGGGATTCAGTTTTTTTATTCAGATGATTAAAAAGGTATGATATTCGAACAGACAGGGGTGATATAGACAGATGGGATCAGTGGTAACAGAAATTGTACAGAAATATGGGCAGAAAGTGTACTGATAGGTCCGAATAGCTAACAAAAGAAGCCAGAAAGCTAGGAATCAGAAGATTTATTACAGAATTTGTATAATTCTGAATAGAAATGGGAGTACATTTCTATGGCTTTCGTAATAAAAGTACCGCCATTTTCTCCAAATTAGGATATGATATGATTATGATTGACAGAGTACTCAATCCATATCTATCAGTTTGTACCAGATGACGTACAAACAGTACCAGATGACATAGATCGATGTCAAAGAAGTAATCAGATGGATTAGAAAAGTGAATTAGTTGATATCAGATTGATGTGATTGTAATGAAGTTTGCACTTATGGTAGGTTATATCATAAGCTGTTTCTCTCAGATTCGTTACAGATTGACAGGTAGTCAGCGTTAGTAGTCAGATAGTGAAAGATAGTGATAGAACTCGAGTGCTGGATGTTAGCACTAGTTATCAAGATAGTGCAGAAGGAATAGATGTAGGAAACCAATGTCAGATGATGACGATTGGTATTTGGAGCCGAAGATGGGATAGCAACTACAGGTGGTATTGCTTTGTTATGGTGTACAGGTGGGTATATACGGATGTTGTATAGCCAGTAATATGGGATTGATTCGGCTAGTGAAATGAGTTTGGATGTTAAACTCTGGTATACATTTCTTCTGATAGAGTTGGATCACTTGTTTGAGAGTTCGAGGACGAACTCAGTTCTAAGAGGGGGAGAAATGTAATGCCCGAGAATTTAATTACCGTAATCTGAAATGATTTGGATACGATTACTGTAATCTGAGATTAATCTGGGATGATTTATAGAATTAATCAAGACAATTATAGACGGAACGGATCGGATTAGAACACATTAGAAAGGTGTAAATGTGTGTGCCAAGAAAGGGTTCCGCGCACATGCGCAGCATGTATGGGCGCACATGCGCGGAGCTGGCCGAAGCTCGCGCGCACATGCGCGAGATAGCGGGCGCACATGCGCGGAGATGGCAGCAGCAGCAGCGCACATGCGCGAAGACAATGGCGCACATGCGCGGAGCTGGCCGAGGAGTTGGCGCACATGCGCGATGGGGGTGCGCGCACATGCGCGGAGCTGGCCGAGGAGTTAGCGCACATGCGCGAAGACGATGGCGCACATGCGCGGAGGTGGCAGAGCGCTGCGCGCACATGCGCGGAGGAACGCGCGCACATGCGCGAGCAGCGTGGGGCGAGGCCGAGAGTCTCGCGCATATGCGCGAGAATGCGCGCGCATATGCGCGAGTCGTTTTGTGGCAATTTTTGGAGATGACACGTACGAGTTACATGCATGATATATATATGTGTAAAACTCGAAATCTTCTTCATTCTTCAGAGAAAATCGAGAGGTTTGGGGAATACTTGCCTTCGTGAGTTTGTAAATCGATTTGTGTGCGAACCGTATATCTGAATTGAAATCCGACTTCGGTACTGTGTTCCTATCAACGCAGACTACGCAAGGACGTAAGTTTTATTACGTTTAGACAAGATTTGATTTTATGATATTGTTAGAATTGCATATGATTCAGATATGGTGTTTCTGCTACCGTAGACATTGTAGAATCGAAGTCAGATTTAGAAACGGATGGTTTATGAAATTGTTATGATTTTCGGAAATGAATTGACTGAGATTTGATATCAGAATTGTGTTATTATTGATTCAGAGTGTACAGATATTGAGATTATCATTTGTATCAATATTGATTTCGAAGTATGGTATTATATCTGTGATATTTAGATTGACGGGGTTATTCAGACTGTATTGTTATGCCGTCGAAACATCAGTTGAGTCAGATTGATCAGATTCAGATATGATATCGATTATGTTGTGATGTTATTGATATGAATCAGATTGTAGTTATTCAGATATTGATCAGAACAGATTGTGTTTTGAGTTACACATTGATACAGTGTATTGGTTATTGTCGTTTCAGATCAGATATGGACAAATTCGACTTCGAGACGTCTTCTTCATCAGATCAGGAAGACAAAGGTATAATGCATGTGATATTCGGGAAGTCCCAACTCAAATCAGATCTCATTTGAGTCTCCCAATAAAATCACATACTAGACTATTCTTTATGTGTTGATATGATTGCTTATAGATTTAATTATAGAACTTGTATATAAATCTTGCTATGCTTTGTTACAGATCTTGTGGCATTGCATCAGAATGATTATGTTTGTTTACAGATTGTGTATTCATGCATTAAGATAGGACAGTCTGGAGATCAGGCAGACTCTAGACGTTCGGTGTATCTCAGCTTAGGAGTAGGCATTACTCCTATTGCCAGCCGTCGATACAGCTTGGACCGAAGTCTAGGAATAAGACGTACAGCACCTCGATTGGTAGGGTAGGTGACAGCCAGTGACGTCTTATTCACCCCGGGATCCCTAGAGTTTTAGTCGAGTCAAGTCTAGACATGATTTGATTAGGACTGCATGATTATATGGATGTGGCTTCCTAGATCATGGGACCCATCGTTATTGCTTCCAGTTGTGCTAGCATGTTTTTATGTTTTAGATTGGTTATATGCATGTTTAACTGAGTTGAAGTACATGCTTGTTGTGATTAGATTTCATAGCTTATGAAATCTAATATTTTGATTTTATTCGTGACAGCATGTTTCATGAATTATTTTATGTATATACATGTTTACCATGTTTTATACTGGGATTTATTTCTCACCGGAGTTATCCGGCTGTTGTCTTGTTTTGTATGTGTGCATGACAACAGGTGGGGCTGGATCAGGGTCGAGATGACGATTAGAGAAGACGAGTTAGCGTGGTGATTCCGGACTTACAGTAGACTTGGTTTTATTACTTGAATTTAGTAGTTGAACCTTAGACTAGATTATTGTCTTTTAATACTGAAATGTATTTTATACAGATATGTATATTATGTTAGATTCCATTACCTTCCGCGGGTTTTATTTAAAACGAAAAATTTTTAGACCCTGTTTATCAGAATAGATAATTAAATCCCAATGATGATTAAGAAAATGATTAGCGTCCGGGTCCCCACACATGGCATGTATATATATATACCTAAGCTGCTGAGTCTTCATTCTTTTTCAGATGGAGAGAGAGAGCCGAGAGCAAGCCTTGTTCCTTCAAGCTTTTTCATTGTAGATTTGAGATTGTGCAAGATTTGTTCATCTGATTTTAATTCCGAGCCCGGATTTGTGATCCTTGCATCGTTGGCTACGAAAGGATGTAAGTATATCTCATTTCCAGCATGTTTTGAAAATTATGTGTTGGAAGAATTCAGATTTGACATAGATTATGTGTTCTTGATATTCTAAGCGTCGTAGAAACGTAAACAGATCGAATTTCAGACGCCGTATGCTATTGGTTCGATTTTCAGCATGTATTATTGAAGAGTATGTCGATTTTCAGAGTTGGAGAGGATGATGTCATTGATATTGTGATGTTGATGAGATTGTTATATGTTGAGATTGTATTATCGGTATTGAAGAAATACGTCGTTATGCCGTCGAATTATATTTGAATCGAATTCAGCTTTGAACATAGAGTTGATTGAGATATATTGTGATAAGTTTGTTTACACATTGCCATTTCAGATTTGTATTGGCCATTTGAGTTCAAGACTTCGACTACGACACAGACAGTGCGAAAAGAAATGTATAATTCATGTGGTCTTGGGATTGCACAATTCGATTCAGATTTGATACGAGTTTCCCTAAATCACATACTAGATTGTTATTACATTTGATTATGTAATGTCTTATTTATTGAGTTATATCCGAGTCTTGAGATAGGAGATATTGGCAGATTTGCCAAAACTAGACGTTTCGGTGTATCGACGCATAGGAGCAGATTTGCTATATGTGTAGACCCTCGATACAGAGTTGACCGAAGTCTAGGAATAAGACGTACCGTTGCCCCGAGTGGTTGGGTAGGTGACAGACCGTCTTATTCACACCGGGATCCCTAGATTAGAACTGAGTCGAGTCACGAATTTATGTGAATACAGATTTGTATTCCTTGGCATGTTTTAGATTTTAATTCATGATTATTTGATTTATGCTATGCTTTTGTACATGATTATTACATTGCATGCATTCATGTTTTATACTGGGATATGTTCTCACCGGAGTTATCCGGCTGTTGTCGTGTCTGTATGTGTGCATGGCAACAGGTGGGGCAGGATCAGGGTCACGACGAGGAAGAGAGAGTTGATAGCGTGGAGATCTCGGGCGTGGAAGATTCATAGTGTTTCCTACTAGACTTGTAGCACTTATGTTTGTAGTTGTCATTGAACACTAGTGTATGATTGTACGCACAGACTTGTATGTACATTACGTTGTTTAAATTCTATCGAGATATGTTATGCTTTAGTTATTTCATTGGAATTAATGTTTAAAGCAAAAAAAAAAATTTGACCCACATTTTCTAGCAAAGATCCAATTAAATCCCAAAAGAATTGAGTTAGAGCCCGGGTCCCCACATGGTCGATATTCTTCTACTGATCTTTCAATTCATTCTGTACCATTATATACATTTAATATCATTTTGTACTGAATCTAACATACAATCAATGTCTGATCTCAATAAAATTCTGAACTCTATCTTTCTGATATAACACACAAATCTAAATTCTTATCTAGGCAAACATCTGCCAACTCGTACATTATTGACAAATCTGTCAATGCTAGGCTCGATTTCAGTAAATCTATTGAATACATAAGGATACCATCTGTTCCTTTCTGTATTAATCGAGTCATAGACAATACAGATATCAAAGGAATTCTAAATCTAGAATCCTTATCGTGGTTTCTCCACTGATCAATCATCTCTGGTCTGAATCTTACCCTTTCTGGAAAAATTCTACAATATGTCTGTACTTGTTCAGCATATACATATCAATAATGCGTTCAAATCAGAAAACACAAGTACATCATAATCTATTTCTATTTCCTTCTCATCTTACTGTAGTATACAAGATGTTACATAAATCTCTGATATTAACATTTCCTCAACAAGCAAGGACATCAATACTACAGTACCTACAGACCCAACAGATACAGCATATCTCCATGCAACTCAATCAAAGATATTCTTAACAAATGCATTAGTATATATCAATACATATGCAATAGAATCATAAAGAATAGTACCTGTTGTGAATTCTGGATCTGTTTTTTTCAATTGAACTTTGTTCCCTACAATCTTCGGGAACGCTTCTGGGGACAAACTTTAGCAAAATGCCCCAGTTGGTTACAGATATTGCATCTACCAAGTACTCCCTGGCAGTATTCTGTGGGATGTCTTCCTCCACAATTTCTGCAATATACACCAGTATAACTCGGACTGGACACACTGGATACCGAGGAACCACTCGGTTCATTTCCCAAATTCTTAAACTGTTTCTTCTGAATCTTCAGTTGTTCTGTCTTTTCACCACTGCTACTGCCAATCTCAACTCTGGAAGGCAGTTGCTGTGAACTCAGTGCTGGAAGATCATCTGATACTTCCTTTCGTCCCATCAGGACTGCTTCTGCTCTTTTGGCTCGGTTCAAAGTATCAGCAAATATCGAATACGCTGTATCAGTGAATAACTCAATACACAATCTGTTCTGATCAATACCCAATTCAGTATACAATCTGATCAATGTCTGAACAAGATATAATCTGAATCATATGAATAATATCACAATCTAGTCGAAATCATATCTGAATCTGATCAATCTAAATCAACTGATGTTTCGACGGCATAACAATACAATCTGAATACCCCGTCATTCTGAACACCACAGATATAATACCACGAGTCATAATCGGTATTAATACAATTTATAATCTCAACGATAACACAAATCTGATATCGAATCTCAGTCAATATCTTTCAAAAATCATAACAATTACAGAAACGGTCTGTTCTTTAATCTGACTTCAATTCTATAATGTCTACGGTAGTAGAAACACCATATCTGAATCATATTCAATTCTGACAATATCATAAATTCAAATCATGTCTAAACGTAACAAAACTTACGTCCAATTGTAGCCTGCGTTGCTAGGAATACAGTATTGAAGTCGGATTCAAAAACAGACGGACGGATTTCGAACGATTGTAACTTGAAGCACAAAATCCTTTTTTCATTCGGAGACCCTCGATTCTTTCTTTCTGAGGGATGACTTGCATGTTTATATATATATATATATACACATTCCCGCATGTAAGGCAAGTGGCTTATTCTTCTTACTGCACGTCTCTCGCTAGGGCGGTCAAAACCTACCGCTAGGGCGAGGCAGTTTCGGTCGAGATCGTCGGCTGAACATCTCCTGGCGCTCGGGCGGTCAAAAGTTTCCGCCCGGGCGAGCAATTCTCGGCCCTCGGCAATTTATTCAAGCGCGCTCGGGCGGATATAATTTACCGCTCGGGCGCGAGAT
This sequence comes from Primulina eburnea, assembly GCF_022965805.1. Lineage (NCBI taxonomy): Eukaryota > Viridiplantae > Streptophyta > Magnoliopsida > Lamiales > Gesneriaceae > Primulina > Primulina eburnea. The sequence goes on along the minus strand of NC_133113.1, from coordinate 13,184,212 downwards.
CTTCGGTCGAACATCTTGAGATGTTAGGTCGAACATCTTGGTGTAAAATACACCACGCCCGGCTTCGTCATTTGAGTTCCTATAATCTCAATTATGTCAATTGATCAACATCTGATTACCGTAATTAAATCTCGGGCATTACATTTTTCAAGTTCCACGCATGACCGCGGGTGCGGTGACTTAAGGAGCGCGGGTGCGCCATGCTCTCGGCAACCCTATGATTTTCGGAATTTCGAGGACCGCGGGTGCGGTCTTATTCTACCGCGGGTGCGGTGTGGCTACGGGAATTTTACCAACTTTCTGCCCATTGCACCGCGGGTGCGGTGCTTGCCAGACCGCGTGTGCGGCCTTGCACAGATAAAATTTCATATTTTATCGCATCGTTTCGCCCCGTCTGTTCTTGCGTTTCGTATTCAACTATCTACAATAATCTCAGACATTACATTTCTCAATTTCTGTCTATTCATATTCAATCTAGGGCATTACATTTGGGTACACTTTTGCGTGCTATTCTTAAAAGAACTTGGATTGACATTTCTATGGACTTTATTTTGGGGTTGCCTAGTGTGGGGACCCGGACGCTAATCAAGTTCTTAATCATCATTGAGACTAATTAATCAATTAAAAACAGGGTCTAAAAATTTTTTTTTTTAATGCGGAACGTAGTGACATACAACATATATACATATCAGTATATAAAATACAAATCCTGTATTTCAACATTTATTCAAACTAGGGTTTAAAACTAAAGTCAAGTGTTTAACCCTACATCTAGTCCAAGTCCGGTGCCACCACTCTAATCACGATCTAGCTCTTCATCTCCTCGACCCTGGACCTGTCCCACCTGTTGTCAAGTACACATACAGACAAGACAACAGCCGGATATACCGGTGAGAATATAATCCCCAGTATAAATCAATGAAACATGCAATCATATAAACAATATAAAGCATGTAATCAGGTAACATGAATATGTATCATACTCCGAAACATAAACAAGAATCTACAATACTCGTAGCTACATCATTTAAGACTAGACTCAATCCTAGTCTAGGGATCCCGGTTTCCAGATGTGGTATTCCTATATCGAATTCCGTAAAGGAGGGAACCATAATCTCTATTACTCGATATAACCAGTGCCCCGGTATTCCTATATCGAATTCCGTAATAGAAGAATTCCAACCCCTTTACTCGATATAACCAAATATGGTGTTCCTATATCGAATTCCGTAATGGATTCCATTACCTGAGCTGGCGAGAACTCCTCCCTGGCCATCATCTGCAAAAGTCACCGTCTTAGCAACGCAATCAATAACAGCACGATAGGTCGACAGCCAATCCATGCCAAGAATAACATCAAAGGCAACCATCGGGATCACAATCAAATCAGCAAAGACCTCTCGATCAACAAAACGAACGGGGCACGCATACACTATGGAAGTCGGGCACAAAACATCTCCCGAAGGCAAAACAACACTAAGCTGAAGGGGAATAACAGAAGGAACTATACCCAAAGATCTCAAAAACAATTCAGACATAAAAGAATGAGTAGCACCAGTATCAATCAACGTAGTAGCTACTCTGCCTGAAATTAAAATGGAACTAGAGATTACAGAAGAATTACGATTAATACCTTCCTTAGTCATCGAGAAGATACGACCCTGCACCTTCTCCTGGCTAGCTCCCTTAGGACAATCTCTGGAAATGTGGCCTGGCATGCCACAACGATAGCAAGAACGAGAGCCAAATCTACACTCTCCACGATGAGGTCTGCCACACTTGGGACACAAGGATCTCTCAGAATCAGACGGAGCAACTGGCGCTGACGGTGGCCTAGGACTCTGATCCACCTTGCCCTTCCCTTTGAATCGATCTCTGCCACGCTGACCTGAACTCTGGCCTCTCTGAACACTAGCCTGGTGCCTCGCCTGCCTCTCCCTGGCAATATCCTTCTCGTCCTGCTCTGCTAGCAACGCCTTGGACACAATCTCCTTGAAAGTAACAGCCTTGGACATATTGATATCACGCCTGATCTCCGCTCTAAGGCCTCGAATGAAGTGAGCGCCTTTATCTTTATCACTGGTAGCAATGTACGGAGCAAATAGGCAACCCTCCTCGAACTTGAGAATATACTCATCCACGTTCATGCTCCCCTGACGAAGCTCCAAGAACTCTGTAACCTTCCTCGCTCGCAGTGCATCAGGAAAGTACTTGTCGTAGAAAAGCTCAGTAAACTCAGACCACTTCAAAGTAGAAACATCAATGCCAACCTTGGTCGCATTCCACCACAAATGTGCAGCTTTAACCAGCATAAAAACAGCACAACTGATACGATCTCTGTCCTCATAGTGGAGATGATCAAAAATCGCCTCCAAAGCCTTGACCCACTCTACTGCAGCTAAAGGATCGGAGCTGCCTGGAAACTCGGGTGGATCCATCCTCTTAAACGCAGAAAAGATAGCATCAGAACCAACTGCAGCTGGAGCAACCTGCCCTCTACCTTGGCCTCTGCCCTGGCCTGTTCCTTGCAGTCTAAGCAACTGCTGGATCTGCTCACTGTGAACCTTAGCCTGCTCCTTCAGTAACTTGCCGAACTCGTCGACAACTCTCGAGGACGAACTATCCTCCCCCTCTGACGCCTTACGCTTAGGAGGCATCCTCTACTCTACAATGCTCACAAGACACCAATCAATACATAACAATAGATAGATGCAAAGAAAACATACCCGGACAGTTGAAAGTAGACGAAGTCATATGCATTGGTCCGAAGAACACCGCTCTGATACCACTAAATGTGACACCCCGATCCTCTTTTAAAATAAATACGCAGCGGAAATAAAATTTTCTCTTTTCAAAATATACGGAAGGAGTTTCAAAATACATTTCTTTAAATATCTTTACAAAATAAATACATGATCATTTAAATGACATAACAAAAACAAAACATCATTCCTATGATCATGCCAAAATCCTCCTTCCAACGGTGTATGCATATGACCCCCAATCCACAGTCAACGTCCCGGGGCACCACTCTGATCTGCATCACATGAAAATAACTGAAATGAGAATAAATCTCAGCAAGTGGAACTCTTATATAACAATGAACAATAACTCTGTAAAACATCTCTTTGAAATCATAAATACCATCAACTCTGAACTGTAAACTCTGAATATCAATAACATAGCAATAGCATAAAATATGATGGTATTTCTCTTTTGCTCTGGGGATTGACATCAATAGTATCTCTGCTCTGGGGTGCTCGTATCCCAAATCGATATAAACCGATAACTCTGAGGGATATAAGCCTATAGGCGATGATCATCTAATATTGCATGCAATCTCTGACTATGTATTTATCAATCCGAAAACATTTAAACTCTTCTCTGGTTTTAACAATCACTTTGAACTCTATATATCTCTTTGTATTCCCTTTAATCAATAATGAGACATACAATGCCTCCAATACATATAACAATACATACTATGGATCAAATGGAAGGGAATAACACAATAAACTCTTCGAAACACATACATATATAATCATGTGAGCAAAAAGGAATGAAATTCCACTTACAAACCACAACAACACCTCAACTTAGCTCTTGATCACCACCTACAACAAATAATCCACAAATAACACCAATATCAACTAAACATCCAAGATTACAAGCTAAATAATCCATAAATCCACATAAACAACCAACCTAAACAACTCTTAATTTACAACCTTAACAGAATCGCACCAAAAGCTTACCCAAGCTTCCTAGCACCAAGGAGAACGTCGAACTCAAGTCGAAATTCCAAACAAACGCTTGAATCGAAGATAGGGAGTGAAAGAAATGATGAAAAACCCTAAAATGGAGAGAAAAGTCGAGAATGAGAAGGAAAGAAAAAGGAAAAGTGATAGCCAACCACTCCAAAATCGACTAAATAACTCGCCCATACCTTCACCGAGGGTGCGCCAACACAAGGACCGCGGGTGCGCAATGGTTACGGCATTCTCAAAAATTCTGGAACTCGAACAGCGCGGGTGCGGCGACGCAAGCAGCGCGGGTGCAGGTCTCTACCGCGGGGGCGGTCGCTACATCACCGCGGGTGCGGTGTGCTCACGGCAAAGCACTATTCTCATGCAACTAAAATCGAACCGAAACGCTGAAACGAACAACCAACATCAACTAACACCTCAAGACAATAAAACTAACAATACTATAGCCCAAAAATACAACTCTGAACATCTAATCAAATATCCCAAATAACAAACGAAACTTAAATCGTACCGTACACTGGGCTCGGCTATTACACCAACAATCTCACGTCCATATACCATCCAAATTACTATCAATCTGATCAATCTGGATTTAATTCAAAATCAATGGCGTAACAGTACAATCTCAGTATTCCCGTCAATACCATATCACCAGATATTAATTACAAATCATAACCCATATCCGATAAAATTTGTAATCAATCTATAATCCAAATCTATTCAATTCTCAATCAATAAAATCAGAATTTCATAACAATTCCAGAATCAATCTGTTTTCTGATCTGACTTCGATTCTACGATGTCTAACATGTCCAGAACATCATATATGAATTATATCAAATTCCTACAACATCATATTTTCAAATGATACCAGAACTCAATAAAACTTACGTCCAGTTGTAGCTGTCGACGAGAGGAGCACTGTACCGTGTCCGGATCGAAATTCTGATAGTCGAAACTCACACAATCAAATTTCTAAAGAAAATGACGCTTTGAGAGAATTTGCTCTGAATCTCTCGGTTTTCATCCGAAATGGTGGAATGAGATTTAACAACTTTATATATCACTTGCATGAGAATCAACGTGGCAACCTTAGAAAATTTTTGCCAAATTTTCTCAAAATTTACGAAAATGCCATCCATTATTTACGAAAATGCCATTGACCTCCCATAATTACGAAAATGCCATTGACCTCCCATAATTACGAAAATGCCATTTCCCTCCAATAATTTAAATCAATTATTTTTCCACTTGCAGTCTCAATTCGTGTCCCGATTAATCCTCTCATAATTATATCAAATTATACCTCAATAAACAGATTACCAGGATTAATTTTCCGGGCATTACACCTAGGACTAAGAAGGGGAGGGATTCTATTTTTGGATTACTTTATGGGCTAAACTTTGCTCAATATTGTTGTAATCTACTACTTGTCATCCTCAAACGGATGGACAAACTGAAATTGTAAATAGAACTTTGGGTACACTTTTTCATGCTATTCTTTAAAAGAACTTGTATTGACATTTCTATGGACTTTATTTTGGGGTTGCCTAGGACTAAGAAGGGGAGGGATTCTATTTTTGGATTACTTTATGGGCTAAACTTTGCTAACTGAAGTTGTAAATAGAACTTTGGGCTAAACTTTGCACAATATTGTTATAATCTACTACTTGTCATCCTCAAACGGATGGACAAACTGAAGTCGTAAATAGAACTTTGGGTACACTTTTGCGTGCTATTCTTAAAAGAACTTGGATTGACATTTCTATGGACTTTATTTTGGGATTGCCTAGGACTAAGAAGGGGAGGGATTCTATTTTTGGATTACTTTATGGGCTAAACTTTGCACAATAAAGTTGTAATTTACTACTTGTCATCCTCAAACGGATGGACAAACTGAAGTTGTCAATAGAACTTTGGGTACACTTTTGCGTGCTATTCTTAAAAAGAACTTGGATCGACATTTCTATGGACTTTATTTTGGGGTTGCCTAGGACTAAGAAGGGGAGGGATTCTATTTTGCTCAATATTGTTGTAATCTACTACTTGTCATCCTCAAACGGATGGACAAACTGAAGTTGTAAATAGAACTTTGGGAACACTTTTGCGTGCTATTCTTAAAAGAACTTGGATTGACATTTCTATGTACTTTATTTTGGGGTTGCCTAGGACTAAGAAGGGGATGGATTCTATTTATGGATTACTTTATGGGCTAAACTTTGCACAATAAAGTTGTAATCTACTACTTGTCATCCTCAAACGGATGGACAAACTGAAGTTGTAAATAGAACTTTGGGAACACTTTTGCGTGCTATTCTTAAAAGAACTTGGATTGACATTTCTATGGACTTTATTTTGGGGTTTCCTAGGACTAAGAAGGGGAGAGATTCTATTTATGGATTACTTTATGGGCTAAACTTTGCACAATAAAGTTGTAATCTCTATGGATTTTATTTTGGGGTTCCCTGGAACTAAGAAGGGGAGGGATTATATTTATGGATTACTTTATGGGCTGACAAACTGAAGTTGTCAATAGAACTTTGGGAACACTTTTGCGTGCTATTCTTAAAAAGAACTTAGATTGACATTTCTATGGACTTTGCTCAATATTGTTGTAATCTACTACTTGTCATCCTCAAACGGATGGACAAACTGAAGTTGTCAATAGAACTTTGGGAACACTTTTGCGTGCTATTCTTAAAAAGAACTTGGAATGACATTTCTATGGACTTTATTTTGGGGTTGCCTAGGACTAAGAAGGGGAAGGATTATATTTTTGGATTACTTTATGGGCTAAACTTTGCTCAATATTGTTGTAATCTACTACTTGTCATCCGTTTGAGGATGGACAAACTGAAGTTGTAAATAGAACTTTAGGAACACTTTTGCGTGCTATTCTTAAAAGAACTTGGATTGACATTTCTATGGACTTTATTTTGGGGTTGCCTAGGACTAAGAAGGGGAGTGATTATATTTATGGATTACTTTATGGGCTAAACTTTGCACAATAAAGTTGTAATCTACTACTTGTCATCCTCAAACGGATGGAAAAACTGAAGTTGTAAATAGAACTTTGGGAACACTTTTGCGTGCTATTCTTAAAAGAACTTGGATTGACATTTCTATGGACTTTATTTTGGGGTTGCCTAGGACTAAGAAGAGGAGTGATTCTATTTATGGATTACTTTATGGGCTAAACTTTGCACAATAAAGTTGTAATCTCTATGGACTTTATTTTGGGGTTGCCTAGGACTAAGAAGGGGAAGGATTATATTTATGGATTACTTTATGGGCTGACAAACTGAAGTTGTCAATAGAACTTTGGGAACACTTTTGCGTGCTATTCTTAAAAAGAACTTGGATTGACATTTCTATGGACTTTGCTCAATATTGTTGTAATCTACTACTTGTCATCCTCAAACGGATGGACAAACTGAAGTTGTCAATAGAACTTTGGGAACACTTTTGCGTGCTATTCTTAAAAAGAACTTGGAATGACATTTCTATGGACTTTATTATGGGGTTACCTAGGACTAAGAAGGGGAAGGATTCTATTTTTGGATTACTTTATGGGCTAAACTTTGCTCAATATTGTTGAAATCTACTACTTGTCATCCGTTTGAGGATGGACAAACTGAAGTTGTAAATAGAACTTTGGGAACACTTTTGCGTGCTATTCTTAAAAGAACTTGGATTGACATTTCTATGGACTTTATTTTGGGGTTGTCTAGGACTAAGAAGGGGAGGGATTATATTTATGGATTACTTTATGGGCTAAACTTTGCACAATAAAGTTGTAATCTACTACTTTTCATCCTCAAACGGATGGACAAACTAAAGTTGTAAATAGAACTTTGGGAACACTTTTGCGTGCTATTCTTAAAAGAACTTGGATTGACATTTCTATGGACTTTATTTTGGGGTTGCCTAGGACTAAGAAGGGGAGGGATTCTATTTATGGATTACTTTATGGGCTAAACTTTGCACAATAAAGTTGTAATCTCTATGGACTTTATTTTGGGGTTGCCTAGGACTAAGAAGGGGAGGGATTATATTTATGGATTACTTTATGGGCTGACAAACTGAAGTTGTCAATAGAACTTTGGGAACACTTTTGCGTGCTATTCTTAAAAAGAACTTGGATTGACATTTCTATGGACTTTGCTCAATATTGTTGTAATCTACTACTTGTCATCCTCAAACGGATGGACAAACTGAAGTTGTCAATAGAACTTTGGGAACACTTTTGTGTGCTATTCTTAAAAAGAACTTGGAATGACATTTCTATGGACTTTATTTTGGGGTTGCCTAGAACTAAGAAGGGGAAGGATTCTATTTTTGATTACTTTATGGGATAAACTTTGCTCAATATTGTTGTAATCTACTACTTGTCATCCGTTTGAGGATGGAAAAACTGAAGTTGTAAATAGAACTTTGGGAACACTTTTGCGTGCTATTCTTAAAAGAACTTGGATTGACATTTCTATGGACTTTATTTTGGGGTTGCCTAGGACTAAGAAGGGAAGGGATTATATTTATGGATTACTTTATGGGCTAAACTTTGCACAATAAAGTTGTAATCTACTACTTGTCATCCTCAAACGGATGGACAAACTGAAGTTGTCAATAGAACTTTGGGTACACTTTTGCGTGCTATTTTTAAAAGAACTTGGATTGACATTTCTATGAACTTTATTTTGGGGTTGCCTAGGACTAAGAAGGGGAGGGATTCTATTTTTGGATTACTTTATGGGCTAAACTTTGCTCAATATTGTTGTAATCTACTACTTGTCATCCACAAACGGATGGACAAACTGAAGTTGTAAATAGAACTTTGGGAACACTTTTGCGTGCTATTCTTAAAAGAACTTGGATTGACATTTCTATGGACGTTATTTTGGGGTTGCCTAGGACTAAGAAGGGGAGGGATTCTTAAAAGAACTTGGATTGACATTTCTATGGACTTTATTTTGGGGTTGCGTAGGACTAAGAAGGGGAGGGATTATATTTTTGGATTACTTTATGGGCTAAACTTTGCACAATATTGTTGTAATCTACTATAAGAAGGGGAGGGATTATATTTATGGATTACTTTATGGGCTAAACTTTGCACAATAAAGTTGTAATCTACTACTTGTCATCCTCAAACGGATGGACAAACTGAAGTTGTAAATAGAACTTTGGGAACACTTTTGCGTGCTATTCTTAAAAGAACTTGGATTGACATTTCTATGGACTTTATTTTGGGGTTGCCTAGGACTAAGAAGGGGAGGAATTCTATTTATGGATTACTTTATGGGCTAAACTTTGCACAATAAAGTTGTAATCTACTACTTGTCATCCTCAAACGGATGGACAAACTGAAGTTGTAAATAGAACTTTGGGAACAATTTTGCGTTCTATTCTTAAAAGAACTTGGATTGACATTTCTATGGACTTTATTTTGGGGTTGCCTAGGACTAAGAAGGGGAGGGATTCTATTTATGGATTACTTTATGGGCTAAACTTTGCACAATAAAGTTGTAATCTCTATGGACTTTATTTTGGGGTTGCCTAGGACTAAGAAGGGGAGGGATTATATTTATGGATTACTTTATGGGCTGACAAACTGAAGTTGTCAATAGAAATTTGGAAACACTTTTGCGTGCTATTCTTTAAAAGATCTTGGATTGACATTTCTATGGACTTTGCTCAATATTGTTGTAATCTACTACTTGTCATCCTCAAACGGATGGACAAACTGAAGTTGTCAATTGAACTTTGGGAACACTTTTGCGTGCTATTCTTAAAAAGAACTTGGATTGACATTTCTATGGACTTTATTTTGGGGTTGCCTAGGACTAAGAAGGGGAGGGATTCTATTTTTGGATTACTTTATGGGCTAAACTTTGCACAATAAAGTTGTAATCTACTACTTGTCATCCTCAAACGGATGGACAAACTGAAGTTGTCAATAGAACTTTGGGTACACTTTTGCGTGCTATTCTTAAAAAGAACTTGGATCGACATTTCTATGGACTTTATTTTGCTGTTGCCTAGGACTAAGAAGGGGAGGGATTCTATTTTGCTCAATATTGTTGTAATCTACTACTTGTCATCCTCAAACGGATGGAAAAACTGAAGTTGTAAATAGGACTTTGGGAACAAATATAATCTCCTCAAACGGATGGACAAACTGAAGTTGTAAATAGAACTTTGGGAACACTTTTGCGTGCTATTCTTAAAAAGAACTTGGAATGACATTTCTATGGACTTTATTTTGGGGTTGCCTAGGACTAAGAAGGGGAGGGATTAAATTTATGGATGACTTTTTGGGCTAAACTTTGCACAATAATTGACATTTCTATGGACTTTATTTTGGGGTTGCCTAGGACTAAGAAGGAGAGGGATTCTTAAAAGAACTTGGATTGACATTTCTATGGACTTTATTTTTGGGTTGCCTAGGACTAAGAAGGGGAGGGTGCGTGCTATTTTTAAAAGAACTTGGATTGACATTTCTATGGACTTTATTTTGGAGTTGCCTAGGACTAAGAAAGGGAGGGATTCTATTTATGGATTACTTTATGGGCTAAACTTTGCTCAATATTGTTGTAATCTACTACTTGTCATCCTCAAACGGATGGACAAACCGAAGTTGTAAATAGAACTTTGGGAAGACTTTTGCGTGCTATTCTTAAAAAGAACTTGGATTGACATTTATATGGACTTTGCACAATAAAGTTTTAAACAACTACTTGTCATCCTCAAACGGATGGACAAACTGAAGTTGTCAATAGAACTTTGGGTACACTTTCGCGTGCTATTTTTAAAAGAACTTGGATTGACATTTCTATGGACTTTATTTTGGGGTTGCCTAGGACTAAGAAGGGGAAGGATTCTATTTTTGGATTACTTTATGGGCTAAAATTTGCTCAATATTGTTGTAATCTACTACTTGTCATCCGTTTGAGGATGGACAAACTGAAGTTGTAAATAGAACTTTAGGAACACTTTTGCGTGCTATTCTTAAAAGAACTTGGATTGACATTTCTATGGACTTTATTTTGGGGTTGCCTAGGACTAAGAAGGGGAGTGATTATATTTATGGATTACTTTATGGGCTAAACTTTGCACAATAAAGTTGTAATCTACTACTTGTCATCCTCAAACGGATGGACAAACTGAAGTTGTAAATAGAACTTTGGGAACACTTTTGCGTGCTATTCTTAAAAGAACTTGGATTGACATTTCTATGGACTTTATTTTGGGGTTGCCTAGGACTAAGAAGGGGAGGGATTCTATTTATGGATTACTTTATGGGCTAAACTTTGCACAATAAAGTTGTAATCTCTATGGACTTTATTTTGGGGTTGCCTAGGACTAAGAAGGGGAGGGATTATATTTATGGATTACTTTATGGGCTGACAAACTGAAGTTGTCAATAGAACTTTGGGAACACTTTTGCGTGCTATTCTTAAAAAGAACTTGGATTGACATTTCTATGGACTTTGCTCAATATTGTTGTAATCTACTACTTGTCATCCTCAAACGGATGGACAAACTGAAGTTGTCAATAGAACTTTGGGAACACTTTTGTGTGCTATTCTTAAAAAGAACTTGGAATGACATTTCTATGGACTTTATTTTGGGGTTGCCTAGAACTAAGAAGGGGAAGGATTCTATTTTTGATTACTTTATGGGATAAACTTTGCTCAATATTGTTGTAATCTACTACTTGTCATCCGTTTGAGGATGGAAAAACTGAAGTTGTAAATAGAACTTTGGGAACACTTTTGCGTGCTATTCTTAAAAGAACTTGGATTGACATTTCTATGGACTTTATTTTGGGGTTGCCTAGGACTAAGAAGGGAAGGGATTATATTTATGGATTACTTTATGGGCTAAACTTTGCACAATAAAGTTGTAATCTACTACTTGTCATCCTCAAACGGATGGACAAACTGAAGTTGTCAATAGAACTTTGGGTACACTTTTGCGTGCTATTTTTAAAAGAACTTGGATTGACATTTCTATGAACTTTATTTTGGGGTTGCCTAGGACTAAGAAGGGGAGGGATTCTATTTTTGGATTACTTTATGGGCTAAACTTTGCTCAATATTGTTGTAATCTACTACTTGTCATCCACAAACGGATGGACAAACTGAAGTTGTAAATAGAACTTTGGGAACACTTTTGCGTGCTATTCTTAAAAGAACTTGGATTGACATTTCTATGGACGTTATTTTGGGGTTGCCTAGGACTAAGAAGGGGAGGGATTCTTAAAAGAACTTGGATTGACATTTCTATGGACTTTATTTTGGGGTTGCGTAGGACTAAGAAGGGGAGGGATTATATTTTTGGATTACTTTATGGGCTAAACTTTGCACAATATTGTTGTAATCTACTATAAGAAGGGGAGGGATTATATTTATGGATTACTTTATGGGCTAAACTTTGCACAATAAAGTTGTAATCTACTACTTGTCATCCTCAAACGGATGGACAAACTGAAGTTGTAAATAGAACTTTGGGAACACTTTTGCGTGCTATTCTTAAAAGAACTTGGATTGACATTTCTATGGACTTTATTTTGGGGTTGCCTAGGACTAAGAAGGGGAGGAATTCTATTTATGGATTACTTTATGGGCTAAACTTTGCACAATAAAGTTGTAATCTACTACTTGTCATCCTCAAACGGATGGACAAACTGAAGTTGTAAATAGAACTTTGGGAACAATTTTGCGTTCTATTCTTAAAAGAACTTGGATTGACATTTCTATGGACTTTATTTTGGGGTTGCCTAGGACTAAGAAGGGGAGGGATTCTATTTATGGATTACTTTATGGGCTAAACTTTGCACAATAAAGTTGTAATCTCTATGGACTTTATTTTGGGGTTGCCTAGGACTAAGAAGGGGAGGGATTATATTTATGGATTACTTTATGGGCTGACAAACTGAAGTTGTCAATAGAAATTTGGAAACACTTTTGCGTGCTATTCTTTAAAAGATCTTGGATTGACATTTCTATGGACTTTGCTCAATATTGTTGTAATCTACTACTTGTCATCCTCAAACGGATGGACAAACTGAAGTTGTCAATTGAACTTTGGGAACACTTTTGCGTGCTATTCTTAAAAAGAACTTGGATTGACATTTCTATGGACTTTATTTTGGGGTTGCCTAGGACTAAGAAGGGGAGGGATTCTATTTTTGGATTACTTTATGGGCTAAACTTTGCACAATAAAGTTGTAATCTACTACTTGTCATCCTCAAACGGATGGACAAACTGAAGTTGTCAATAGAACTTTGGGTACACTTTTGCGTGCTATTCTTAAAAAGAACTTGGATCGACATTTCTATGGACTTTATTTTGCTGTTGCCTAGGACTAAGAAGGGGAGGGATTCTATTTTGCTCAATATTGTTGTAATCTACTACTTGTCATCCTCAAACGGATGGAAAAACTGAAGTTGTAAATAGGACTTTGGGAACAAATATAATCTCCTCAAACGGATGGACAAACTGAAGTTGTAAATAGAACTTTGGGAACACTTTTGCGTGCTATTCTTAAAAAGAACTTGGAATGACATTTCTATGGACTTTATTTTGGGGTTGCCTAGGACTAAGAAGGGGAGGGATTAAATTTATGGATGACTTTTTGGGCTAAACTTTGCACAATAATTGACATTTCTATGGACTTTATTTTGGGGTTGCCTAGGACTAAGAAGGAGAGGGATTCTTAAAAGAACTTGGATTGACATTTCTATGGACTTTATTTTTGGGTTGCCTAGGACTAAGAAGGGGAGGGTGCGTGCTATTTTTAAAAGAACTTGGATTGACATTTCTATGGACTTTATTTTGGAGTTGCCTAGGACTAAGAAAGGGAGGGATTCTATTTATGGATTACTTTATGGGCTAAACTTTGCTCAATATTGTTGTAATCTACTACTTGTCATCCTCAAACGGATGGACAAACCGAAGTTGTAAATAGAACTTTGGGAAGACTTTTGCGTGCTATTCTTAAAAAGAACTTGGATTGACATTTATATGGACTTTGCACAATAAAGTTTTAAACAACTACTTGTCATCCTCAAACGGATGGACAAACTGAAGTTGTCAATAGAACTTTGGGTACACTTTCGCGTGCTATTTTTAAAAGAACTTGGATTGACATTTCTATGGACTTTATTTTGGGGTTGCCTAGGACTAAGAAGGGGAAGGATTCTATTTTTGGATTACTTTATGGGCTAAAATTTGCTCAATATTGTTGTAATCTACTACTTGTCATCCGTTTGAGGATGGACAAACTGAAGTTGTAAATAGAACTTTAGGAACACTTTTGCGTGCTATTCTTAAAAGAACTTGGATTGACATTTCTATGGACTTTATTTTGGGGTTGCCTAGGACTAAGAAGGGGAGTGATTATATTTATGGATTACTTTATGGGCTAAACTTTGCACAATAAAGTTGTAATCTACTACTTGTCATCCTCAAACGGATGGACAAACTGAAGTTGTAAATAGAACTTTGGGAACACTTTTGCGTGCTATTCTTAAAAGAACTTGGATTGACATTTCTATGGACTTTATTTTGGGGTTGCCTAGGACTAAGAAGGGGAGGGATTCTATTTATGGATTACTTTATGGGCTAAACTTTGCACAATAAAGTTGTAATCTCTATGGACTTTATTTTGGGGTTGCCTAGGACTAAGAAGGGGAGGGATTATATTTATGGATTACTTTATGGGCTGACAAACTGAAGTTGTCAATAGAACTTTGGGAACACTTTTGCGTGCTATTCTTAAAAAGAACTTGGATTGACATTTCTATGGACTTTGCTCAATATTGTTGTAATCTACTACTTGTCATCCTCAAACGGATGGACAAACTGAAGTTGTCAATAGAACTTTGGGAATACTTTTGCGTGCTATTCTTAAAAAGAACTTGGAATGACATTTCTATGGACTTTATTATGGGTTACCTAGGACTAAGAAGGGGAAGGATTCTAATTTTGAATTACTTTATAGGCTAAACTTTGCTCAATATTGTTGTAATCTACTACTTGTCATCCGTTTGAGGATGGACAAACTGAAGTTGAAAATAGAACTTTGGGAACACTTTTGCGTGCTATTCTTAAAAGAACTTGGATTGACATTTCTATGGACTTTATTTTGGGGTTGCCTAGGACTAAGAAGGGGAGGGATTATATTTATGGATTACTTTATGGGCTAAACTTTGCACAATAAAGTTGTAATCTACTACTTTTCATCCTCAAACGGATGGACAAACAGAAGTTGTAAATAGAACTTTGGGAACACTTTTGCGTGCTATTCTTAAAAGAACTTGGATTGACATTTCTATGGACTTCATTTTGGGGTTGCCTAGGACTAAGAAGGGGAGGGATTCTATTTATGGATTACTTTATGGGCTAAACTTTGCACAATAAAGTTGTAATCTCTATGGACTTTATTTTGGGGTTGCCTAGGACTAAGAAGGGGAGGGATTATATTTATGGATTACTTTATGGGCTGACAAACTGAAGTTGTCAATAGAACTTTGGGAACACTTTTGCGTGCTATTCTTAAAAAGAACTTGGATTAACATTTCTATGGACTTTGCTCAATATTGTTGTAATCTACTACTTGTCATCCTCAAACGGATGGACAAACTGAAGTTGTCAATAGAACTTTGGGTACACTTTTGCGTGCTATTCTTAAAAAGAACTTGGAATGACATTTCTATGGACTTTATTTTGGGGTTGCCTAGGACTAAGAAGGGGAAGGATTCTATTTTTGGATTACTTTATGGGCTAAACTTTGCTCAATATTGTTGTAATCTACTACTTGTCATCCGTTTGAGGATGGAAAAACTGAAGTTGTAAATAGAACTTTGGGAACACTTTTGCGTGCTATTCTTAAAAGAACTTGGATTGACATTTCTATGGACTTTATTTTGGGGTTGCCTAGAACTAAGAAGGGGAAGGATTCTATTTTTGGATTACTTTATGGGATAAACTTTGCTCAATATTGTTGTAATCTACTATAAGAAGGGGAGGGATTATATTTATGGATTACTTTATGGGCTAAACTTTGCACAATAAAGTTGTAATCTACTACTTGTCATCCTCAAACGGATGGACAAACTGAAGTTGTCAATAGAACTTTGGGTACACTTTTGCGTGCTATTTTTAAAAGAAATTGGATTGACATTTCTCTGAACTTTATTTTGGGGTTGCCTAGGACTAAGAAGGGGAGGGATTCTATTTTTGGATTACTTTATAGGCAAACCTTTGCTCAATATTGTTGTAATCTACTACTTGTCATCCACAAACGGATGGACAAACTGAAGTTGTAAATAGAACTTTGGGAACACTTTTGCGTGCTATTCTTAAAAGAACTTGGATTGACATTTCTATGGACGTAATTTTGGGGTTGCCTAGGACTAAGAAGGGGAGGGATTCTTAAAAGAACTTGGATTGACATTTCTATGGACTTTATTTTGGGGTTGCGTAGGACTAAGAAGGGGAGGGATTATATTTATGGATTACTTTATGGGCTAAACTTTGCACAATATTGTTGTAATCTACTATAAGAAGGGGAGGGATTATATTTATGGATTACTTTATGGGCTAAACTTTGCACAATAAAGTTGTAATCTACTACTTGTCATCCTCAAACTGATGGACAAACTGAAGTTGTAAATAGAACTTTGGGAACACTTTTGCGTGCTATTCTTAAAAGAACTTTGATTGACATTTCTATGGACTTTATTTTGGGGTTGCCTAGGACTAAGAAGGGGAGGGATTCTATTTATGGATTACTTTATGGGCTAAACTTTGCACAATAAAGTTGTAATCTACTACTTGTCATCCTCAAACGGATGGACAAACTGAAGTTGTAAATAGAACTTTGGGAACACTTTTGTGTGCTATTCTTAAAAGAACTTGGATTGACATTTCTATGGACTTTATTTTGGGGTTGCCTAGGACTAAGAAGGGGAGGGATTCTATTTATGGATTACTTTATGGGCTAAACTTTGCACAATAAAGTTGTAATCTCTATGGACTTTATTTTGGGGTTGCCTAGGACTAAGAAGGGGAGGGATTATATTTATGGATTACTTTATGGGCTGACAAACTGAAGTTGTCAATAGAACTTTGGGAACACTTTTGCGTGCTATTCTTAAAAAGAACTTGGATTGACATTTCTATGGACTTTGCTCAATATTGTTGTAATCTACTACTTGTCATCCTCAAACGGATGGACAAACTGAAGTTGTCAATAGAACTTTGGGAACACTTTTGCGTGCTATTCTTAAAAAGAACTTGGAATGACATTTCTATGGACTTTATTTTGGGGTTGCCTAGGACTAAGAAGGGGACGGATTCTATTTTTGGATTACTTTATGGGCTAAACTTTGCTCAATATTATTGTAATCTACTACTTGTCATCCGTTTGAGGTTGGAAAAACTGAAGTTGTAAATAGAACTTTGGGAACACTTTTGCGTGCTATTCTTAAAAGAACTTGGATTGACATTTATATGGACTTTATTTTGGGGTTGCCTAGGACTAAGAAGGGGAGGGATTATATTTATGGATTACTTTATGGGCTAAACTTTGCACAATAAAGTTGTAATCTACTACTTGTCATCCTCAAACGGATGGATGATGAAACTTAAAATTAATAATTTATTATATGTTAAAACCTGTATTTTAAAATTTTTAAGTTTCATTAAAATTATAAATTATGTTATTTTAGTATTGTTTGTTTATATTTAAATGTCTTACTAAATTTGTTTTATTTTCAGGTTTTTTTACGTGTTGGTAAAATAATGATATCTCAAGCTAGAAAATTCAAATGGAGGTGACTCAAACATGGTTGGAATCCTTGAGAAGTTATCTACAACTTTGCAGAAGACATGATTGCCTAAAAAGCTCATTAAGATGATCAAATTGTGCAAAGATCAAAAGGAGGACACATTTACTTTTACTATGACCATCATTTAGTAAAAAATTCATAACTATTTCAATATTTATCCAAATGAGGTGAATCAAGTGGCCAAACTCATCTACACAAAATTCCCCACATGTTTGTGGCCTTAATCAGAGTCAAAGTGGTGAGAAAAGTCGTGGAACAAAGCATTGAAAGAAGGGACATGGAATTGGAGTTGAGGAGACAAAGAATACTATTACAACTACATGGGATTAATAGAATTTTTGACCCTTTCTCTCATTTGGCCTATAAATAGAGGCCTTGTGCTAGCTTGAGAATCATTCTATCTCATTGTAAAATATAGTGTGAGTGTGTATCAAAGTTCTAAGTTCCAATATATTTTCTTTCATTTTCTCAATTATGAGTGATATTTTAGTGTTGATTAAAAGTAAATTCATGGCAAGCTAAATCTATTATGTCAAGGTGAAGAGGATGCATTCTTGGTGAAGTAAGATTGTTTATATTTTGTATATTATTTCTTTATTTCTTTTCATTTAGCTAACTTATTTTCATTGTAGGTATAAAAATGAATTATTTGTTGTTATCAATTTACATCAAATGCTTGATACCATTAAAGTGGTTATCTTGATTTGTCGTTTAATTTTGATACAATAAATATTTCATCACTTATTATTATATATATATATATAGATATAAATATATATGTATATATATTTATATAATAATATCATAATATTTCATTTAGGCAATAGCGTGGCTCTGCCAGTTGTTCTAAATTATATATTATGATTTAATACTAATATCTAACAATCTAACATTTACTTTATCGCAACTAACTTTTATTTTTCGCATCTAACTTTTACTTTCTCGCAACTAACTTTTATTTTACCGCAACTAACATTTACTTTATCGCAACTAACTTATTAAATCAATATAGTTCATTTAGGCAATAGCGTGGCTCTGCCGGTTGTTCTAAATGAAATATAATGATTTAATTTAACATTTACTTTATGCAATTATATATTTATATAGTTATAACTATAATCATAGGTACCATATATAAAATATCGGTTAATTCGGTATTTTCTATAATGGGAACTATATTATATTATGTGTGTGTTTTAATTTTCTTGGAACCATTATTTATGGTGGTTTCCTTTGTTTTACTTTTAGTTAAACAATGTTACATAAACCAAGAATAAATCCTCAAGCCTTGATA
Organism: Primulina eburnea; assembly: GCF_022965805.1. NCBI lineage: Eukaryota > Viridiplantae > Streptophyta > Magnoliopsida > Lamiales > Gesneriaceae > Primulina > Primulina eburnea. Next base: position 13,165,295 of record NC_133113.1, on the reverse strand, counting down.
AAATTTATAATTTGTAAACTTCATTCTTGCATTTGGTAATCTATAAATTAATAAATTTAAACTAAAAATAACCTCTCTGTGGATCGATCTCGTACTTACGAAATATATTACTTGCAGACAACCTACACTTGGGTGAATTATTATTTAAGTAGTAGCAAGTTTTTGGCGCCGTTGCCGGGGAGGTATAAATTAAGTTTATATTTGTTATTTATGTTTTATTTATAAGTATTGTGTGTTTTTACTTGTATGAGTGTTTGGAGTCGAAAAAAAAGTGGTAGACTTATTCGAGTATCTGAAAATAATTTAAATATGGATGATAATTCAAATAATCAAGATAATGATAATAATAACAATAATAATAATAATAATAATCAAGAACATGATCAATTAAGAACACTTAGGCACCATATGAATCCTATTAGAACTAGTGCCCCATCTTGTTTAGTTTTTCCTCCCGATGCATCTAATTTCAATTTTAAACCTCAAATTATTCAACTTTTACCAAATTTTCATGGCTTAGATTCTGAAAATCCATATTTGCATCTAAGAGAATTTGAGGAAGTTTGTAACACTTATAATGATCAAAATTGTAGCATGGATATAGTTCGATTAAAGCTTTTCCCTTTTTCTTTAAAAGATAAAGCTAAAACATGGCTACAAAATTTAAGATCAAGTTCAATAAGATCATGGGAAGAAATGCAACAACAATTTCTCAAAAAGTTTTTCCCTTCCCATAGAACAAACTCTTTTAAAAGACAAATTACAACTTTTTCTCAAAAACAAGGAGAAACGTTTTATCAATGTTGGGATAGATATAAAGAATTACTTAATACATGCCCACATCATGGTTTTGAAACATGGAGAATAGTTTCTCACTTTTATGAAGGTCTTATACCTAAAGATAGGCAAATGATAGAATTCATGTGTAATGGAACTTTTGAAGATAAAAACCCAAATGAAGCTATGGAATATTTGGATTCATTAGCAGAAAATGCTCAAAATTGGGATAATATAGGTACAATAGAACCACCAACAACTAAAATCAATAATTCAACAAATGGGGGTGGTATCTATAATCTTAAAGATGATACAGATATTCAAGCTAAACTTGCATCTTTAGCAAGAAAAATTGAGTCATTAGAAATGAAAAAGAGTGGTCAATTAAAAAGTATTCAAGAAATTGTTTGTCATATATGTGATACACATGATCATGCTACAAAAGATTGTCCAACATTACCTTCATTTAAAGAATGTCTCCATGAACAAGCAAACTATGTTAACAATTATAAAAAACCAATACTAGATCCTTTTTCACCATCATATAATCCGGGATGGAAAAATCATCCTAATTTTAGTTGGAGGAATGATAATAATGCACAACCGTCACAACAATATTTTCAAAATAACCAAAATCATCAAGGTTATATTCCTTATGTTACACCTCCAAGAAAAAACTTTGAAGATGTAATTCATGCATTTATCCAAAAACAAGAGTCTATCAATATTCAAAACAGTCAATCTATGAATGATTTGAAAGAAACTCTTGCAAAATTTGCATCTGCACTTAATATTCATGAAAAAGGAAAATTTCCATCTCAACCTCAACCTAATCCTAAAAATCAAAATCAAGAATTAAAAAATGAAAAAATTGATCAAATAAAATCTGTTATTACCCTTAGAAGTGGTAAAATAGTTAATGATCCATATAGTAATGAAAACAAGGATCATTTAAAATCAAAGAGTAAGGATGATAATCCTGATACTTTTGAGAATGATGATACCTTAAATTCTAAGAATAATATGGTGAATGATAAATCATCTAAAATAGTAAATGACTCAAATAAACCTCCACCATTTCCTCATGCATTAACAAATTATAAAAAACAAAAAAGTGATTCTGATATCTATGAAGTTTTTAAACAAGTAAAGATAAATATTCCATTATTAGATGCTATTAAACAAGTACCTTCCTATGCAAATTTTTAAAAGACTTATGTACTGTGAAGAGAAAATTGCATGTGAAGAAGAAAGCATTCTTGGCTGAACAAGTAAGTTCTATTCTTCAAAACAATTCTAGTTTAAAATATAAAGATCCTGGTTGTCCAACAATTTCATGTATTATTGGAGAAAATAAAATTAAAAAAGCTTTGTTGGATTTGGGAGCAAGTGTGAACTTACTTCCTTATTCAGTTTATGAAAAACTTAATTTAGGAGAATTAAAACCCACTTCTGTTACTCTCTTACTGGCAGATAGGTCAATCAAAATACCTAGAGGTATTGTAGAAGATGTGTTGGTTCAAGTTGATAAATTCATATATCCTGTAGATTTTATTGTTTTAGATA